>NC_143505.1:60055500-60370166 GCF_051622355.1 Phaseolus vulgaris | reverse complement strand
TACTAAACTATTTATGAATTTCAACAAACAACTTTCAATATCAAATATATATATATATTACATTATCTTTATTTTATTTAAGAGAACTTAGATATAATTCTTTAGATATTTTTTTTTTTCAATTGGAATTGTATTTTAACAATTCAATAACAAATTATTAATATGAAATTAGGATTGTTTGCGATTTAGTTCAAGATTTTTTTATTAAAAATTCATTTTTTATAATATTAATGGTTAATCATTCATAATACTTTTTTCATAAAGAAAATATCTATTAACTAATTTTTTATGACTATTTATCTTTAATTATCATAAAAAATAATATATTTTATGATAATTAAAATATTATTTATCATAGAAAATCGTACATCGATTAAAATATTACCTGTAATAGAAAGTAATATTTTTTGTTATAACAAATGTAATTTCAATAGTCATATAATGTGTCACTTTATAGGATGGTTAAAGAAAAATGAGTCATAGTAAAAAAATTTAAATCTGACATAAAAGATAAATTTTTATGACGATTGTACAATAATCATAAAAAACACACATTTTTATGTCGTCTCTGTGATGGTTCTAAAATTAATATAAAATAATATATTTAAATCGTCATAAAAAAAAACTATTTTTCACTAGTATGTGTAAATAAATTCTTAATGATTT
Source organism: Phaseolus vulgaris (assembly GCF_051622355.1). NCBI lineage: Eukaryota > Viridiplantae > Streptophyta > Magnoliopsida > Fabales > Fabaceae > Phaseolus > Phaseolus vulgaris. The sequence goes on along the minus strand of NC_143505.1, from coordinate 60,369,500 downwards.
AACCTTTCAATTTTGTTACTAAATTAAAGTAACAAAATTAAAGTCTATCCATGTATACCCATTACTCATCTGTTGCCCTCTTTACTTGTGTTCTATCATGAATTAATAATAATTAAAGTTGCAGATGTTAAATATAGATATTCTCAAAATATATAAATACAACTTGTTAGTGATATTAAATATTATATTAAGATGTGGGTGCGAAAGCTCTTACTTTATAAGTTTCAAATTAACAATTTAATTTATTGGATTAGAAGTATATGTTAGAATTAGTGGATGGATATAAAAAAAATATAAACAATATTATATAAATTTGATTATATAATAAAAGTGTGCATTTTTAATATAATTTATTTTTAAAATAATTAAATTCATATTAAATATTTTAGTGACTCTATTTAACTTTAAAAAGTTGTATACCTTTTTTTATTTGTATAAGTAATTTTATTTAAACCAATTAATCTAATTAGTCTTAATACGTTTTAATTTTTAATTATTTTTAAAAATTTTATTTTTAATATTACATTAAGTTTATTTTTTACAATTTGTGAAAGATATTCCTTACTTGAACTTTCAATGTTAATTTTTTTTTAATTTTAAATATATAAAGAAATAACTGGAAAAATAATTAAAATAAAAATGTGATATCTTAATTTTTGAAATTGTTATCCATCATCCTTATTAGAAACACTCAAAAAGTGAATTAAATATATTAAGAATAATAAAAAATATATAAACATATCAAAATTAATAATAAAATAAAATTAAATAAATTAGAAAATAATTAAACTAACATGTAATTATATAATTATATTTTTTTATGGAATGACTCCTTAAAAGACTTAATTTAATATTTTGATATTAGGGTTGGTAAAACGGGGCGGGTCGCGCGGGCCGACCCACAACCTGCACGAAAAAACGCGGGACAGGTTCCCTTGTTTAGCTCGCAAACCCACTTAAGCCCGTCCCGCATAACCCACGGCCTGGGCGGGCTTAGGACGGGGCGTGTCGGGCGGGCCCGTCAGCCCTCAAGTGATGTGGTTGTTGTGTTGTGTTGTGTTGTTGGCCTGGGTTTCTCTTATCAACATTTCAAACTTCAATCCCTAAAAACAAAGAAGCTCCACCATCGCAAATCCTAACATTTGTGTCGTTATTCTCCTCCACCACGAACCACCGCCGCGATTCCTCCAGCACCTCGATTTCGTCCTCCACTGGGACGTGAATACCACCATCTTTACGACTGTAACCATCCTCCACCAGCGCGAGCACTTTGTTTCCGTCTACCAGTACTGCATTTATAGAAGTTAGGCGGACCGACCCGTAAGCCAACCCGCATGCAGGACGAGTCACAGGACCACCCGCTATACCACCCTTATCTGATATCATAAAATAAACTGGTAAGAACGAATAAAACTAGTTAGTTATAAGTTATAACAAACTAATTTCTAATTGACAGGTTGAATGCTGATAAATTACTAATTTATAAATTCAGCGAATAAATGTTTTATTATATTATAAAAATTGCTTCTTTTATATAATTTAATAAACTAGTTGTTAAATGTAAAATAATATTAAGATATAATCATATAAGTTTAATTATATATAAATAAAGTTTATGTTTTCTAGATAAAAATATATTTTTGTGTAATTATAATTTTAATGAATTTTTATTAAATTTTCTAGTGCTTCTATTTTATTAAGTTGTATTTTTTGTATTTGAATTTTTTTATTAAATAATTTATTTATTACAATTTCTCCTATGTTAATAAAACATTAATTACTTCAATATGTCATGTTACATTTTTCTAAGTTATACGTAAGGGAAATAAAAATAATCCAAAAAAAGACTAAAAATGCTACAATAATTAATTATTTCGGATTTTAAAACATGTATTAATTTATAAAAATAATATAGATAAAAATATATTGAAAATATTAAAATATAAAATAAAAATTATTAATTTTGTTTCATTATCTACTATCTCTAATATTTTAATATTTTTTTATTCTTAATTTTTTTTAATCATTTTTAAGTTATTTTTTTTTTAGATTTTAAATACTCTTATAAGAAGATAAAATTTAAATAATTTTTTTTTTCGAGTCTTATAAATAATTACGTCTAAGAGTGTGTTTAATAAAAAAAATTACTTGTTGATAAGCTTTTAATTTAAATTTTTTGAGTTTATAAACTAACTTATTAGATTATAAGATTTACATATAAAAACAGATGATAAAATAGTTAATAATAAAAAAAATATAACTACATAAATTTATTATAGTATAAATGAAATTTATGTTTTCAGGATAAATTATATTACTCTATAAGTATAATTTTAGATTATTTACAAATAATTAAATTTTTATTAAACTTTTAATATTTATATTTATTTTCTAAAAGTTGAAAATATTTTATTTAAATAATTTATTTATTTAAATGAATTGGTATAATTATGACTGTTCTATTTATTTTTCATTTTTTATTTTTTATTATATGTTATTTTTTATAACATATAAAGAAACATTAATTATTTTAATTTATAATGTTATGTTTTTTTATTTTAATTAATAAAATTTAAAAGTAATATAAAATACTGTAATATATTTTTATAAAATTTAGATAATAATAATTAAAATAAATTAGAAATTGAAAAATATATTAAATATAAATAATAGTAACAAAAAATAAATTACCATCTAATTCAAATAACTTGTAATATATAGAGAAATTAGAAATTCATGTTATGTTGATATACTTATAAAATAAAATGTTAACAAACCTAACTTGTAAATTACACAAATAAAGCTTTGTGCTTATCTATTCCTTATAATAAAAATATTTTGGTTAAAAATATCAGGTAACGTATAGATAATAAATAAATTTTCAGTTTTGTAAGTTTCTTTGTTAATTGACTCATAACTACCCACTATTATTTAAAAATAAATTAAGATGTATTTTTTTTCTATTTTTAATGTTTATTTCTCTCTCCTCATTCATTATTTATCTTTATCTTTAATTTGTATTAAATATTATTGAAAGAAAAATTAATTTTAATGAACTGGTGATTTGTGTGACATCCATCCTTATCTTACTTTAATAATTATACAATATAAATTAAAATATAGATATGAAAATAATTAAAAATAATAATTAGTTGAAGTTAAAATTGTAGTAGCTAATTATATACTAATTTATAAATTATCTATTAATAATAGAAACTAATATAGATACCAATAATTCTATAGTATCTAAAATACTATCTAATTTAATCAATGTAATAATTAATTATTGGTTGTCTCTAAAATTGATTTTTATGACCAATTTACATCAAAACACATGAAACATCACATTTTATCCGATTCACTGACATAATATTTAATCTATATTTATGTAGTAAACAATCAAGTGTCTACAAATATTTTATGTTCAATGTCAGAAATTCAATGACACCAACACATAAATACTCGAATCTACTTCCGAAATACCAGTGTATTGAAATTAGACTTCGGGACTTGCACTTGTCATATCACTATGTTATCATTATAACAAAGTCTCTCGTTCAAGAAATTTATCCTCATATGATATGGTTAATCCATACACTACAAGAAAATCATTAAATAAAAACTAATTTTAGAGACCAAAATAATTAGTTATTATTTAACTAAAATAGAGACCATTTTATAAACTAAAAAAATTATAGGTATCTAAAGTAATTTTTATTATTAATAAAAATTTATAAAATAGTATCTAACCATTGACAACCAATGTTTTAGCTACTTACTCCTTCACATTCTAAATTAATCTCTATTAGTCTTTCATAGACTAATTTATAAACTGAAATATTAGTAGCTAAAACCTTTGTAGCTAATTTAGATACCAATTTATAATTTTTTTTTATTAATAATAGAAATCACTTTAGATACCAATAATATTTTAGTGTCTAAAATAATATCTAATTTGGTCAATACAAGGACAAAGTATTTTTTATCTCTAAATTTTATTGTTATTTAATAATTTTCTTGCAGTGATATGATATGTTATGATAAATTATTTTTTAAACCTCATACTCAATCATATGAACCTCCTTTCATTCTCATCCATGTAGATGAATAAATGAAAAAGTGTTTTAAAAGATGTGATTATTTTAAGATGAAAGTTAAATAACTATATTTTTTTTATATATTTTTTGTTTTTTAAAATACTCAATTGTCATTATAATTACATTAAATTTATTCTAAAATTATTTTTTAAATTCTTACAATTTATTGATGTGAAGAAATCATTAAACAGATGTGCACTAAATATAGGTGACATACACATTTTTCTTACATTTAAGGAAAGTCTTTTTTTAAAAATGTTTATTTTTAAGTAAAGCTAACTCAGTTTTTAAGTGTAATTCATTTTAAACATAATTAAGTGAAATAAAAAGTTATAAAAATCTGAATTTTAATCTTTTTAATTCTAAAAAAAGTTGAGTCAGAATTCTTTTAAAAAATATGACACTATAGAGCTAAAAATAACTTCAATAAAAATAGATGGTTTAGAAAATTCTGGTAAGAAATTTCTATTGAAAATATTTTAGTTATTTTTTTAATTTTGAGAAGTAATTGAAGAATGCATAAAAAAAGTAAATCTTTTTGAAAAATAGAAGTTGCACAACTATTTTTAATGTAGACATAATTTTTTTCCTAAGAAAATATTCAAACTAACCTCTCCAAATAAGTAATAATATAATTTTTTTCCTTTTTCAAATTGATTAAATGTTTAAACAAGCACATCAGCAACATCTAGAAAGTGTTTTCTAATAAATAAAAGTAATTGTTCAATGAAGAAAGAGAGCAAAAACAAAACCATAAATGAAGTAGCAAAGGAAGAAGAGGAACTGGTGACTGGTACTCAGCCATGTGGGGTCCACTTTTTTGACCCAAACATTAAAAGAAAAATAAAATAAATAAAATAAGAACAAGGGTAGAAGAAAAGTCTTCCACTCTCTAAAAAGCTTTGCAAGTATTAAAGAGCAGGCACAAAACCAGAGCCTGCCTTCCTTGTTTTGTGTGTTTTTGTCTCCAAGGTATGTTTTTTCTGTTCTTGCTCCTTCTCTTCTCTTATTCACACTAATGGGTGTTCCAGTTTCTGTTCAAAAATGATTTTTTTACTAGTTTTTCAGACTACTGTGATTTTCCCTTGCTTGCCAAGAAAAATTCTGAACATGATACGAAGTTTTTTGCCTGAGAATGTTGATTGATGGTGAAAATTCAACTGAATCATGTTAAAATTTGTGTTTTTTTTTTCTCTAACAAGGGAAAAAAAGGACAGGTTGTACATGCTATTCTGTTTCTGTTTGAGACGATTTTTTCATTTTTGTTACCTGGATTGCGCTAATTTTTATAGCTGTTGGTGCCTAATTATAAAGTACTATCAATCTTTGTCAATTTGATGTATGCTTGTTGTAAATAGCTTTCAAAGTTTCAAAGTCGTTTATTTTCTCACAGATTGGGGAGAATCTTCCTCTTAATTTGCATTCATCTGTTTTAATTTTGTTATCTTAGATAGTGTTTTCCCTGGTTTAAAGTTGAATTTGTTTTCTGGTGCAAATAGCGTGTTAAACCTGTTTTGTGCTGTGATTTTTTCAGATTCTGCTGAGGTTTTAGGGGAATTTATTGCATAAATCCATGTGCGGTGTTTCCAAGGGGAAACCTTCTCAAATCGGTTTGGTGATGGAGGAAGAGTGTGGAAAAGAAGGGATGCATCACAGAATTTCTGCTTTGCTTGAGTTTTCTGCTGCGGATGATCTAATTGGCTTCAAAGAGGCGGTTGAAAAGGAGGGTCATGATGTTGATGGGGTGGGGTTGTGGTATGGAAGGCGTGCTGGCTCAAAGAGAATAGGTTATGAAGAGAGGACTGCTCTCATGGTTGCTTCTACGTTTGGAAGCCTTGATGTGTCAGCTTATATTCTTGGAACTGGTCGTGTTGATGTTACCCGGGCCAGTAGGTCAGATGGGGCTACTGCTCTTCATTGTGCTGTTGCTGGGGGCTCTGCTGCTTCTGTTGAGATTGTCAAGCTTTTGCTTGATGCATCTGCTGATGTTAGTGCTGTTGATGCTGATGGTAACAGGCCAATTGACTTGATTGTTTCTGTGGCTAATTCTATTTTCAGTCCAAGGGCCAGGGTGCTGCAGGCCCTCCTGGAGGGTACCTGTGATGCTGCTGATCAGACATGTTTCTCACTTCCACAAGTGATTGACCAAATTGAGGAACAAAGGCAAGAAACGACCACACCCCGTGTTTCCAAAGATTATCCCATTGATCTCTCCCTTCCTGACATAAAGAATGGGATATATGGCACTGATGAGTTTAGGATGTATACATTCAAAGTGAAGCCTTGTTCCAGGGCCTATTCTCATGACTGGACCGAGTGCCCCTTTGTTCATCCAGGGGAGAACGCAAGGCGACGTGATCCAAGGAAGTACCATTACAGCTGTGTCCCTTGTCCTGAGTTTCGCAAGGGATCTTGCAGCAAAGGGGATGCCTGTGAGTATGCTCATGGTATATTTGAGTGCTGGCTTCACCCTGCCCAGTACCGGACCAGGCTCTGCAAGGATGAGAGTGGATGCACAAGGAGAGTTTGCTTCTTTGCACACAAGGCGGAGGAGCTTCGTCCCTTGTATGCTTCTACAGGTTCTGCTATTCCTTCTCCAAGGTCCTATTCTATCAGTGCTTCTGCATTGGAGATGGGTTCAGTTAGCCCAATTGCACTTGGTTCTCCATCAATCTTGATACCTCCTGCCTCAAAACCACCTTTGACTCCATCTGGGGCATCTTCTCCGGTTAATGGTTCCATTTGGTCTCAATCTAATGTTGCAGTCCCCACCCTGCAGCTGCCCAAAAGCAGATTGAAGGCTGCATCAGCTGCAAGAGACGTTGATTTGGATTTTGAACTGCTTGGACTTGAAGCTCATCGGCGTAGACAACAGCTAATGATGGATGAGATGTCTGGTCTTTCCTCTCCCACCAACTGGAAAAATTCCATGCCTAATAGTCCATCTTTTCGTGTTTCTCTGAGTGATCACATTGGGGAGTTAAATAGGCTTTCAGGGGTGATGCCTTCCAACCTTGAAGATACTTTTGGATCTCCTGAATCATCAATTTTGTCTAAATTCCATGGAATCTCACTTGATGTTGCAGGACCTCAGTTACAATCTCCAACTGGAATCCAAATGCGTTCGAACATGAACCAGCAGCTGGGAGGCTATTCATCGGGCCTTTCCATGTCAAACATGGTTGAATCGAGACCCTTCAGGGTTGATCCATCTGCTGAAGGAGCCTCAGTGGCTTTGAATCCAAGAGCTGCTGCCTTTGCAAAGCGTAGCCACAGCTTTATCGAGCGAAGCATGGTGAACCATCATTCTGAGCTTCCTTCTCCAAAGCTCTCCACCTTCTCCAACTGGGGCTCACCTGATGGAAAACTTGATTGGGCCATAAATGGAGATGAGCTGAATAAACTGAGGAAATCTGCCTCCTTTGGATTCCGAAGCAGCAACAGTTCCATCACAGTGGCTTCAACCAAAATGGCAGCAAATGTTGATGATGAGCCAGACGTGTCTTGGGTTAACTCACTTGTCAAGGATGCTCCACCAGAATCTGGGGTCGAAGATCAGCCAAAACAATGCCATAATGGAACAGAAACAATTCCAGCGTGGATGGAGCAAATGTACTTGGATCAGGAGCAAATGGTGGCATGATTGAAACTCCCTTTCCCGTAGTAGCAGCTCCTTATTGCAACTCAAAACTTTATTTATTTAATGATTTGTTTTTTGAATTTTATAGAATTTATTTAGATGGTGACAATTTGCAAAAAGAACGGTGAAATGGTCTACCAAGGCTAGGATATAGAAAAATGGGCAGGGCGCAAGTTTTCTGCTTCAGTAACTACCCGTTGCTGGGTTAATTGATTCCATTTTTTCCCTGATCTTTTCTTCATATATATGTTCCATTGAGTATGTAAGTTGTAACTTCATTGACTGAATCACAACAATGTAGTGGGGGGGATATAGTATTCAATACAATGAGACTGGAGATGTAATAATTTTTATTAATGCCCATTCTAAATTTGCATATCATGTATTCCTGGCATATTCCTTTTATTCTCACTCTAACTTTCTTGGACATTTTCTTGTGTTGGTAAGTCATCATTCTTATCATCGAAATCTTAGGAACACTTACATTATTATTACCGAAACCATCAAATAATTAAGGTTTTATTTATGGTTCTGTAGTACGAAAAATAAGTAAAAGTGTGTTGTTAAACCATTGTTTTCACACTGCTGCACCAGTACAAGAAGTCAGTCAGCGTGTGCATGTTTTGACATTACCATAAGTTCTGATTCTTACAAATAGTGACTCATTAATGTCTCTGTGAGTCAATATTGGCGATTCTGAATTTTCCCATTAGCCATAGAAGAATGATTAAGTGGGTCCAATCTAGTTGTACAATTGTACTTGGCAGTTTAAGTTACCTTGTCTTGAAGAAATAGGATAGCTTTATTTTTGTTATGTGGTCTCTAGCAACTTATTGTGTGTGTTTTCCTAAACTCGTTTTTCCACATGCTCCACCTACTCCTTGCTCTGCTACTTTTCTTCAATCAAAGTTACATTTATTGGTTCTTTGTTATGAATGTGGAGGATTATAAAGCACTAACAAAAAGCATTCTCAAAAGCTAACGTATTGCACTTGGGCTTTTATCAATCCTTTTTAATTTGCCCATTCAACAGTTTCGCCACTTCACACCTCTAAACATATTTTGGTCCATTTTTGTCAGACATTGAAACTTGTTTAATGACAGAGAAGCACTGGGATGAGGAGTAAAAATAGGTTACGCACCTTCTAAGCTGCTTTTATTTGACTCATTCATCCTTTTAGATTATATTCAAGCTAAACTGAACTTCAATATTAAAACAAATTGGTTTGTTGTATTCCAAGCTAAGGTAGTAAATATCATTACAGCTTAAATTTGAGTTAAGGTAGTAACTATCTGTGATACACATCATATCTTCATCACTATAATATGTAATAATGATGTGCAAAAAAGTTATTGTAGTATCTGTTTACTAAATTGTTGCATAAATAACATTCCACTTAAATTATTCTTTTATTAGATTTCTTTTATATTAAGTAGTTGTGTTTAGAGTGAACTGAAGTAAGTTCTTAAAAAAGATACCAAGAATGATTACCATTATAGTGAATATGAATCATTTAAGGCAGCATGAACATCCATGTAAAAAACTGGCTAACATTTACATGCTTATATGTTTCTTTGGTCTTTTCCAAGTAGCTTTTATATTTTTTATTCGGTACAGTATTTGGCCTCTTGTGTACAAATGAAAGAGTTTTACTATATCATGAGAGACGAAAATAAAGGAATCTAAATGATATACATAAAGAAGAAAGAGACTAAAACCACAAATGAAGTTAAAATACAATTCAGCTAGTGACAAATAAAAAGTGATTTTGGTTTTGGTATTGATTGAAGGGTTGATTTTGGATCAATTGTAGCTTTAATTTAATATTTTGGTGGACACAGCAACATTTGGACTCTTGTGTAGAAAAAACCCATCTGCATTACACTTGTAACTTCCTCAGGAAATGAAGTTGACTTGCTTGTGCTGTGTGAAGTGCATTTCAAGATGAAGTTTGTTATTTCCACATCGATGCTTTTATAATTTCAATTTCTCTATACTTTTCTTGTTAGGAATTTAAAGATAGAAAAAGTGTCTCCAAGGTCGCTTTAACACAGTGGATACATCATTTTGGCTTATTGTGTAGGAAAAGGAAAAAGCAAAAAGAAAAATCTTCCTAGTTGCCTCATGGAAATAAATTTGACTTCCTAGCTAATGCCTTGTCCACTGTGTATGTTATTCTAAACTTTTTATTTCATCAAAATGCTTTTAATCATCTTTATAGTTATTTAACTATAACAAAGTTAAAGATGCACAAGAGTGATCATGATCATGATCATGCTGTGTTTCTTCCCCTGCTTTCTTATATTAAAGGTGTAAGAATGATGTAAATAAAATGATGATTTTTTTTTTAAAATTTTATTTCTATGACATTTCAATAAGGCTAAGGTTGTGGTCTTGTCTCGTGCCATGTGTCATATTTAGATAAAGCTCGGTCGAAACACATTGCAGCATTGAAACTAGCAAATAAATGAACAATATCCTTCATGCAAAATGTGACAGACGGAATCAGATTTTAAACAAAACAAGAGGGAGAATCAAAATCTTTTTACACTTCATTAATTTGCTTCTTTTACAAATTTTGAAGTTGCAATGCTTTCAAGGGATTCCCAACAAGTTGATCTATGAACTCATGTAACAATTGATCAAAAATTTCTGACTCAAAATCTCCACATAAACTTTCAAAATCACCTTGTTTCTTCCATTCTGCCTCTAACTTGTTTGATCCCAATTCACCTTCAACTAGCCTACAAATTTCTCCCCAAATATCTACACAATCTTGGCTTTGCTTCTCTTTTCTCTTAGATCCTTCATGTTTGTTGTTCTCAATTGTACAAACCTTCATCTCCTCCTCAATCATCATGTTACTATCACAATTCAGAACACAAAGCTTGTCATTCTCAAGCTCTGGAGACAATTTTCTTCTCCAACTCGCATCAACACCAAAAGAATCCACATCTACAACCAGTTTATGCATAATAAGTTAACAAATTAAAACTTGGGGAAAAAACTCTCACCTGACATGATGAATCTAAAGCTAAACACACAACTGCTATGACCATATAAGGAAAAATTGATCAAATTATATCTTCCTCCTCTTTTATAAAGAAAGTATTAACTACACATTTATAAACTCATCAGAAAGTAAACAATTACGTCCATTTAGTCCAGAAACATGCAATCTATAGCCATTAACTTCTCATTAAACCTGCAAAATCTAATATGCAACATGCAACCAAAGAACCTCTAAATAAAACAAGTTAAAATATTTAATGTGTTGGAAAATAAAACACATTGGATAGGGAGTTTAGAATTATTCAAAATTGAACTTAACTTAAAGAAACAAACCTGTTCCAGGAACTTCCCGCTCAAAATCAAAGATAGAAACCGGACTTGAATCTTCTGAACTACATTCGGTGTCCACCTTCTTTTCTGCATAACATGCTGTTCCCTTCTTTCTCCTCTTCATTTTCTCACCATTGGTTACTTCCTTGCGGTTCATGTTGTGTGAGAATCTCACCGTTTCTGAATCAAGGTACTCCTTTTCAAAACAAGCCATAAACTGTGTAGAAGTGTTGGAAAATTGAATTTTATGTTCGTCATCATTTCCAACATTGGCAGAAGACATGTCACAGAAGTTCCCCTTCTCATCATGCACCTTTTCTCTCTTGTTTTTCTTGAACTCACCTCTCTCTTTTAAACCCTTTTCTTTTTTTCTCTCTTTGGACCTGAATTCTCCACAATCACATCCACGTTCGAAGCTGAGTACCAAGAAGTTCTCATTTTCAAGCAGAGTTGGGACCTCACGGAATGATGAAGATTTAGCATGATTGTGAAGACCCTCCATTCGCTTGCATTCCCCCAAGTAGTCCACAGAGTTCATGGATTTGCTACGTGAAAGTGAAGAACTTGATTCAATGGGTCTCTCCCTGTCACCCATTGATTCCAAACCCATTAATCTTTCCACTAACCCAGGAGTGATACTACTGGTGGTGGTAGATTCATTGTCTTGTTTAGTCTTCAATTCTTGAACTTTTCCACTCATCTTTGACACTGAATCAAGTTCTCTTATTTGGTCTGATGGGTGTGTTGGAAGGCCACCAGAGCAGAGAATCCTGCGCAAGATGGCAGTGAGACACCCTGCTGTGGCACTTTTGGAGTTGCACAAAGATGGATCCAAGCTGAGGGTGGATGAAGATGATGGGGTTGATGAATAAGATGGTGATGTGAAGAGCTTCATGTTGAAGGATCTAGTAAACAAGCAAAAGAGCTAAAGAGAATAGAATGATGAAAAAAGTGGAATGATTTTATTTTTGGATTTCGAACTCTCCAAAGAGAAAGGTGCAATGGTTATGAGATGGGAGCAAGCAAAAGTGAGATTTGAATTCTGCTATATCAGAGAGAAGGGTGGCGGGATCTGCATTTGAATGTCTGTGAGAGGTAGCAAGTTAGAGTGGGGTTACTACTTTGCTTTTGACCATTGACAAGTCAGTTCTTACTTCATGCCAATATTTGTCCTTTTATTTCCTTGCTTGGTGCAAACAAAAACCCTCTCTTGGGGCGCGTTGAGGTGCCACTTTTACCACCTTCATTCAAGTTCAAACACTGGGAAAGGAAAAAAAATGAAAAACGAGTGGCCTTTACATACATGGTTTTAGCACACAGATTTTTCAACAAATAGTTGTTTGATTTAGCAGAGATAATGTTTAATTGTAGATTTTCTTTTAAAAACTGAGTTACAAAATTTGGTATCTCAATCTCAATCAAGATTCTTCTTTTTCTAACCAGTTTCCAGACATGCTATGTAGCATGATCCAAAAATAATCTTGGTCTTTAAACAGACCACTAGAAATCCAAATTTTAGGTAGTGAAGTTTGTATATGAAAATGTTGTCTGTTGAGACATACACCGAATTCAGCTAAAAAGAGTATAAATTTTGATGATAGATGATGAGGGTCAGATTGTGTGGTTGGTTGGTCTAACTTGTAAGCTTAGCAGTGACTGTATAGTTTGTAGTTTTGCGTGGAGGGTGAAACATTGACAGAATGTGTTTGTTTTTTCATGTCAGAGTAGCTGGTAATGTCAGTGGCCTGCCAAATTCTTTTGGGTTCTGCAGCCGAAGATACTGACTTTTGGTTGTGCTTGTTCCAGCATAGGCACTGTTTTGGCCTTTGGAGGGAAGGGTTAGAAGGAAGGTTGATAGCAACAGTACAATACCAGTCCCCACAAGTTATGGCAACTGTGTTTGCATCTAATTTGGCTTACAATAAAAAGTAACGGATTTCAAAAAGTTCTTACACTTATGCATTTGTCTTAACAGGTAATGTTTTTGCAGCCAAATGTTTGTACTTAGTGAGAGTTTCAAGTTTTGAAAACGGTTCCAAAGTTACAAAAAGCCAAAAGATAAAAACCGTAACTCAACTTTCTTTTTCTTTTAGAATATGAACATAACTCAAGTTTTTAGCTTCCTCTAAATTCTAAAAGTTAGAGAACCTGAAAAAGGTAGGTTAAGACTTTGGATTTCAAACTAAATAAAGGACTTAGTGACATGTTTGTTTTTAGATCTAAGAATTCCAATCTATCTTGGTTAGTTAAATTTAATTGAAATTAGGAATGTTTCAACTTAAACATATCCTAACTAAAATAGGTAACATTTTATGTACAACTCATCTTCATGAGTTATAAACATCCTTAATCTAACTAGTTAAGGTTTGGCATTCTCTTTCTCAATGTTTATTAAATGCTATAAAAATATAGTAAACTAGTATATTTTTTTTAGATTTTGTTTTGGAACTTATGTTTCAATATAGTCGTCCAACATTGTTTAAGGATAAACTTGTGACGAAGTTTAAAAACTTCAAAACGGACCATACCTTAAATGCAGTGATTGATATTAACGATGTTATCTTAATGGACTTAAGGTCAAAACAACTTATATTAACATGGTTATCATCAAATAATTATAAAAAAAAAATTATCTAGAAAGGTAAAACTTATTTAATAGACATAGTAGAACTTTTAATTGACTATTAAACATGAATTTCGCAAATTCAATAATAGTATAACAATTCTATCTCTTTATAAGAATTCAATATATTTTTACCATAAAAATGAATTATGAGAAATGTTGCAGTTGAGATTAGGAGGAACTTGAACCAATCATAGAAGTAAAGGGCATGGAAGAAGGTTTGATTTAGTGGATTGGGTCAATGAGTTAACGGAAAACTATTTCTTTCTCACCCCATGCTTTTTTTCCACCTACACAGAAGATATGAAATGACAGTTTTGGCCTTTTTCATCTTTTTTACTAACATTCCTCTTCTTTTTTTCAAATTCTAAAATTTGAAATACATTTCTTGAAAGGTATTTTTTTTAAAAATGCATTCTGAATTCTAGAGTTTAAAATATTTACAAATTATTCAATTCGCAAATGAAAAAAAAAAACAAATTCTACACCTTTTAACTAAGGGTAATTTGGGAGTTGAAAGATTTATGGAGGTGAAAAAAAGAAAATACGGACGAGTAGAAAAAAATTTCCTAATTTCTAAAGGGAGGTTGGAAAAGTTAAATAAATATTTCATGCTTTATATTTTTGAGATTAGAAATTTGAAAACATGTTTTGAATTATACAATTTAAAAATATATTTTCCAGTATATAATCTACATTAAATTACGTACTTTATAAACATTTTTATTTTGTATAATCTAAAAATATATTTTAAATTACAAAATATAGAATATATTCTTATATTACATAGTTTAGGATGTATTTTTAAATTTAAAAATATATTCCATATCACACCATCTATACTAATTTTTAGATTTTATAATTTATAATACACTTTTTAATTTTAGACTACACAATTCAAAATCAATTTCCATATTATATAATTTGCAAATTTTCTACATCTGTGAGAATAGGGTAGAAGAAGAAAGTATAAGATGGTAAAAGATATTATCTTTAAAGAATATTTACTCGAGAAAACTAAAAGAATATAAAATAATATTACTTGAAAAATGTTTTTTTAAATTGTTTTTTTAATATTTTCATAAAAGAATTGTATAACAAATATGTCCTAATGTACTTACTTAAATAATGTATATTATTAGATATAAGAGTTACAAAACAAGCCTATTCATTTAGTTTGTCATTAACTCGTTTAAAATGGAACACAAGTTGACCTTTTATAGATAAAGCAGGTTAAAAATTTAACTTGTCCTGTTTATTTAGTAATTAATTGGCAGATTAATCAGTCAAAAAGTAAATAAAGTTATTGTTGGATTTACAAAAAAAAAACATACCTAAAAACTAAAATTATTTAAATAAAAAGTTAATTAGATATTTATAAAATACTAGTGGTAGCATTATTTTAAAGAATTTTTCATAAATTTACTTCAATTATAAAATCTTATAAAATTCACATTTTTGTAATTTTTTTTATTTACACCTTATTTTTTTACAATTTAAAAGATTATTTCAATTAAATATTTTTTAGACCATAATCTTATGCAAAATTTTAGTATAAAATTTAAGATTTACATAATGCCACGTGGAGATTCTTATGATAACTTGACTGAAAAATGCTTTGGAGATCTTCTTCTATGGAAAAGATTCTTTCATTCTTATTTAAAATAACATTCAAACAACATGTAAAACAAGATCCAACAAATTAATTAACAATTCATCCAATAATCCAACATTTCAAATTTAAAACATTTTATTCATATCTGTGATGCTTAATTACATTTTTTAAATATTTTTACTTTAATGTGTTTAATGTTTGTGCCTTTAATTTTAACCACTCAGATTTTTTTTTTATAATTTATAATTTCTACTTGAAGCTAAATCATTCTCTTAAAAAATCTATCTAATACACTTATGGAAAATATAATGGAAAAGTGAGAAGACAAAAATGACTTCAAATTGTTGATTTCGATCGTATTTTATTTTTTTGGGTAAAAAAATATTTTAAATTATATTTTTTTTTGTAAAGATTAAATAAAAGAATTGAAACAGGAAAAAGTACAGTGGTAGGAAAATATTAATTATAGAAATTTAGTATTGAGTTAAATTTTTTTGAAATAAAATAATGGGCTCGTGGTTCACACTCCACTAGTGTAATTTTGTGTCCGCTTCACGCTTTATATGCTCCTTTAACTCACTTTCAAACACACGCATAATATACCGTATACCTCCCTATAACAAAGTTATTCTACACGTTTTAGAGGTTATGGATTGTACCGGAATAATAAATATAATAAATTTCAGATCGATCAGAGATTATGACATTTCATTTTATAAATCGATTTTATGAGGTTAATTTAGATTTAAAGTTTATTTTTTAATTTGCTATCAGAATAATTTCGAGTCTATTTTGTTGGGTTTATCAAATCTCTTGCTATCGAATCATTATCAAACCACTCATAATATATGATCTCATAAATAAATTGATAACCTCGACATGAGGAGATGTGTTATTTTATAGTATACTAGTGGGTGCAACCCTCACCTTATAAATTAGTTTTATGAGATTGAGTTAGACTTAAAATATACATCTTACTAATTTCAATACTAATCTAATAAATTTTAAATATCATTGATATTATTTTGAAAAGTAAATTTTAATTTTACAAATTTACGGCTAGTTATATATTATGAATATTAACAATTATTTTATTACACTCTCGATTTTTTAATGGTCTTTTAAGAAAGGACTAATCAGCAAAAATAGCTTTAAATGGTAAAAATTGATAGCGACAATTGAAACTAAGGCATCTTAACCATTAATTATATATTTGATTAATATATCCAATGATTATTATTATATATTTGTCTATAATAAATCACATGAGTCATGGTCAGAGTTTGTAGATATGCGATTAAATTAATAATAATATATTTGTCATGGTAAACAAAACTAGAACAACAGTAGTTATGTTGATAATAATAACGAGATAATATTAGTCATGTTTTTATTATTATTAGTTAAAATGTATTAAAAATTTAAAAAAATTAATAGATTTTATTTTTTAATTTCAAATAAATTTTAACCAACATTTTAAAATATGTTAAGAGTGTATTATTAAGACTTTTTTGAACACTACTAAAATGACGATGAAACAGTGTAAATAGTTAATTGTAAATGTATATTTTTTTTCTAAAGAATATATTTTTTGGAAAGGCAAAGAAATTATAATAAATCTTGAAATTGATTGAAGAACAAGATGTGCAATCAATCCAACTATGCATTGAATAATCTCTGCAGTAAATAATGATACATTTACTTGATCCAATTATTTTTTAAGATTAAGGAAATTTTATCTTATTCTATTGGGGTATGAATTTAAATAAAATAAAATAAACAAGTGAAAATTAAGTTCAACAAAAGCTAATCTTTTATAATATTGTTTGTGGTCAATATTCCTAATTTTGTAGGAGTGCTTCAAGCATGTTCCCTAATTTTAGGGTCACTTGTCCTAAATAGCAAGTGTAAGAAGGTACTTGGGTTTTGCATATACTTAATACACCAACCAATAAAATGTCTGAACATAAATTATTAAGATGGTTGATAACATTGTATTAATGTAGAAGTTGTAATAAATTATAATCCGAGTATACTTTAAAAATTTTAACATTCATTATAAAATATAAATATAATATTTATGAAGTACAAATTTTAATTACTTATCACTTCTATCACTTTATTTACAAAAGGTTTAAAATTCGATTTTCACCATTTATATATTTTTGAACTATATTATTTAAAAATTTCTGGCATGTAATAATCTTTACCCTAATAAACATAGTATCAGTATTAACATTGAGACATTATTTCAATAAATCGAAAATGCTGAGGTGTCAAATAGTTACCTATCTCACATTAAATATAAACAATAAATATTATATATATCGGTATAGATAATAAATATTCATAATTAGTATTCATATTATGCCCTAGAAAATGGGGCAAAAAACATATAAACTTACTTGTTATTCTTCAGTAAACTTTAGGACACAATAAATTGTTTGGCTGAAAAGTCAATAATGTTCTTAAATTTCTGTAACTGCAACCAACAATGTACCTACTCCTTAAACAATTTAAGAAAATTCAAAACAATGCCAATAAAATGTGTTGTCCTTTAAATAAAATTAATTGATGGGAAATAAATATGTAAGAAATTATTTATTATTGTCTATATGAGTATTTTTTTTCTATTTGGACATTTTTTTCCGATAATAAGAATATTTTTTTAGATTATTGACTTAGTTGATCCATTTCGTCATGGATATGAGTAGTTATTGATCTTCCTAGAAATTTACAACACATGTGAGGGCCATGAATGAAGTTTGGACTCGTATATGTTGCCAATAATCTTATTTTAGACGAAATGAAATTGAACTTTGTAAGTCTTGTAAATGTTCTGTAAACTGTAAATTAGGTCAATTTATGTAACAATTGCAAGTGGCAAGTAAAACAAATGACAGTTACATGAAAATAATAAGAGTTTGAAATATGTCACAATCACACCAACAATCATTTAATTTGACTATGTATGACATTGGTCGTCGACCAATTTGGGGAGTCATTGTCTTCTAAATATCAAACTCTGAATTTGTCTGATTATAGAGTTAGACATGACACTTGTTCAATTTCTTTTCATTTTTCTTGGGTAAGGTTGTGATATCTTTAGGTTATTGATGTCCTACTCGCAACATGCATTATGTTTCCATATCAGTTTTTTTTTTCAAATGTTGTTTTAACAAGAGCAAAAATTGGTAATGAATGTTCCCTTTAAAATAGGGTTCACACATTCAACTAAGTTTATTATCATGTGTTCATACCTCTTACCTCCATCAAATGTTTGAGTTCACTTCTCTAGTAATATTTGATTTATCTATTAAACTACTTGATAGAACTCAGACCTAATAATTGATAACTTAACTTGAATAGTGAGTTGTTTATTTTACATCCTAAAACAATATAGTCAGGTAAATTAAATAAAAAGATTTCATAAACTAATAATAGGTAATGCCCATGTTAATAAATCGTCTCTTCATCTCTGAATTTCTGGTTGAAGTTGGATGCAATATGTCATATGTAGTATACTGAGTGTAAGCCTTGTTCCTCTCATCCAACTTCTTCATATTCTAAAGATGACCAGATAATTGATTCTCTATATGTTATCATGCATAAGTTTGGTTGTAGTGTGACTCATTGGCACAATAACTGGAAGAACCTTATCTAAGCTTCCTTTGTCCCACTTTCAAAATTTGCAATGCTAGAGGAAATATGTTTCTATTTCCATCTTGAACAATTGTAATCAATAAAGTAACATGGTATTTTTCACTAAAAAATGTCTTGTCCACCTGAACAATCAATTTGCAATAATTAAATAATTTAATGTATGGTTTGAACACCCATACCACGTGTTACATGATAAAAACTGAGGTGTCTTGTACACCGTTCACAACATAAGGATAAATAACTTATTGTACAACTATTATGGGAAAAATTTCTTGTATAGTATGTAGCCATCTCGAAAGTTCATCATATGAATCCTCCCAGTCACTGAACTCCATGATTAAAACTTTATGTTTAGGAAGTCATGCTTTTCTGTAACCATGTCGACTTTTGATTTATGCTATTAATTTTTTTATAGAAATGGAAGGATTTGCTTTTATCAAATTGAGCACAATGGTAGCAATTTTGGTGATCTTGGGAGAGAATGTTTGATGAGCATGTGTGAGGTACTTCAATACTTTTAATCACCCAATAGTGTCTGACTTTACTAAAAACAATTCTATCTATTTCTCCATTGACACTCATTACCATAATTGGTTGCTATATATCAACGTTACTTAGATTCAATGACAAAAAAATTATACCCTTGCTCAATATGGTATTTGCTTAATGGTTATTACAGTCAACCTCCTTTGAAAGAAAACACATGTGTTCATGAAGATCACATTCAATCATATTCATAGAGGAGTTAGTTGGATGTGATGGAATAAGGTTCTTCAAAACTTGAGTCGTGATTTTTTCCATATCTACTAAAATTATTAATCATATCTCGAATAATATGTTCTTCTTCTCATGCAACCATTTTTTCTCCAAATAACATATGTTCATCTATAATTAATAAAATAAAAAATTACCATAAATTTAATCTATTACTATTAATATCTTCGGAATGAAAATCCAATTAAAAAAATTGCTAGCATGATTTAATTATTTAAAAATAAATTATAAGTAAAAAATTCAATACTAACATATGAGAGTGAAATAACAAAAAAAAACTCAATATTGCACTATGGTTTATCTTGGGATAAAATAATTGAAATCATCAATGTACACAGAAAACAACATTATAAATTGAAAATATTGTACCTATTTTATGCACAATATTGCAACATTTGAAAGGAGAAAATAATTATGCAATAACTAATCTAAATTAGTTTGAAAACCTTAAGAGAGTGTATGTTATTCTGCAATTGATATTCTTTATATATCTATCTATATATATAAATATTATATTCTTTTTTATTAATTATAAAAAGAAAAAAATAATAAATTATACCTATGCATGGCTTTTGTATGAATTTTTTTTTATCAAATAATTCAACGACTTATTATTTTTAAAGGATAATTATATTTTGACATCTTCCCCTTTTTTACACCTGCATTACAAATCTTATTATATCTTAATAATCTTTTATAATATACAATTACAATTATATTTTATATTTCTTATTATTAAAATAATCAAATCAAAAGAGTTGTCTCAAAGTATATTTTTAAAACATTTTTGTACTTCCCGACAAAAAATTACACCCACTTCTATAAAAAAAATAAAAATCTTAGTACACAAAACATCATTAAATATAAGAAAGTGTGTAGGATTTGATTTGATGTGTCTTGTGTTTTTAAGAAAGATTTTGGGAGGAAAGAGAAACATTAAAGTCATGTGATTTGGTTTGGGTTCACATGCCTTTGATCAATTCTCAGAGTGTAGTGATGCAATCCATTTCAGACACTACGGTTCATTATGCCGACATCGTGTTCTTATGTCAAATATTATAAAACTATAAAGAGAATAAAGATAAAAAATAAAAAATTATTTTTTATATAACTTAATTTGTAGGAATTTTCTTAAATTTTTTTTAATTTATATATAAAGTAATTTTAGCTTTTGAAATATTGTATATATACTTTTAGAAGTTTTAAAATATTTTTTTATCAAAATATGTCTATAAATTAAGTTGTAAACAATTTTTTTATATAATTTTTTTAAAAATTTTAATTTTAATTTTTTATTAATTAATTTTCATTTGTGAACAATATTTTATTATTGTTTCTAAAATTATTTAGAAAAAATCATCAGAAGTCAACCCTGAATGTAGTGCTAATGTTAATGCTAATCCACGTCTCAGTCGTAGTAAAAGGTTGGGAAATTCCTTACAATTTGTGTGTAACACGTTGTTAAGAAATGAGTGTGCTAATGTAATTTTGTAAAAATAATATTAAAAAATATATAAAATAAATAAGTAAATCATTTTAAATCACAACTTCGTTATAAAAAGTCATATTTAAACTTTATATTATGTATATATTACTCAAATTCGTATTCACATTTTAAGAATTTTAAAAATACAGTAATGTAATAGTATTAAATTTGAGAAAGTTTTCAATAAGGTATTTGTAGTGTGGCTTAATTTGATTTTTTTTAAACATTCAATCAAATATAACAATTATATGTATCTCGATTTGAACATAAAATATTTAATCACACTAAACTATTTTTTTTTTTATTTAGTTTCAATTGGCTTTTCAAATTTGTTTATATTTCTTTTATCAGTACATATACTTAGTTTTATCTTTTTGATAGGATCAGGTCTAATGTTGTATTACAGTGAATAATTTTATTATTTATTATACTATAATTAAATATCTATTATCTTCTACCTTGTATATGATATTAAATAGTTTATTTATACATATTAATATTTTTTTATCAATAAAAAAAATAGAATAAAATATAAAGATGTAAGTGTTTGCCGTTTTATAACAAAGAACAAATAAAGAATACAAGTGAGTATGTTGTATTCATACACTATAGCATAAATACTAAATGATAAAACAACTCGAATACATAAGAAATGGATATTGAATTGTATATGAAATTTGTTTATAATATTTCACAAATGCAGGTTTTGTTGGATTCAAATTAAATTGTTTATGAATTGTAAATAAAATTGTTCTTTCTATATACATTTTCTTATGTAAAAGTTTTACTTTCAATAATCTTATGTAAAAGTTTTACTTTCAATAGTTTATTCTTATAATTGTTTGTGTGATGACATAATAGGACTATACTATATAGTATATATATATAAGAGCACGTACATGAACAACATTTAAAAAATAATAAAAACTTAGTTTTATTCATGTATATATTTATTTATATGGTGTACATTTAAATTATATTTTGAAATGTAATTATTTCATCCACTTGTTATTATTTTTTTATATTATAAAGCATATCTAAAAAGATCATTATGAAAAATAGAAAAACACCAAATAAATGAAGTGGTTATTTAAAGATATATGGCACACTTTAAAACGTTAATTCAATTTAATGGTTGATAATGTTCCAAAACTATGACGCAGTTTTAGTTTCAAAGTTTTCAAAGATCGAGTGAATAGGATAAAGATTTATCAAAATCTTTTGTTGTTTATGCAAAGCATTAACAAGGGATAGTTAAAGAATGAAGAATAATAGTTGATTTAATCCTGAATTGAAATTAAAAAGTAAAAAATGAAAAATTAGAGATATATAAGACATTGTTGCATTAAAAGAGAGAGAGAGGAAGTTGAAAATTGTTTTGAAAGGTGAGAATACATTAAAAATATAGAATGGTCCCATGTGAAGGCTCTGTGAGAAATGAAAACTGACAATTCAATATTTATTAGCAGAGCTATTAGAAATAGTATTATTCCATTGAGCCCCACTCTATATTCCTGTCTCTCTATGCAAATTGTTCAGAAAACGTTAAAGTCCAAAATGTAGCATTGAAGAAATGAGTAATTTGAGAAGCTAGAAAACAATAGATGGACCAAAATTTGAAGTCAGTCTCGGTGCAAGTGAGGATCGGTCTGATAGTAAACAATGTCTCCAGTGTCACTCACAAAGTGGTCTTCTCTCATGCTCTTCAACAAATACTTTATTAGATGAAATGGAATTGGTGCAGATCTCTCTGGCTCACGGTAATACTCTCCAAGAACTGATTTCGCTGCCTTTGTCTGCACTCATTTACCAACACATATTCATCTCATTACATATACCAATGTAACACAACTATGCTATACGACATAAATACAGATACACGTATAATTTCTAAAGACATAGAGACAAATATACATATAATTTCTAAAGACATAGAGACAGACACATATAATTTCTAAAATAATACGTGTGTTCTACAAGACAAGGAGAAGTTAGTTCAAAAATACGTGTGTTCTACATGGAGAAGTTCAAAAATACGTGTATTCTACCAGGAGAAGTGTGTTCTACTGGGAAAAGTTCAAAAATACGTGTATTCTATCAGGAGAAGTTCATGAATACGTGTTCTACAAATTCATCAATATGTGTTCTCCTTAAAGAGAAGGATTGGTGTCCGATACGTGTATCAGGATTTAAGAGACGTGTCTAACTCCTCCAACTATCATACTATCCTGTTAATTCTGACATTTGGTTAAAATACTCAAACCACATGCCACTTATTACTTGTGCCATCTAAGTTTTCTGAATTACTAGTTCTGCCCTCAACATGAAGACAAGTTAAAGTAATAGCCAATTTCTGATTATAAAATTGCAAGTGGGGTGCAGAGAAATGGTTTAAAAATAAGGGAAAGGTTACATGGAAAAGAGTGAGTTGCAGGAGATAAAACAAAAGTAGGTTTTGGAGGGAATAAAAAAGTGTACCGCTTGAACAAGGTTATAGTGAGGGATTTGAGGGAAGAGATGATGGATAACGTGGGTGCCAATGTCATGGTGAATGTTGTTGATCCAGCCATAGTCACGATCCACAGTTGTAAGACCTCCTCTTAAGTAACTCCATTCCTGTCCAATTCAGTTCACCACAAACTGTGTTATTGCTTTCCAAAAAACCAACACACCTCACCTAATTTCTGCTACGGCTAAGCTTAAGGCACATGTAAAAGAAATTAAAATGATTTGTATCTGAGGTGCTATAATAAGAGTAAGATAAGAAGTGAAAAGGATGCAACAGAATGAACTGAATTTGTTACCATGCCGCGGTACCAAGGTAGTTTCTTGGGGTGACCATGGTGATGCAAATATGTGACAAAGTCCAGCCACATAACAAATATCTGCAATGTTCAAACAATTATATAATTAATGGAGAAGTGGTAACTATTTTAGAGTTCAAAAAGAGGAGGAAAAAGAAGTAACAGTGTAGGAATGAGGATTTACCCAATATGGAACACCATAGACCTTGAGCATCAGAAGTGGACTAGTGATGAAGGATAGATAGATAAGCAGAGAAAACATGATAACCCAACATAGTGTTGAAAGTGCTATTCCTTTCCTCTCATTGGGTGGGAACAAATTGCTGTAGGGATTGAAGTGAGAGCCTTCCTTTCCGGGGCTTCTTCCAAACTGAAATGAGTTCAAATCACAAACAAAACTCATTACTTTGAACTGAATAAAATAATAACAATGTATTGTTGTTTCAATTCCTGGTAAAAAAAGCACTCACCAAATAAATTGGATACACAAACAATGGAAATGGCACAGTGAATCTAGCAAATCTTGTCACGTAGTCTAGACTCTTGTAAATCTTCTCTGTTAACTAAGACAATGACACAAAAAAAAAACCATGTTGAAGAACAGTCTCATGAAGTATAATAAGGGTACCCTTTTTCTTGGGTCTGCAAAATATATGTAATAATTGAATCACGGTAGAGGCAATGAATCACATACTGGCACCCATGACTCGTCCTTCTCAATGTGTCCATGGTTTTGGTGGTGAGTTCTGTGGCTAACTCTCCTGCAAAATCCATGAGAACAAAAATCAATTTGGTTGGCAAAAGTGTTCAGTTACACAGCCCAGATGTGATTTTTCAGGTCACTCAGAAGTAGATAGTAGTAAAACTTTCACATCCCAGATGTAAGTTTCAATTAAATGAATTTTCAAACATGCTATAAAATCTTAAAGAACAGAACTTCCAAGGACAAATGAAAAAGAAAAGAGATGCCATGAACCAACCATCCATGGTATGGAACGAGAATTGAGGAATGCAAGATGTGTCCCACCAGGCTGTTCAGCAGAGGGCTGTTTGAAAAGCTTCCATGGCCACTGTTCAATGCAGAAAGAAGAACTTTACAGAACAGAAAACACAAACATCCTGAACAATTTTTGAAACTCAAAACAAAATCAACACATTACCAGTCATGTCCAAGCACAAATATAGCCCAGAACATTGTTCCCTGAACAGGCCAATAGAGGAGCCAGAGAAACCAGTTGTTGAAGTGAATTGCTGCCACCACCAATGCAGCAATAACCAACACATCCCTGAGAACATAACTGAGGGATCTCCAAGGGTTCTTGACCCAGCAATGTTCTGGTATGGCTGCTCTTATTTCAGCAATCTTGAAGGGTGGAGGAACAGTTGGGTCAAAATCTTTTGAGTGCCCATTTGCAGCATAGGCTAAAGGCTGTGTGTCTTTAACCATTGCTGCTTGATTCAGTGGTTCTAGGTTTCAGGGATGTGTGGTGGGTGAGTGGGGTAATTGCTTTATCTTCTGTAGTACAAACCAAGAAGCATAGATCTTTGTAAAAATTCACGCATGGGGTCGTGCATTCATATAACCGCAGGTTGTAACAGTAGTAATAATAATATAATAATGCAAAAACATTCTACTTTTACTTCAATTGCTACCCCATTATTTACCTTCATTTGCTTTACCATAAGAACTCACAAACCAAGGATCATACATGCCATCAATTCTTTCATTGTTCTACACAATTAATCCCACTCTTTGAATTCCATCTCAGGAATAAAAAAATTCATTAAATATTAATGTGCATTTCACACAATTAATGTCACTATTTCGATTTTAGACTCCCATAATAAAATATTCATTAAATATTAATTTGTATTACCCATCAAGCATTTTATAAAATATCACACTTTTTTATTATTTTGAACTTCAATAATGAAACAACCTAATTAGGGCGACTAACCAGGGTAAAGGGTAAAATGGTAAACATATTTATGAATTATTCCTCCACCACTTTAGGAGATGGAAGTGTGTCTAACAATGCAGGCTTTATATCACGAGAAACTAAACTACATGAGACAAATATTAATTTTAAACTTGTTTCTTCTTATAATGTTTGTTTAGTACTACTTGTCCATTTTTTAGTATTAAAGTTTTTTTATTAAGGATTAAAGTATGTTCCTTGCTCAAATTGGGGTAAGAAACAAAAAAAAAAAAAACTGTCATTAGTTAGTTAAGGCTGTAAAAATGAGTTGAAAATATTTTTTTGGAGATTATATTGGACATGTGAAAAAAAAAAGTTTTTACTCCATGTGGCACAGACACTGACACGGATACGGAGATACGTAAAATCTCTAAAATGTAGGATACAAAGACACAAATCTATATATTATATAATTATGAATTATATAAATTGACAATAATGATTTATGTGCACAAGTATGTTCCAGATTATTTTTTGGAGCAGAAAGATGTTTTTTCATGACTAATTCACAATAATTTGTTTCTTATTTTTATAATCATAATAACAATTTATACAATAAAGTTTAATTTTGAGAAAATTAATGTAATTTTCCTTTTTAAAATTATGTTATAATCGTATTAGAATTGTAAAAAATCTAACAAATACTTTTTGAATTGAATACTTCACGGATACGTGTCCTACAGGTGTGTCATACGACCGACATACTGTTTAAGAGGAGTGACCGAACTTCATCTTATGACTCATTTAAAGATTTCAAAAATTGTTAATAAAATACAAAATTTATTGGGAAAAAAATAATGAATGAAATTTAATAAATGAGAAGTGAGACTCGTATTGTTTTCTAATAAGTTTTAATTAATTACAAAGAGTATAATATTAAATATTTTAAAAAATAAAGTTTGAATTTCACTTATTCAACCTGTTTGAACCTTATGATTCACATTTCATGTTCATATTTGCAAACTTATCTATAAAGTAAATATATAATAAATAAAAAATTCATTGTTTCTCAACAAGTAAATATATAACAAAAAAGGAACAAAATTATTTCACACTCTCAACAATAAAACACTTTCAGTTGAAAAAAAAATAATATAATAATATTTTTGTCTTTAAAAGTAAAATTAAATATGGTTAAAACATTAATTTATTAAATTGTGAAATGGGTGTATTTATTGTGAAGGATGTAAATATGAAAAAAATATTATTATGAAATTGGTTCAACAATCCCTTCCCTTATAACCCAACCATTGGACTCACCTAATATAAAGGGATACAAAATCTTTTGTGAAAATTCAAAAACTAAATTTGTTTAAGAACACACAACAACAAACACATTATTCAAACACAAGATATTCAACTTTCTAATGATTTTCTGATCTGAGTAAATAGTGTAACAGCATTTCCATATTCTGATCTGATTATAACAAAATTATTCAATTTCTTCAACCAAACAGGTTGTCACTAATTAGATGAATCATGTTCATAATCATGGATCGAAAATTACATGTATGAAGCAACAAAATCCACAACAGATTGAAAGAAAGTGAGAAATAGGAGAAAAACTTACAGAAGGGTTCAGCAATCTTGGAACATATGAAAACAGAGTCTTTATCAGAACATTGGTTTCAGTTACCACCCAACAAAAACATCATCAGAAGATATAGAAGTTCATTCGTGAAACAGAAAAGAAAGCTGTGGTAACTAAGAAAGAAAAATATGGGTCACAATAAAGAGTAAAGAAGCAAATCACCTTTTAAATGTGTTTGTTTCTAACTCTTAGACACAACGGAACGAAAGTTTACTAAATTTAGAGCATCTTTTTTGGATCGAAATTCAAAAGGAATCGGTATTTGTTCATATAAATAAGGAACCAACAAATTATTTAGAAGTATTCACAAGAAATTTGAATACTTTTTAAATAAATTCCAATATTTTGAAGTAATTAACGAAATGTATCATATGTAGTTATTAATTATATAAATATAAAAAATATATTATATATTTAGAAATATTTATCTATACCTCTATATATATATAGATTTCTTATTATAACCGTTTTTTTTATACAATTTTTTTACGATTCTACCTATTTAATATATTTCATTGGAGTATTTTGTCATTTCATATGAATTACTTAAAAATAAAATAAAATAATTTTTTATTTTTTTAATTAATATTAATGTACAGTTTTTATACACGAAGTAACTCATTCACTCTTTCCTTAATTCTTTATTTTAAGGTAACAACAGGAAGAAAGATAGAACACACTCTCATCCATTTATACATCAAATCTCACATGTCAAATAAAATAACCTCCACTTTCAATACTCTCTCTTCACTCCATTAAAGCAACTATATTATTTGATAATTTTTTTTTTATCTATCATCAAGTCAATAATAACCTCAAAGTGAACATCATCACACTCAAAACTTTTGATTGAAGAAGAAAAAAAGCTTAAAGAAGAAGAGAGACTTAAAAAAAAAAGTTGTTCAATTAATTCATTATTTTTTTTTAAAATGTTAATTTTTGTTTTTCAATTTCGATTAATTCAAAATTAGAACACACTCTCACCAATTTCAACATAAAATCTCACATATAAAATAAAATAACCTTCACTTTTAATATTCTTTTCACTCCATTAAAGCAACTATAGTATTTGATAAAGTCATTATTCTTTTGTATCTACCATCCCATCAAGTTAATAATAACCTCAACGTAAACATCATCACACTCAAAACTATCAATCGAACAAGATAAAAAAAACTTAAAAAAAGAAGAGAGACTTAAACTTAAAAAAAAAAAATTGTTCAATTAATTCATTATTTTTCTTTAAAATATTAATTTTTGTTTTTCAATTTCTAGTTTATTATAAAGCAAAAACAAACATATATCTTATCTAATGTTATCTGGTAAATTCATCTCCACATATTTGTGTGAAACACAAAGGAGATAAGGGCATTTGGAAAGCTTGGAAAACAGAAAAGAGCATGGAGAAGAACCTTATTATTCTACACAGTAAACCATGGCCTTCTCTGTTAATACCTTCTCACAGTGCCACCCAATTGGAGTGGCAGGGCTCAACAAGGGTCCTTGCAAACTCCAACAGTGTCTCCATGACCAATTTGTCACACCCAAAATTGATAGATACCCAGTTGAATGAACTATGTGTCAATGGTCACCTGAGTGAGGCTGTGGGAATTCTTGACTCTTTGGCCCAACAAGGGTCCAAGGTGAGACCCATTACCTTCATTAACTTGCTTCAGGCTTGTATTGACAGAGACTGCATATGGGTGGGTAGGGAGTTGCATGCTAGAGTTGGGTTGGTGAGAAAGGTGAACCCTTTTGTGGAGACCAAGTTGGTCAGCATGTATGCTAAATGTGGGCTCTTGGAGGAAGCACGGAAAGTGTTTGATGAAATGCATGAGAGGAATTTGTTCACTTGGTCTGCTATGATTGGTGCTTGCTCCAGAGACCTTAAGTGGGATGAAGTTGTGGAGCTTTTTTATAATATGATGCAACATGGGGTTTTGCCTGATGATTTTTTGCTACCAAAGATTTTGAAAGCTTGCGGAAAGTGCAGGGCTTTTGAAGCTGGGAGGTTGATCCATTCGATGGTGATTCGTAGAGGAAGGTGCTCTTCTTTGCGTGTGATCAATTCAATTCTAGCTGTGTATGCTAAGTGTGGGGAGATGACTTATGCAGAGAAGCTTTTTAGGAGAATGGAGGAGAGGAACTATGTTTCTTGGAATGTGATAATAACTGGATATTGTCAGAAGGGTGAGATTGAAGAAGCTCGGAAGTATTTTGATGCAATGCAGGGGGAAGGAATTGACCCTGGATTGGTAACTTGGAACATTTTGATTGCCAGTTATAGTCAGTGTGGGCAGAGCGAGATTGCAATAGATTTAATGAGGATGATGGAGAGTTTTGGGATTACTCCAGATGTATATACTTGGACTTCTTTGATTTCTGGGTTTACTCAAAAGGGAAGGATAAACGATGCTTTTGATTTGTTGAGGGAGATGTTTATAGTGGGGGTTGAGCCCAACAGTATTACAATTGCTAGTGCAGTCTCGGCATGTGCGTCAGTAAAATCACTAAGTATGGGATCTGAAGTCCATTCTATTGCTGTTAAGACAAGTTTGGTTGATGATATGCTAATTGGTAATTCACTGATTGACATGTATGCCAAAGGTGGCAATCTGGAAGCTGCTCAACGCATTTTTGATGTGATGTTAAAGAGAGATGTATATTCTTGGAACTCAATTATTGGAGGGTATTGCCAAGCTGGTTTCTGTGGCAAAGCTCACGAGTTATTTATGAAAATGCAGGAGTCTGATTCGCCACCTAATGTTGTCACATGGAATGTGATGATTACAGGATTTATGCAGAATGGTGCAGAGGATGAGGCATTGGATCTTTTTCAAAGAATTGAGAAAGATGGGAATATTAAACCAAATGTAGCATCATGGAATTCTTTAATTTCTGGTTTCTTGCAGAGTAGACAAAAGGAAAAGGCATTACAGATATTTCGGCGGATGCAGTTTTCCAACATGGCTCCCAACTTAGTTACAGTGCTTACTATCCTTCCTGCCTGTGCAAACTTAGTGGCTGCTAAGAAAGTGAAAGAAATTCATTGTTGTGCAATACGTAGAAATTTAGTGTCTGAACTATATGTATCAAATACATTCATTGATAATTATGCCAAGTCAGGAAATATAATGTACTCCAGGAAAGTATTTGATGGATTATCCCCAAAAGATATCATCAGTTGGAACTCTCTGCTTTCAGGTTATGTTTTACACGGCTCTTCAGAGTCTGCACTCGATCTTTTTGATCAGATGAACAAGGATGATAGACTCCATCCAAATAGAGTTACTCTTGCAAGTATTATATCAGCTTATAGTCATGCTGGAATGGTGGATGAGGGAAAACATGCTTTCTCCAACATGAGTGAAGACTTTAAGATTATACTTGATCTGGAACATTATTCCGCCATGGTCTATTTGCTCGGTCGTTCGGGTAAGCTTGCCGAAGCACAGGAGTTTATTCTGAACATGCCCATTGAGCCTAATATTTCTGTATGGACTGCCTTTCTGACTGCCTGTAGAATTCACAGGAATTTCGGAATGGCAATCTTTGCAGGAGAACGTCTGCTTGAGTTGGATCCTGAAAATATAATAACTCAGCATTTACTTTCACAGGCATATTCTTTATGTGGGAAGTATTGGGAAGCTCCAAAAATGACAAAGCTGGAGAAAGAAAAGATTCCTGTTGGGCAAAGCTGGATTGAAATGAATAACATGGTCCATACTTTTGTTGTTGGTGATCAGTCAAAACCATATTTGGACAAGCTACATTCTTGGCTAAAACGGGTACATGTAAATGTTAAGGCACATATTTCTGACAATGGGCTTTGCATTGAGGAAGAGGAGAAGGAAGACATTAACAGTGTACATAGTGAAAAGCTTGCGATTGCGTTTGCTTTGATAGATTCTCATCACAGACCTCAAATTTTACGGATAGTAAAGAATTTGAGAGTGTGTAAGGACTGCCATGACACAGCTAAATACATATCGTTGGCATATGGGTGTGAAATATATTTAAGCGATTCAAATTGTTTACACCATTTTAAAGATGGTCATTGTTCTTGTAGGGATTATTGGTAGAGCAAATAGACGTGAAAGAGAATCAATGGATTCAGAAATATGTAAATCTGCCATGTTGTTTTAATTACTCTTGATGTAAATGAATCTTTTGATGTATCTACATGAACAAAATAAAGGGACAAGATCAATTGACACCACGTGTCAATTTATATGCTTAAACCAAAAAACAGATCCTTTCATATCCACCATTAGGCTAAGATTATTATTTGTACTTGTATTCTTTCAATTCAAATGCAAATTGCAACCCAATTTTAAGAAGCTTCCACGGATTAGGTAGCTGATACTACTGCAGTTTTAGAGTGTCGTGGAATGCGAATAAAGGGTCACAAGTGAAGATGATCTTCAGTTTCTTCATGAAAACATGTAAGATAAAAAAGAGACTGGGAATTTGAGGAGAAATGAAAACTGATGCAGTTGATATTTCTGTCATACTAGATTGCAAATGCAACTATATTGAAAGAAATTCTACAAATTAGAAAATTCAATTGAAACAACTATATTTTCTAAATTTTTTAAATAAATCATCTACACGCTAATATTTTTTCTAAAGGTTTATCATTGAGTATAACTGCCTTAAATTTCAAGACATTTGTCAAGACTCCAACAAGGATTGGAATGAACAACTAGGTTCCTTCAATAGCCCTATTCAATAAATGGTTTTAAAAAAAAATCAGGATAATTTAGATTAGAAGCAGTATATTACATCAATGACAACTATTCTAGACTAAACATGAATTTTTTAGTTACATTTGAGATAAGCATAACCAAGGTGATGAAAGATTAGCCTCTTAACACTCAAGAAAATGCTCATTACGAGAAATTTTGATTTCTTTTGAGTTTCCTCAGACACTTTACGTCGTATAGTCAAAGGAATCTTGTTGGTAAGATCATGTTTATGTGACACAGATAATTAACAGTAACTAACAGTACAGTGCAGAAAAAAAAGGATTTTTGAGCCAATCACTTAAAAACCGAAAAAAAGTTCATATAAAAAGAAAAGGAAAGGATTTATATAAATATAGTATTTTCTAAATGAAAATAGAAGCAAAACACCAAATAAATATGAAGCAATGCAAACCATCTATGCTTTAGAGCTTCTATTCTCATGTTTCAAGGCATGCAATCACATACTGTTCAGATTTATTGCAGAGTTTGGTTAAGGAGGAAAATGAGAAAATAACAAAAACTGCAATTTGACGTAAGAGAATCTGTTCACATTATGATACCGTTTGAGAACCCCATTTGGTTACAATACATGAATTTGTGATGATTCCCAGAACAAAGATTTGAAAGTTGTCCTGTTGAAAATTTCTAACAAGAAGATATAATAAATAAATTATAAAGCCAATAATTGTAGTCTTTTCATGTTCATCAATAACTTTAAGTAACAGATTATCATTCAAAGATGCTTTATAAATTAATGATTGGAGCGACAAAATTCAATCTGGGAAAAAGATTGGTAGAATAAAAAGTGTGGCATGAGCAAGCATCCACAAAAGAGTATTAGATTCTTCCTCAAATTGTTTATAAGAAGCACATTATGAGTAAGCATGGTGTAAAATTTTAATACAAAGACCATAAAAGGGTTAAACAATAAAATATAAGATGGTGTAGAATATGAAATGATCATTAGAAATCATATTCAAAGAAATCTGTACCACTCATGGCACCAAACCACTAATAAAAGTCTAAGTGCTTCTGACTAAATTCCAAAACTCGAATTTAGTATAAGACGATATGTTCCTTTCCCTTTTCTCAATAATTTTGTACAAAATATGGGAAATAAGATGATTGCTCCTTAGACCATAAAAGTGCATGGAACTTTGTGTAATAAAAACAAGGGACTGATATATGTGGGGAAGTTGATTCCCTGCCTTTAAATCCTTCCCCTCCATAGTGCAACTCAAACTAGCTCTATCTACATAGTTCCTCATCTATATTATTCTTCTACACAAAGTCCCCTGCTCACAAACTCAACCACTTCCCCCATAAATTCCTCCTTGCCTCCTCCTAACTGAAACCCACATTAACACTAGCAGTTTTCTTAGTCCAAAGTCTAACATTATTATCCCTCAAGTAGAAGATGGTAGTACATGCATACAACTACTTATGCTACATTACATATGACTAAATTCATAGATGTTTATGTTAAATAGGACTAAATGCATAGAAACCATGTTTTTACCCTCTTTTTAACACTTTGCATGATGTTGTGGGTGCAGAGTTTTGAGGATTCCATAAAGAAACCTCAGTCAGTTGGACCATGGGGAGGCAATGGAGGGTCTCCTTGGGATGATGGGGTATACTCAGGAGTAAGGCAATTGGTAATAGTTCATGGGGCAGGCATTGACTCCATCCAGATTGAATATGATAAGAAAGGAAGCTCTATTTGGTCAGAGAAGCATGGTGGTAGTGGAGGCCGCAAAACTGACAAGGTAAAGGTTCCATATTGGCACTATAGAATATGATACATTAGAAAGAGAGATTAAGGGGGTGAAAGCTTTTTTCTTAGTGAGAAATAAAAACTAGTTATTGGTCTATACTTGAATGACACTTCTATACATAGAAACCAGTTATAGGTCACCTAACTAGTTAAAAAATTGGTGTGTATTTTTCTCTATGTCTTGACCATTCAAATGTAATCTAATGATCTATACTTGCAGTTCTTATTTCTAGTTATAAAAAGAGTAATAGCATGTTAAGTTCCTAGTTAGAAGTTGGTATTAATTAAATTTGAGCATATAAAACTAACTACTAATGACTGTTGCAGGTGAAGTTTGATTATCCAAAAGAGATCCTAACTAAAATCCATGGATACTGTGGCAGCTTCAATCAATTGGGGCCAAACTTAGTCCGGTCACTGAGTTTTGAGAGTAACAAGAAAACTTATGGACCATTTGGTGTAGAACAAGGGACATACTTTTCAGTCCCATTGACTGGGGCAAAAATTGTTGGGTTCCATGGCAGGTGTGGTTGGTACATAGATGCCATTGGAGTCTATCTGAAGTCCCTGAAACAACCAAATCCATCGAAGCCTTTGGCTCATTCCCAGAGCCCCATTACTTACTTTTCTGAGAATTCTGGTTATTCTGTGATACAAGGAACTCTGAATGAACACTACGATATTGTTCTTGCTCTGAAACAAAAAGATTATGTCAATAAGCCTTTAGCAAACAATGTGGCCAAGAAGATTTCTTTTGTCCAAGAATCCAATAATACTGAACAGAAAGAAAAGGTAAGAGAGCCTGCATTGGCGACCTCTTTGTCATTTAAAGTGTTCCTTAACTTTCCTTACTAATTCTAAAATTGCTCCAATGAATTTTTTATTCTATCTTCTTTCAGATGGCTCATGTGGAAGGGTCAATCCCAAAGGTTGGAGGTGTGGTCACATATGGACCTTGGGGTGGCATTGGTGGACATGTATTTGATGATGGAAGCTACACAGGAATCAGGCAAATCAACTTGTCACGCAACGTTGGAATTGTATGGATTAGAGTTTTGTATGATTATCACGGGGTGCCCATATGGGGATCCAAGCAAGGTGGAGCAGGAGGATTTAAAACTGAAAAGGTGAACAAAGAACAAAAAGGCAAATTTAGCTTACTCTACTTAATAAACAGGGAAAATCAGATTAATTTATAATCTTTGCAACATCATTTTGCAGATAGTCTTTGATTTTCCTTATGAAGTCCTGACACATGTATCTGGCTACTGTGATCCCTTGATGTACATGGGGCCTGTTTTTATAAGATCACTAACTTTCCACACCAATAAGGGAAAGTATGGACCTTATGGGGATGAACAAGGAAACTATTTCACCACAAGAGTGAAAGAAGAAAAAATTGTTGGCATTCATGGGAGAAAAGGTTTGTTCCTAGATGCTTTTGGAGTACATGCTGTAGAAGGGAAAGTGATAGTGCCTGTGGCAACCCCTCCCAAGGAAATCAACCCCAGAGAAACAAGCATTGGAGATATAGGCAATTCTCAATGGCCTAGCAAACTAGTACTTGCTAACTCATCAGCAGCTGAAGAGGTATGACCCTTTTTTGACAACAATTTTTAGAACTCAGAAGATATTGAAGGCATATTTAAAAAAAATGGTCAATCTCCTTTTATGGATTATGCTATTCACTTTGCTCATACCTTTGCTAGGTTTTTTGTGGTGTGATTAAAGAACCAGCTCCATGTGGACCAGGGCCATGGGGTGGAGATGGAGGTAGACCCTGGGATGATGGAGTCTTTTCTGGGATTAAGCAGATCTATTTGACAAAAGCATCAGAAGGCATATGTTCTATCCAAATAGAGTACGACCGAAACAGGCAATCTGTGTGGTCTGCAAGACATGGTGGTAATGGAGGAGACACCATGCATAGGGTATGATTATGAGCATCCACTTTCTTAATTTAAGCACATTTCACTGTCTTTCTTACTTCCTTAAACCAATATTTTAAAATTCAACCCCTTATCAAATTGTAGGAATCGTGTGCAATTACAAAATAATTCGAGTGTCAAATGCTACAAAGTACAAATGCAAAATGGCCATCACATGAACATTCTTAAACATAATCAAGCTTTGATTATTGTGATTTCAGATACAACTGGAGCATCCACATGAGGTACTGACTTGCATATCTGGTTATTACGGGTCAATCACCAAGGATGATCAGCAGCATATAATCATAAAATCACTGACTTTGAACACCAGTCGTGGGAAGTATGGTCCATTTGGTGAAGAAGCTGGGAAATTCTTCACCTCAACCACTACAGAGGGCAAGGTGGTGGGTTTTCATGGGAGCAGCAGCTTGTACTTAGATGCCATTGGAGTCCACATGCAACACTGGCTAGGAAACCAGAAAACTCCAAGGTCCTTCCCCTTCAAGCTATTTTGATCATTGTTTCTCACCAAAACAACAACTTGGCATTAGGACTAGTGTTGAGCAGAGCTTGAAATCTTGATGTGATAAGAGTTTGAAAAATTGATGCAATAATATTACGTTAAGGAAAGTTGTGTAATCGAATGATTGATAACATCATTACTTGTTACTTGAAATAGCCATTTGGTGGAAAGAGAACATTTTGCTATAGTTAGATGTGTATGGGCTGCCCGACCCCCCTATATTCTCATCGTGTATTAATTTGTATGAAAGCATTATAGGAGACTTATTAAAAGTAATTAAAATTTTATTTTACATATATTTTATGTAATTGTATGAAATCATTTTATCAATCTACAAAATATTTTAATGAAATTTTTTTTATATTATTTTTTAATTAATAAATTTAAATGTAAAATTTTACTAAATTCACTCTTATTTTTAATATTAACTTAGATCATTAAAATAAAACATTTTTTACATTAAATCTAAATATTTTTAAAATAAAATAAAAGTCACACTACAATAATAATAATGTATAAGTGAAGTATAATTTTTATTATAAAAAAATACAATAATTATTTTTTTTATTTATTATTGACCTACAATGTGGGTAGATCTAATTGAATCAAGAGACTACATTCGTCCCACAATTGTTAGGACTATTGCATGGTCCGTCCCAC
The DNA here is from genome assembly GCF_051622355.1 of Phaseolus vulgaris. NCBI lineage: Eukaryota > Viridiplantae > Streptophyta > Magnoliopsida > Fabales > Fabaceae > Phaseolus > Phaseolus vulgaris. Next base: position 60,332,246 of record NC_143505.1, on the reverse strand, counting down.
ATTGTCATAGTTAATTAGGATAGATATCACATTTTCATTCTAAACTAATATTTTTTTTTTAACATATAAGGAATTGATAAAATATATAAAAATTAACCAAACGTATGATAAAATATTTAAAAGAATTCATAAATGGGAAATAAAAAGTAAAGAAATTAAGTAAAAAGAAAAATATTGAAGTGTAATAACATTTTGATGTTTAAAAAAATGAAAACGGAAATTAAACAGTGAAGTAAAGTTTCGAGTGTGTGATTTGTATCTGCTGCCACAGTGGAACACCACACCACACCACACACTTTTGTTCTCAGTATCACTTCATCTTCATTTTTCCATTCCAATTCCAATTCCACCTTCCATCTTCAACTTCACTGCCACTGCCTATGGATCGTGCTCAGCTTCTCTTGTTCGGTCTACCTCTCTTTCTTTTCTGCTCTGACCTCTTTTCCCTCTTCACTTCACCACCACCACCGCCTCATCACCACCACCACCACCACCATCCACCCCACCACCATCACCACCCACCGCACCACCATCACCATCCGCCCCACCACCACCATCCGCCCCACCACCACCATCATCCACCCCATCTCCATCACCACCCGCCCCACCACCATTACCAGCCTGTAACAATAGAGTTCCCCCCCGAGGTAATTTTTTTCAGAAAAATCCCATCTTTATCATTATTTCAATGTCCCATTAACGTGTCTCTTCTCTTCTTGCTTTCTCAGAAAACCACCAGCAGTATTGCAAATGCGGGTCTCGGCAACACTGTCAACATCAATTTCTGCTCTTCTTGCTCTTACAAGTACTTGTTATTAGTATTATGGTGTTGCTGTTTTTTAACCTTGATGTTCTTTTATATAGAGAGAAGAGTTACAAAAAAGGAAAGGTTTTTGAGATTATGGGGGAATTGACCTAGAAAGATTATTTGTGACTTTAGGTTTTTGGTTTAGGGTTTATATTATCATGTATCAGTGGTTAGCCGCGGAATGAGGGAAATATTGTTCCAGATCATTGCTTTATCTTATTGTTTTGTGTTTCTTAACCCTTTCTTTTGGTACGGTTGAAAGAAAATGAAAAGAAGAGAAAAGTTTGAAGTTTAAATTGAGTAGAAAATAGAAGGAAAGATAATTTTGAATTTTTGTTTCTAAACGTTAATTTTTCTTTCCTATTTTTTTCTATTTTCTGTCTACCAAACAAAAAAAATGCATTGTTGTCTGTGTTTTATGACCCCTCTATTTTTCTTTCCTTTCATCAAAGCATCTTTGTTACCTTACGAAAATGTATTCTTAAACAAGTTGGTTCATTGCAATTTGCATGCACATGGTAGTGTTGTTTAGGATGGGGAATTTGTTGTAAATGGATGGTTGTGTTGGTTGTGTGTAGGGGAAATGCAGTGACAATGAAGAATATGTTGGAGATTGCTTTTCCTGGAACTGAGGTTATTCTTTCTAATTATCCACCATCGCTTCCAAAGCGTCTGCTAAGCAAATTGGTTCCAGTTGTTCAGATTGGTGTTATAGGAGTGGTTGTTGCTGGGGAACATATATTTCCAGTGTTGGGTTTTGCTGCACCTCCTCCTTGGTATTTCAACTTGCGTTCTAATAAATTTGGAACCGTTGCTAGTACATGGCTTCTTGGGAATGCCTTACAGTCATTCTTACAGAGCTCTGGAGCATTTGAAATTTACTTCAATGGTGAACTGGTTGGTGCCTTTCCTCCATCTTTTTTATTTTTCTTATATTTGTTAGTACACGTTTCGTTGCCAGTTGAGCTCGTGATCTTTCTCTTCGGTAAATGCAAGTTTTGTTGTGCTTTGTGACTGTGTTAGCACGTGTAATCAATTGGGTAGATGTCTCACATGAGTTGTTTGATCAACATTTTACCACTTCACTGGGTTTCTCTGGTTAACTCTGGGCTCACTTAGAGAAATTTTAGCTACTGTCATATAATATGTTAAGCAGCATAATTATCTTTGGCTGTGTTAGTTGTATTCTTATCAGTTATCACATCACATTTTCTGCTAAGGTTATATTTCATCGTTGAATTTATTGAATTTTATCGCATTTAACAGACTAAAACTAGTTTAAGATCTGCAGAAAGATATTGTGAAAAAGTGGGTGGAGTATGGGGAATTGGGACGTATCCTCCATTCAAGCTAAAATGTAGCACATCTTTGTTACCTTGAGCCAAATAAATCCAATGTGGTCCATTGACATTTTTATATGAATTTTTGTAGTTTGGAACCTCTGCTTTAAGATCACAGTTATATATCTACATGCCTTTTTGGGTGATTGGGGGAGAACGATTCCCCACCTTGCATTCAACATTCAACTCCTTTAGTATTTGGCATCTGCTTTAAGATCACAGTTATATATCTACATGCCTTTTTGGGTGATTGGGGGAGAACGATTCCCCCACCTTGCATTCAACATTCAACTCCTTTAGTATTTGGCATTTTGGCTTTGTAACATCATTTTGATTATTTGGTTTCTTAAATTCAGTGTTTTTTTGCATATAATTTGTGGGAATTAGTAAAAAGTTTATTTTTGCTGTTCCTAAGAAATGGACTAAGAGCTTGTTTGGATATAAAACTATAAGTGTTTTAAGAGGAGCTTGTCTACTGAAATAAACTTCATAAAATTTCAGTAGAGAACTAAGCACTTCTAGTATATATCCAAACAGGGTCGAACTTTAAGTTAATTGGAAATAAACTTATCATTTTTTCTGTTTAAAGAGTTCTTATCTGAACGATCTTTTGATTCACCTTGCCTCTTCTGACTCTAGAATTACTTAGATGGAAGGTACTGTAGTATATGGCATCTTCAATGCTTTTTGAAATTTTACTCATTCCTTAAAACTCTTCTGCCCTTGAAGGTTTTCTCTAAACTGAAGGAGGGAAGGTTTCCTGGAGAGATCGAGTTGAAGGATTTGATTAGCAAAAAGATGACAAATTCTATACGTGATAATGGTGTGCCAGAATTGATGTCGTCTTAGTTAGTGCCTTTGGTGGAGGCATATGGCATATTTTGAACTGTCATAAAATGTAACTGGACCTGACATTGCACTGTGAAGTGAGAGGTTGGTATACGTATATCTTAGGAATATCATGTTGTAAGGTTTCAGAGATGTTTATCCTGGTACATAAACTTTCTGTATTGAAAGGACTAAGTAACTGCTGAAGGAAAAACTCAGTTAATAGTTTGTGCACAGTTTAAATACTCCAACTTGTTTTCATTGTGATATCTTTTTATCATCAGCTCAAATAACTTCCATATACTGCGTTAAAAGTTTAAGATTTAATCAAGCTTTTGTTCCCAAAAAAATAGGCTGTTTTAGTTTTGGTTTCCAATTAAAATACCAAAAAGTTAATTAAGCAAAATTGAATGGTAGGATAAGGCAAATTTTGCTGCATTACTTTGTTGAAGTGGAAGACCCCTAAACTATATTTGTTATAGTAATGTATGGATAAGATGGAGTCTAGAAACTGTAACAATGTCAAACATGAATGAGTAAAGAACAAGACACTAAGCAGTTTAAAATATATATCAAAGAAATTACGCTTAAGTAACTATCGTTTGTATAAGCTATAATAGGCTTAATTACCTGTTGATTTTATTATTTATTTGTTTTTATTCAATTTAGTTTGTTTATTAATAAAATATTCAATCAAGCAATTAAGTCATGACCTTTTGAAGCTTCAATCATGTCTCTTAACTTTTGAAAATATATTTTTTGCACTAAAATTAATGTTATTAGCTTTATAAGTGTTTATTATAATATACTATTATGTGTATATTAAAGTTATTAATAATTAGTCGTTAACGATTTTATTGTTGATTAGATGAAAACATTTTATTAACGATTATATAGTTAATTAAATAAAAATAATAATCACATTGTTATGCTTTTGAAAATTAAGAAATTTAATTACATTTTTTATTAATAGATTAAATTGAGTAAAATAAATAAATAACATTGAGTAAAAATCAAGCTTATATGATAAATACGTAAATCATGTGATAGCATGCCATTTAGGTAGATTGTGGTGATTCTGGAAGAGCCTTTTTTTTAAGTAATTTGTTGGGTACAAATTACATTGAATTTCATTTATATCACTGCATTTACAAAGGGAGTATATATTATTATTATTATTATTATTATTATTATTGTCAAATGTGATCATGCACAATTTGGGAATCGTCTAAACATTAATTTTGGTTTATTACTGCCAATAATGTTCCTGGTGCTGCAAATTGAATCATAACTACTAGAAAGAAAATAAAAGACCATAGACAGGAAAAAATTAATCTATTGCATTCCCCTTCATGTTTAATCTGTTTTAAACAAATTGAACGTGTAAACAATATCATGAAATAGTAAAGTTCCATGATCTTCTGCGTAGAAATTCATCTCCTGAGATATTACTGGCTTTTGAAACATGCTGCTAAAAAATGATCCAATTAAATACACTTCATCTTACAGTTTTACTATTAGTCTGCAAAGCAACCAACAAAATCGAAGTATTGTAAGGCCTATTAACATTTCTAAGTCTTAACAAAAATTACACGAAGAGAGTATTTACCTTAAAAAGTTTTCATATTCTGCTTATATCTCGGCCAAACACAAAAGTAGTAGCCCAGTTGATGGCTACATAGAATCTGTTCCTCCAGCTGATAACACGAGTTAGGTATGCTGAGCGCCAAATAAACCAACTGACAAAACCTGCCATAGATAACCCTTTGTCCTCCTGTAGGACATTACGTGAATGAATCAAACCATGAGTTTATAAAGCACCTGTAAAAGCTTAGGAGTGATAATCACCTTGCTCTGTCTGAGGTCCACTAGAGCCTTGTAACTCCCTATAGATGCCATGCTTCCAAGGTGCTTGTAAACAAAATGTTCCCCAAAGTCTAAGTCCTTTGCACTGTTTGCACGGCCTCCATTTGCTTTACCTATTTTGTTTAGTAAGATTGCTAAATATTTACCTTGCCTTTCTGCCACCTGCGGTTCAATCCAAACGGCAACGCATTAGATTGGTAAGAATAAGCTTTCAGGCACATGTGAAAAATACAACATCAATTCACTCATGAACCAATAACAGAGTAAATACAGCAGTAAGACATTCAGAATGAAATCTGTCAGGAACAAAGACCTTAGTGCAAAATCAGAACTACAAATTGCAGGAATTTAAGAAATTAATTTGTGTGCAGAGAGAAACTAATGAATCCAATGTCACGTACTTGGGCTAAAGCCGGTAGTGGTTGTTTTCCAGTACTTTCTACAAATCCACTGCAGTCACCTATTGAGAAGATATCATCTACTGTAGGAACACGAAGCCATTCATCAGTGCCAATCCTGTGAATAAGAAACTTCAACAATTTGCTTTATGAAAATACACTAATCTATAGTTATAGTTATCATGAAATAAAAGAAACGTGAGAACAGAAGACATGGCACATCAAACGTGTGTCAAACACGAGGAAAACCTGATACATCTAACGATAGCTTATGGTGGACAAATGAATAAAACAGTAAAATATAACTACGTATACGTATCGATTTATACCTCAGCTTTAACATTCTTTACACCGTATAACTACTACCTGCCGAATCCAACCATTGATGTATATGTATTTTACATAACGATTTTCATGCCAAAGTTTGGAAGACTAAAAGATATGTGGGTAATAAAATTATTTATATTTTCTTATATTTGAAAACTACATATTACAAAAAAAAAATGATCTATATGAAACCTTGTGAGAATGAAATGCCTGAAATGAACTTTCAAATGCAACCTTGAAATTGAAAACTTCGTGAGATGTTATTCATTGACTTAAGATTTGTTTTGGTCTATGCCTAATTCAGTCTCCTTAAAAATAAATACATGCGTACAATGAGTGATATCTTTGGACAAAAGTAACCCTGCTATCATGATAAGACACATCATATCTATTCATATACCAGCTCCCAATTTGTAAATTTGAAACAGCTGTCAGTGGAAAGAAAATAAGGGCAACTATGCTGAGTAAGAAAGAACAACCTTCCACCAGGAGATTTAGGGAAATCCAAAGACTGAATAAAAGCTGATGGACCAACTCCAGTCGACCATACGAGCAACCCATATGGTACCTCAGTTCCGTCATTTAGGATAATCTTCCTCTCCTCGACATCTTTCACAATGCCACGGACTAGTCGGACTCCTGACTGATAGAAACTTCAATATGAGGAGATATAAAACTAATACTGATTTTAAAAACTAGCCTATCAATCAGTTTCCATCATACTTATATGATTCCAAATACCTCTGTTAGAAGCATTATGTCGTGATTATATTTCATATTTTGATAATTAATTAATACCATAGTAATTACTAATAGACTACACATTTCTTTAAATGGAAAGCTGGGTTTAGTTGTTCTTCGTTTCTTTTTATATGACATTCAGAAGTTCGAAATCAGCAGGAAAAGATTGAACAAACAGAACAGAAGCTCCTTTTGACATATAGCTCACCTTTGTCAATTGATTGGTGGCATATTGCCTGAGTCGGACATCAAAGGAAGACAGGATCTCATTGGCCTAAAATGGCATGAATAAATTGGTTAAAAATTAAATTACCTTAAAAGAAAATTTTGGCATGAAGAAAAGTGACAATGGTGTTTCTAACCATTATGTTGGCAATTATTGTAATTTGTAAGACAGTGATATACAATGGAAAGAGCAACAGGTTAGTTGTGATAAGCAAGAGTTCTGTTGCGATAGGTCATACCAAAAATCTAGTCTATTTGGTTGAATCACATATCTAACTCTACTAAGCACACCTCAATTAAAGTAACGTGGATGTAATCCTTCACATGAGAATATCTCTCACGGACATCTCTTACGATAAAATCACTAAGTTCACCGCTGAATTCAACTCCAGTGGGACCGCCTCCCACAACCACACAGTGTAACAGCCTCCTTTTTTCCTCTTCTCCAATCCCTGCATCCAAATCAAATACAGATTGCATAAGTGATGTATAATAACCCTTATTTTCATGTGACTTTATATTAAGCTAAAATATAAAAATTGTTGTAAACCTGGAACATCAGACATCATTAAGTTCAGAAGCAACTTCCGACGAATTTCCTGTGCATGGTAAACTTCACGAAGAAAAATTGCATGCTCATAGACTCCATGAATTCCAAAAGTGGTAGGTTGTGCTCCTAATGCAATTACCAGCTTATCATATGAGATTGCAAACTTCCAGGGATCTAGTGTCTTCGTTCCTTCAGTTACAGACTCACATTGCACCTTCAAAACCATTTTGCCAGATTCTCCCCAATTAAACCACATCGTGAGTACCAATATTTCAAGTAATACTAGTAATTCTCCCAAATTAAGACACATTCTCAGTACCAATATTTCAACTAATACTAGTATGATGCCATTTTGTTCACCTTAAGGCAGTGCTAAACCCCTGAATACATAGTCACATATAAAGAATCTCAACATGCTAAAAGTTATAGAAACGTATGCAAATCAAGAAAAGTGATATGATGCAAGTTGTCCACACTCCACAGATATCCATGATCAAGTAACAAACCAAATCACGCTTAATTTAATGACATTTAACTGGAACAGAGACCGTGGAATTGAACGGAGAGAAGTAGATAACATACGACATGGTTGACAGCATCAATGGAAGTACAATTGGCGAGGAAGAAGAAAGAGCCAGGTTCCCGGGAAATGGCGGGTTGGATCCTGGCGATGGGTTCGGCAACAGTTCTGAACTCGAGCGTTCCGACGCACGTGGAAGCCAAGAGAGGCGTGAACACCATGTGGTTGCGCGGTGACACGCAAACGATGTCGTAGATTTTAGGATCCAGGCCCTTCATGAGGCGGCAGCCAGCCCAGCCAGAGCCCAGCACGACCACACGGGGCTTCTCGTGGGCCTTGGTGGGCCCGAGACCGGCATGGTGAACCGGGCTTGTGGAGGTGCTGAACCGGGAGAGAGAAGTGAAACGGCGCGTTTTGGAGGAGAGGTGTCGGAACCAAGACATGGCGAAGGTGTGAAACTAACTAACAGAGAGATTGTTGTGTTGTGAAAGAACGAAAGAGAGAAAAAGTTCCAATTATTGGGGTTTGTTTGGATGGATCAATTTGACTTGACTGATGTAAGAGGCTGCTTTCGCGGGATCGGAGCGTTGACGCTGTTGTCACGTGTTATGACGATGATGCAGACATGTATCAGCAATGCCGCAATGGTGGCTGCTTCTGCAAACGTGCTTCTGCAAACGTGCTTCTTCACCGCTTTTTTGCCTCCAATCATTTATGTCAAGTGCTTTTTCTTAACTCTTCTTTATCTATTTTGTTTCCTTTCATGTATTAGATTAAACTAATTTCAATTTATCACATTTGCGAAGGACTTATCTTCACCGTTTAGACCAAACCTCCTTTCCTCCTTCATTGTTGTAATATAGTTACTAATTAAAGCATATATTTTATTTAGTTTTTTTATGATTTTTTATTTTTTATTTTTATTTTTTTATCAGCATAGTTTTTTTATGATAATTGATACAATCTAACTCTAACTTTAATATTGAAAACAAAAACAATTATTTTACAATATAATTTCCAAAACAAGTTTTTGAAAACATATATAATATCTTTTAAAACGAGATTTTTTCTATTTTCGCGCGGTGCAATTAGAGTTGGAGTACAATTAGTAATAATCGCAGTGTAGGAAGAAAAAGCCTTGTACCATTTTTCTGTTGCCCTGCTTTGTGCTCATCACTCACCTTATCCATATTGGGCTTTAAGGGGTTTGTCCCTTTCTCATTTTCGGCAAATTCTTCCTCCACCCAACATTTTTGAACCTGCACCCAACACATTTTTAAAATTTCGAAAATATTCTTTATTCTAGATATGAAAATCCAAAATTGAAAATAATAGATCCAGAAGAGCTTTTTGTGCTCCGGACATAAAAATCCGGAAACAAAAATCAAAAGCCAATTTCGGATAAAAAAATTCATAATAAAAAAATAATACATTAAGAACATTTTCGTCTTTTTCATTAGAATTGGGTGTAGGAAGCAATTGCCCTCATTTTCATGGTTTAAAATATTAGAGACTGCTTCTTCCTTCTTACTGCACCTTCATATCTTTTTGTATCACTCCATACTAAATCTAAAAACACCCTTTTATTCTTCTTGTGTCACCTCATACATAATTCAGAATTTTTTTTGGATCCGAAAGTGTTCTTTTATATTTATAAAATCTGGAAGTATTTTCTAAATTTAAGAAAAACCTATAAATTACATAATATGGATATATTATGGATTACATAATCTGAATATATTTCAAATTACATAATTCGGAAGATAATCTCATATCTAGAAAAGACTTTCGGATTATATAATTCATGAGCTAATCGCATATTTGAGAAAAGACTTTCAAATTATATAATCCGAAAGTTAATCTTATGTCGAGAAAAACTTTCATGTCCAAAAGAGCTTCCATATTATGGAATCCGAAAATTAATTACAACAAATTTTCAAATTACATAATTCATAAACTAATTATGAATCTAGAAAAAAACTTTTAAATTATGTAATATAGAATATTAAAGAAAGATATTTCTAGAATAAAAAACTTACAGGAAAGACAATAACGTATAGAGATGCCGAAATATTCACTTGGTTTCATTGATCTTTATTTTTTGAGAAATTACACTTATTGGTAATAATAAATTATATTTAATTTTTTTTTAATTTCAAAATAACCATATGTTATTTTTTATAAATTTTATATGTTTTATAATTTTTAAGTAAACATTTAAATCTCTCATATTTTTAATAAATGTCATTTTCTTTTTTAGTGTTTTTAATAAAGTGAAATAAACTTCTTTTATTTTATTTGTAAAAAAAAAATTGTAAATCATTTTTTTAATTTTTATATTTTAAAACATTATTTTCAATTTTCATTATCTTTCACTTAAATTTTGGTTAAGAAATATTTTTAAATAAAATAAAAGAAGTTATACCAAAACTAAATATTTATTTAAAATTAAAGGAATAGGAGTCTTATTTAATATAATCCCACAAAAGTAAGTTCCATTTTTTATTTTTCTTTTTTTAGTTATAAAATCAAAGAAACTAAAGATGTAGCATCATAACAATGCACAAAAATAAGCATTATTCGCGACGTTAAAACATCTTAACAATCTTGAAGACATAAACCGAATAAATATGTTCTGAAATTTTTAAATCCAAAAATACAATATACAATCTGAAATATATTTATTCTGTAATGTATTTCCTTACTATTGATTATTAATTTCATTATATTGTATACTTTTCCGTCTGCATTTATAACGAAAATGGATCTCTTTGAAGTTTAGGTTTAACCCATGAAAGTTTGATTGATTAATTTTAAATTTAAATGTGTTGAATTTAAAATTAAATTGAAAGTTTGAATTTAACTTAATTAAAATGTGTAAAATTAATTATAGTTTATTAATTTCTTTAAAATTAATTATTTATTTCATCAAACCTTTTTATAGTATTGTTGGGAAAATCATAACAATTTATTGCTCTTTGGTGTAGATACAAAATTAGTATTTGTGGAAGCAATAAGCAAATAATAAATAAATAAAGCAAAATAAAATAATGACACCGATATGTTTAACGTGCAAAAACTTCCTTAACTTGAGAAGTAAGATCTACAGGACCTAGCCCAAAAAATGCTTCCACTATGAAAATAAGATTACAATATTTTGTTTCTCTCACTCTGAGGATAACACTCAATCTCACCCAACAATGATTCTCACTAAGATTTCTAATCTCACACTATGGTATATATTTATTCTCTTTTTGTTTCTACCTTGCGTGTTGTTCTCGTTTAAGTATTGGGGCCCAGAGAACGATTGCTAGATGCACCATGTTGGTTGGTCACTTCAGCCTTCATCCTCTTCTTTTACTGCTCTTCCTCGAATGGTACTTGCAGAAGACACCCTGACGATCAAGTCAGTAAGGGACTCGACTCTCGATTGTCAGAGCACTGTAGATAATGACGTACCTGATTATTAGAATATGCGTTATTTATATTACCTTAATGGGTCTTTGTTGGTGGACCAGATTAGGAGATTGATTGATGTTTAGGGTAGCGCTAAATGACCTTTAATTATGGGTTAACCTTGCTGACTTGGTCAACCCATGACTTGTCATTGTGGGTCGGTCGGTCGGGCGCAAACTCATAGACCTCGTCATCGCAAGTAAGCAATCAGATGACCTGTGAAACTGACCGACCATACCAGTACATGTGCTTTTCTCTCATGTTCCTTTTATATAGAGAATGAGAGAAATGTTTCTTCATAAAGAGATAGTAGATAACTAATGCTTGTCATATTTTCAAGATACCTTGAACATATTCATAATCTTAAAAAGAGATATAATTTCAAGATTTTGGGATGACCATCTTTAAATATATTCAATGGATCAATTATCAAAATTCATTGGTAAGAGATTTCAATAAATATGTATTATTTTTTTTATGCAATGTTTTTAGAAGACATGAACATAGAAAAACAGTGTTTAGTAGTGTTTAGTAGGAGAGGAGCGTAGAATTAATATTTTTAAGGCAATATAACCATTATACTATTTTTCATTTAGTTTTAACTTTTCTTATTTTTACTATTTTTATTTAACCAAACATACGTAATTTCTTTTTTATTTTATTCACCAATTTATTTTATCCACTCTATTTATTTGTTCGGTGCTAAAAAAAATAGTTTATCACAAATATATTTATCTAAATTTAAATTTAAACTAATATAATTTTAAATTTTGTTATCTTTTAAATGTTTTATAATAAGACAATTTAAATATTAAATTTTATTTTTCTCATTTTGGTAAAATATTCAAATTATTATCAAATGTACAGAAATATTTATCATTAATGATTCAAAAATATTAATAGTGAGTATATTTTAGTCCATCTTGATTAATGTTATTTTTCAATCAAAATTCACCAATATTTGTTTAGTTGATATTGACAAAGACTTTTTCTAGGTTGATGTCGACCAAAATTATTTGTTGTTGATGTTGGTCATAATTATTGAAGCTAACATCAATCAACGTTATTTTTATTATATTATTGATTTGATTTTTGTTGTCTTTTCTATCTATATGAAGTGAAAGATTACTTATACTGATAGATAGAAGTTAGTTTTATTATTATTTTATGAATAATTATTTTTTAAAAATAATACAATTTAATATATATATATATATATAAAATTTTGTAAAATAGAATTAAAAAATATAATATTAATTTAGATTTTAATAATTACTTGAATTTACATTAATATACAATTAATATAGAATGATGTTTGTCAGATATAATAAATATATTGATTTTAATTTTAATAGGTAATTGAATTAACACTAATATGCAATTTGTCATATATTTGTTTATGTATTAATATAAAACACAGTTATAATTATGTTACTTTAAAACTATATATAGTATGTATTAAAACTTAAATTAACATATTTATTGAATTTAAAGGAAAAGTATTAATTCTATGCTTCATTTATTAAGAAAAAAACCTACTAATACCATTATAATGAATATATATATATATCATCCAAATTATACAATCTTATCTCATATCTTAAAAAAAAAATTAAATCAAATGGATAAGAATTAAATATTTTTATAATTCTGGTGTTCAAGTATTCGAAAAAGTCCACAAGTATATTAAAAATAAATATTCACTTATATAATAATTTTTAATAATGCTTTTTCCTCTTTAATATCTATAAAGATATATTACAACAAAATTATTAAATAAAAATTAATTATAAAACTGATAAATAATTAATTACTATATAAGTAAAATAAATATTAATTTAAAAATTAAAAAATTATTAATATTACAATAATATTTATTATTGATAAATAATTTTTAAATTACTATCTAATTATTATAAAATATAACATAACTAATCTATGTGAAGTTATTAATTAATAAAAAGTAAAAATCATAATTAAAATTAAAGTTAAATAGGTATACTCTACCTATCTATATCTTTGTATTGTTTTTTTTAATATATATGTTTGATCTAATATTTCATATTTTTTATTTTTATTTTTATTTTTTTATATAATAATAGATGATTGTTGTTATTTGAATTGTCGGTCCTAAATGTCAAATTGTATAATAATACCTAATATAAAAAATTTATAAAAAAAACTAAAAAAATTATGAGTAAAATATAAGTATTTATTTATAGTATATACTTAATAGTTAATTACAAGCCACAAATTATCTTTGATTAAATAGGAAAAAAAATCACATAAAGTTTTAAATTAAATACAAAATGAAACTCAATAATTTGAATGTCCATATTTACACTTGTGGCACCAATCAATATCTTTTACTTGAAAAGTTTTTGTGAGACATTCTATTATAATATTGTATCTCCATACATTGTATAATTAAGTAGCAAAACAGATCTATAATTCTCCCAAACTCATTCTTTCTGGAAAAACGTTCTTTCGGTCATATCTATTTCCTATAAACTACGAAAATGAACAACTTGGAGTCCTACCCTCCCATTCTCCGCCACGTTAGCCACCCCCGCCACCACTCACCAGACGGCGGCGACGCCATCCACGAGGAGGAGCCGGATCCACTACCAGTGATAGATCTTGAATGCTTAACCCATGATGAGACGAAGACGAAGAAGGCCTTTGAAGAGGCTTGCAAGCATTGGGGGTTGTTCCGCTTGGTTAACCATGGAGTTCCGTCAACCCTATTCTCCCAACTTCAACACCAAGCCAAACAGCTCTTCTCTCTTTCCTTTGAGTCCAAACAAGCCTCGTGTAGTGGCTCCAACCCTGTGACTTACTTCTGGGGCACCCCTGCCCTTACTCCCTCTGGGACAGTCCTAACAACTGCCCCTCAAAACATCAATTGGGTTGAAGGTTTCAACATGCCTCTTCCTCACCTCTCCCAATTTCAATCTCAACTTCCTCAGCTTCACTCTTTCAGGTAACCAACCAAAACAACTTCATCTTCTTCTTCTTTCTCCATCATCCTTTGCGGTGAAACATCAAGTTATAAACAAAACCGTTTTGGAAGGTTGAATTAGGTTTTATAACGAGAGAGTATTTAGACTATATTATAACGGATTTTATTGAGTTTATCATGTTACTATTGATTAATTTCAACGACTATTTAGACTATATTATAACAACGAAAGAGTATTTAGACTATATTATAACAGATTTTATTGAATTTATCATATTACTTATTATTGAATCATACACAAGTTGATTAATTTCAACGACGTAAAAATGTGGTGTCGGATCTTATAAATAAGATAAAATCTTAATAGATACAAATCTTCTTTTACAAATTTCTATTTTATTTTATAAGATTAAGTTAGAAGTGAAGTGTTTAGTAAGGTATAAAAGAAAGAATGTGTTGTATTGAATTAAAATTTTAGAATAATAAGAAAATTGATATTGGGCAAATTTTAGTAATGCTAGAATTGGTTTTTTATCTGATGGGTTTATGTATGATTTTGGGTTGGTGGGATATGGTGACAAAAGTTCGTATTATTAGTGGTAACACGGGTGGCTTGTTGGGTTGCAATATTATTTTAACTGGGTAACCAGTCAATAATGTCGCCGCATGAATTTTGACTGGGTAAATTTTTATAAGTATTTTAAATATTAAAAACTTATGTTTTATTATTTAATTTTGACATGACGATATTTTGTCTGATATGTATTTTGGCATGTTGTGATTGGGAAGAGATTCGGTGGTGGAATATGGAGAACACATGAGCAGAATCGGTAGAAGATTATTCGAAGCTATGGCGAAGAACCTTGACCTGAACATTGAAGCATCATCAAGTTCTTCGTACGTAGCAGAAAACAGTGGAATCATGCGTATCTACCGTTATCCAAATTGCTCAAACTCTGACGTTGGTTTGGGCATGGAGGTGCACACAGATAGCTCTGTCGTGTCTATACTGAGCCAAGAAAATGAAGTGAGTGGACTTGAGCTCCTCAAAGATCATCAATGGCTCACTGTTAAACCCATTTCCAACACACTCATCGTCAACCTCGGAGACATGATGCAGGTCAATTTTTCTTATTATATATCTTTTATCCATTTATATCACTTTAATCTTAAAATGAACTGTTATGTTTTAAGGGATGATGTTTTTGTTTAGGCAATAAGTGATGACAGATACAAAAGTGTGACACACAGAGTGAAGCTGAACAGTGAGAGAGAAAGAATCTCTATATGCTATTTTGTGTTCCCTGATGAAGACCTTCAGATTCAGAGTTCCAAGTACAAACCCTTCTCTTACAAACAATTTAGGGCAAAAGTGCAACAAGACGTCAAAACTGTTGGCTACAAAGTTGGCCTTCCAAGGTTTCAACACACTCATGATTCTTTGAATTAAAACATGTATAAGAAATTGTGTTGAATTAATTTATACATAAATAATTTTAATTTATAAAAAGTCATGTTTCGGTATATCTCAGATCCTTTAAGAGTTTAATCAATGACTCCTTTAAGAGTTTAATAAATGACAGTTTATATACTTTTTAAACTCTTTGATACATATTTACAAATAAAACAATAATAAAATTCTAAATTTTAAAATTCTGAATTTTAAAATGGACAATATCTCAAATGTGATGATTAACTCAAACATATTATCTCAACAAATTTAAAATTAAAATAAGTTTATTTATTTTTTCTTAACTTACCACAAGTGTTGGTAATATATATATATATATATATATATATATATATATATATTAAGTTTTCTAAAGAATAAGTATCTTTTCTATGTTTAGTTTATTGGGTTGTAGGCGTCTTTTTGACTTTAATTGTTGTAAGGATACTTTATAAAGCAATTATGGTGGAGATTTTAAATTTATAAATAATTACAATAAACTAAAATTGGAGTTTAATTTTTACAAAAGAAAAGTGTAGATAAAAGAAGGTGACAAAGTTTAATTGAAAAAGTAGCAGTGTGAAATTGTTATATAGACATTTCATTTTTCAAGTTTTCAACTTTCGTAACTTTTTATTGTTACTACCGAAAACGGGTGTGGTAGCTGTATTTGCATTTTTGAAAATTTTAAAAAGTAATCTGATTTATTGTAATTATAATATTATATAAAAGAATTTTTTAAAAATATATTTTTTATTTAATTTTCTCTTTTTACTATATGTGAGAAGTATTTAAAAATCAAAATGGAGTGAAGCTCTTAAAAAAGGTAACAGTTATGAGATAAAACACGAGCGTGCCATGTGTTTCCAATTTTTAAAATTTTTAAAATTAATTTAATTAATTATTAATGGAAAAATTACATTGAGGAGATGTATGAATAGGATGAAAAAAGTGAGGTTTTAATAAATTAAAGAATATAAAACTTAACAAAAAATTTGATGAAATTATTTATAAAAATACAAAACTACGTGAAAAAGAAAGGTATGAGTACCAAGATAATGGATTGTGTGTTGTTAAAGGAATCTTCTACATAGAGAAATTCTTCATATAAAAGAAATCTTGAAATAATAATTTTCCTTTTATTGAAAGTTAAAAAGAGTTGAAAGATGACGAATAGAAAATTGTAGAAAATCAAATTACTCTAATTGGAGAAGTGTTGCAATTCATCAAAATTTCAATATGCTTTTTGAATCTAACAAAATCATACATAGTAAAATATAACTATTTTCATATATTTACATAGTCATTTAACTTAGGCTTTACAACTTATGTGACTCCCCTTATCTAATATCACTTGTTTTTACCAATAAAAAGAAAAAATAATAGGGAAGTCTAAACATACTAAAAAAAATTCTTATTTAAAAACAAAACATAATATTATAAATTAGACTAACTAAGATTAAAAAAATAATCAATTAGATTATTTGTGAATGCACTATAATATTATAATTCATGAATGCACTATAAAGATATGAAATCTTTAGAAAAAAAAAGGAAAAATTACTATAATTAAAATTATGCTTTACTAATTATTTGTTAATATTGCGAAAACAAGTCAAAACATAAGAAGGATGATTCAATTGTTTTAAAATTTTCTATAAATTTTTGCAATTATCTTCTAATGACAAATTTTAACTTAACATTCTATTTGTTGAAAACCTTCAAGATATTTAGTTTGAAATTTTTCCTTTCTTAAACTAGTTCAATTTTAATAACATGTTAAAGATAAATGAACATTAATTTACTTTCAAATTTTTATATTGATTTGTATGATAGTGCAAACAATGTCAAATTCTCAATTAACTGGTTGAATTTTATCATGCAGACTAATGTTGCAAGATACAATTATTTGAAAACATAATTACTCATAACTAACTCATCAAACATTTTTTTCTCAACTAATCCATCAAGTATTCTTTAAATACTTAGCCACCCCTGGCTTAAAACCCGAGTATTCTTTCAGAATATAGTCACTTTTGACTATGATCTTGAACTCTAATCAATGATTTGAACATACACCTATGATTATGATAAAGAAAAACATGTACAAGAAGATTATGATCAATGATATGAACATACACCTATGATCTTGAACTAATAAATATTCATCTTTCCACATGCAAGACCCTTAGTTCCCAAGTATGAAATACTTTTCAAAATTAACTCAAGAAAAAAAGACAAAGAAAAACTTACTCCAAACACAATTTATGATTAGGCAAAATTTCTCTATTCTTCACCATTATCCTTAAGGTGAACTCTGATCTATGAGAAGATAAATCGATCTTTTAGAAATCTAAAGAAAAGGTAAAGAAAAATTGTTTTAGAGAGATGATGTTTTTTCTAAAGTTTGAATAGTTAACTTAAATGATAAAATATGCATACTTCTTCCTAGTTATACCATTTCTGCTCTTAAACAGTTAATTAGGTTCTTACCATATTAAGTGAAAAGATTTAAATGTTAAATTATATTTATTTCAAGATTTATTTTAATATTATAAATAAAAAATTAAATAATTATATTATTCATATATCTTGATTATTATATATTTAAAACTTATTCTCTAACTTCCTATCTTTAAATGTTGAAAAAGTTTTCTCTTCCTTTGTGCTTTCAAGCATTAGTAGTTGCATCTTAGAAATCTAATTTTTTTTTCTTACCACTATCTAACTATGTGGGTATGTTGAATTGGAACTTTACCATAACACAATTGCTTTTACCAAAAAATTTAGAATTATTTATGTTAAAATATGTTTAGAAAAAAAAGATGTATTTTTTTTTCACATATTCTGCTTAGAGGATTTAAATTCACTCATGGGAACAAAGACAATATGGAAAAGAGAAAATTTTGGTAAGTTTTCTTTATTAGAATTTCTCTAGAAAGAACTGGATGTTTTTATAAATCACTTAGTGAAATAAAAATTGGTTCAATAAATTAAAAAAAAATTATAATTTACTCTTATATTTTAAATAATTTGTTTTATATATTTAATTATTTTAATAATAATATAAAAATATTTTATTATTTAAATGATTTATTTAGTTAAAAGTAAAAATGTTATTGAATGAAGTGATAATCATTTAAATGAATTGATAGATATTGAATGTTAGTCACATGTGTGTTTATTTATATATTTTATATGAAAGGTGATGATATGAGGTGGTTATAATCATGTGAAATCACATAGGTTCATTCTACATCATTTTGTAAGATGAGAGTGCAAGAAAGTACACTTTGTTCTTCAAGGTAACATGTAATTTGACTATAAATTATTAGATGTTGATCTCATATGTTGAAATTTAATATAATTGTTAATTAAATAATTAAAAATACTATATTTGATTTAACTATTGATAATATTATGTGAAGATGAAGATTGCTATAATTATTTTAACAAATTGGTGGAGTATAACCTGCATTATTTATTTGAAGTTATGTTAAGTTATTTTATTTAATCGGTTTATTATTTTACTTGTAAAAGTTATGATAATAGTGTAATTACAAATGAAGAAATATCTAGGATATTCTCATCAGTGTTAATATATTCTGATTTATTTTAATTTCAGTAATAATAATAATATAACTGTTATATACATTATCAATGTTAAGATTTCTAGACGGTGAGTTGTTTAGACGCCAATATGTTTTTTAAAATAATTATAAAATTAAGAATCTTACTATAAACAAATCATAATTTGAATGTTGAATACATGTCAATTAAATTCTAATTAAGAATAGTTGACCTGAATAATTAGCTTCTTAATCACTATTTTGTAAGTTACATTTAAATTAAATGAGACAAATCCAAGTTAAGATTTTGAAAAATGTTAAAAAAATGAATTTGTCCTCTTATATATAATTTTTTTCCATATTTGTTAATGCACTAGTTCATAATTTGAATATTTTTTAATTTCCTAGTTAGTTATAAAAGGATATATAGTAACTAGTAGAAGCTTGAGGAAAATCTTAATTATGTAAAGTATAAAAAATAAGAATCCAGTAGTAAATAAATAGCATTTATATCCAGATGTGTACTAACAAACGTATATACAAACATAATACTTAATTTTTTATTTATTACCTTGTCTCATTTAATAATATCAAGACAAATATACATAAATACTCCATTTTCATCCATTCAAATCTTCCATCACTTTTTTTATTTTTATTCAATTAAATGCTGTTCAACTCATTTAATCTTATTATATATTATATAAATCAGTATATAATGCATTAATTGAATATATTTTATTTTATCTTTTATTTTATCATAAAAAATGCAGTGATTTAGATAAATGTATAAAAAATACTTTTCTTTGATCTCAAGTACAAAAGTGGGGTCCATCATCCCACACGGTGCACCCTCCCGCACTAGAGCGGGAACTTTCTAACTCCTTCCCCTTCAATAGAATTCCTGTTAAGAGTGTGAGAAATAGGGTGGAGACAGAACTACGTTCCCGCGAGCCACGTCATGCATGAGTGCCAGCGTGGACCAATGAGAAGGAGGAGACAGAGTGACTACGGAACAGGGGATTCTCGTGCGGTTCCAATTCTATACTGTGGAGAAGTGATCACACATAACACAACACAACAGTGAGAAACTAAAAGAACTGAAGTGAGTGTTTCTCTTTTCCCATAAAAAAGCATGGAGGGTGGTGAGGTAACGAGGATTGGGAGTGTTGGTTTAACGTAGAGGATTCTTGTCGTTTTGTCTCGCTTGTTTTTACTGGTTTTCGAGGCTTCTTGAAAACGGGTGCCAGAGACATTCTCAGTTGTCTGTCACCATGTCTCACAATCATTCTCCAATGGATGTTGATGGTGAGAGGTGCTATGAGAGCACTAAACGGAGAAGAGGGGCGAGGAAAAAAAAGCTTCTTGTCGACCAGAGAGTCGAGGTAGTGCCACGTCTAAATCCTCTCTTTGATTTTTATTTTTTTCATAGACATAATCTTTTTAGTTTATGGATTTTTGGGTCTTCCTCTGGTGATGAATTTTGCTCAGTTCTTTTGTTCTTGGTGTATCGGTTATACAGCGTTTGCGTTTTCATGGGTTTTGTGTGCGTGTCTGTGTTTTTCTGTGTGCTTTTTGTTTATCTTTATGATCCTTTGATGTTCTGTTGTCGATTTTTTGATTTTGATACGTTTACACGATTTTACCCTCTCCAAATTGTTGGTTTCTTGGTTGAACCCTCGTTCGCGGTTTGCTTTGAATTCCCATGAGCCGTTCATGCAAATGATGAAAGTTGAAACGAGGCACATTTTCACGGTAACATCACGTGGAGTCAATGTTATTTGCAAGTCCTCATGATTTGTTCACATTGCCATTGTGTGAGAGTCCTGGTATTTTTTCTCATTGTCTATTGTGTGTTTTGATTACTACTCTGATAAACGTGAATGCGGTGATACCTTCGTCTGAAATTTTCAGTTCAAGAAATTAAACTTTCTATCTTTTTAATCCGATTTTATTTGATTTTCAGGTAAAAAGCGTGGAAGAGGGTTTTCTGGGTTCATGGCACCCGGGGACGGTGGTCCGTTGCGAGAGGCAGAAGCGTTATGTCAAATATGACAATATTCTAGATGATGATGGATCAAAATACCTTGTGGATGTGGTGTGTGTTTCACCTGTTTTGGATGGTTATAGTTCTTCAGGTTGTAGCTTTGAACATGGATTCATCAGACCACTGCCTCCTCCGTTTGAGTTCGGGGAGAGGGACGTTTCATTCGGTCTCTGTGTTGATGTAAATTATCAAGAAAGCTGGTGGGAAGGTGTTATATTTGATCACTGTAATGGAATGGAGGAGAGGAGCGTGCTCTTCCCAGATTTGGGTGATGAAATGAAGGTAGGAACTCATCAATTGCGGATAACTCAAGAATGGGATGAAGCTACTGAGAATTGGGAGCCACGAGGGAAGTGGGTGTTCCTTGAAGTAGTTCAGGAGTGTGAAAAGGAATCCTTTGTTGCTGTTTCAGTGAAGCAAATATGGTATGATATAAGGACTAGAAAGGATTTTGACAAAATAAAACATTGGACTTGTAATGATAAGGACTTGTGGAGAGCCCTTATAGTGGAGGTGATTAGTGACTACTATGTTCTCACACTAGAAGAAGTTTTCCCAGCTTTAAACCTTCCGGAGGATTTCTTGAAAGAAACACAAGAACTGAACTCAGTTGAACCTACTGACAACAACATTCACTGTGATGCTGCACACACTAACGTATTTGGTTCTGACATTATTGTTTCTGATATCCCTATGGAAAATGGTGGCATGTCAAACTTGTTGGATAGCAATAAAAAAAGTGGTAGCATCATTTGCTTTCAAGAGGAATACGATAGAGATCCTTTGATGGATGGGCCATCAGAGAAGAAACTTATTTGGCTGGAGGAACCTGTATCTCCTGTTCAGAAGATCATGCCTGATGCTGGTGAAGTAAATCCGGGTGCTAGCTGCTGTTCAAGAAAGAGAAAACGCAGACGCTCAGTGTCCATTCGTTGGAAACCTATGGTAGTGGCCGAGGTTGAATTCTGTCCTGATGTTATTAACCAGTATTTACTTGGATGTGGTAGCAAGTCCATTAGGGAACTTTTGAAGACTAAAGTATGGAAGCATCTAGCATATCTTGGATGGAAAATTGAGTGGACAGAAGATAGACATACTCCTGGACGTGGACGCTACAGGTACAAGTCACCTGATGCACAGGACGAGAAGTTTTACACTTCAATTATTCAAGTTTTGACACATATGCAATTGGAGTCCAACATGAACACTATGCAGCCCCAAATTGATCACAGTAGGATGGGTTCTGCAAATGACACTAATCTTTCACTTCTGCTTTCAGACCAACCAAATGACCAGGATCTTGATGTTTGTCCTCCAAATGAGGGAAGTGTTGGGCATGTTGATAGCAATGATCTATCGCAAACCTTGTCCCAATTTCTTCAAAAAGAACCTGAATTGCATACTGCTTCACCAGCAAGTAGGTCAACTGAGAATAGAAACCATAAACACGCCAGGAATTCAGAAGCCATCATGCCAAAGTGCCACATGAAAGGGTCACGTAGAGAATGTCTAAGATCAAGCAAAAGGGTGCTGTCTGCCCCAAGTGTGTCACACCAACGACCTCAAAATGTTCTGTCTTGGTTAATAGATAAGGGCGTGCTGATGCCAAGATGTAAGGTCTATTACTGGGCAGAAGGAGGCAGTAACACTGATTTAGCTCAGGGGAGGATTACTTATGATGGAATTAAGTGTAGCTGTTGCCAGAAAATATATGGTATTCGGTGCTTTGTAAATCATGCTGGTGGAAGTGGTGTCAGCAGGCCTTCTGCTTGCATATTTTTGAAGGATGGTAGATCACTCTTAGATTGCATGGTAGAAGTCATGCACGATAGTAGAACAAGGGAAGATATGAACAGACCATGCAATGATCTGTTTGGAGGAGAAAATGACGATATTTGTTCTGTCTGTCAATATGGTGGTGAACTTATTTTATGCGACAGATGTCCATCTGCATTTCATAGGACATGTCTTGGTTTGAATGTATGTTAACTGTTTTTCTTCTCAATTATGCCAATTAAGTTCTATCTTTGTTTTCTATTTCCTCTCCTTTTTCTAATTTGTGGTTACTTCAATTCATTACTTTCATGCATGAATAACTGGTATTGCATTGGCCTGATTTTCCTCTACATGTGTAGGATGTCCCTCATGGTGACTGGTTTTGCCCATCATGTTGTTGTGCGATTTGCAGCCAAATCAAAACAGAAGGGTCTGAGGATGTACTTTTTCTTACTTGCATTCAATGTGAACACAAATGTAAGCTGATTTGCATATTTGGTTCAAAATTTCAAAAATTCCTTTCTTAAGTTTTGTTTTTGTGGATGACAGCGCATGTTATCAATAGTGTAATGTTTATGCTATGTTTTGTCAACTCTATTTAGATCACGTTGGATGCTTGAAAAATAGGGAAAAAGATGAGTCAAGAAGATATATGGAAAATTGGTTGTGTGGAAAAGAGTGTGAACAGGTACATCAAATCCACCTCTTTTTTGCTCTATAATTAGGAGAAATTTAATCGTAATTTGCATGGAATTAATTAATCTGCTCTATCTCCTTTCAGGCTTTCTTTTCTTTCCTTTTCTGCTTTTCTATTAATTGTGGTTTTACATTCATTGAAAGCATTACCCTATTTTTATCAAAACAAAATTGAATTGTTGTCAATTACTTCCCCACATGTAATTCTAGTTAACTATTGAACACGAGATTTTATAGAACTAATGGTTTCTTGTCCAAGAGTGAGTTCTTCATTCAGGTCGTGTGTGCTTTAATATATAATAGCTAATTAGCCTGTCAACAATTGGAAGATTTTGGTGAAGGGTATGTGTTAGGACAGGGTATGTTTTAGAGACATGGCAAGAAGAACACATTTAAGTTTAAGGCTAATGAAACATTTAAGGCTCTGTGTCTTCATTATATACTGCTAGTAACCTTTACTTTTATATATTTTTTGCAGATATATGCAGGCCTCCAAAATCTATTAGGAAAGCCACTTATTGTGGGTCCGAACAATCTAACTTGGACACTGGAGAAGTTTAACAACTCTGACAGTCCTGATGTTGGCAGTTCTCTGAATGACTTATTGGCAGAGAAATACAGCAAACTCAGTGTTGCACTTTCGGTGATGCATGAGTGTTTTGATCCCCTAAAGAACCCTCTCACTGGTAGAGATATCATTGATGATGTTATGTTCAACTCTAGGTCTGAAATTCTTATCGTTTTATTCATGTTCCTTATATTTAAAAGAATTATTTGCATATTGTGTTTGCGTCATACTCAATTCTTTCTTATAGCATGAGGAGTTAAATATGTAAATCTTTGGCTTAGATTCCATTCATGGTATTTCTATGTTAGCTGGAAACTTGAAGTAAATAGCTGTGGCTAGTTTAGGTATCCATAATTTTTTTTGGATGATAATCAAGTGGGGTGTGACTGGAGAATTCTGGTCATGTACACTTTTGGCTTTAACCTATAGTTAATAGCCATTTCATATCTGCATTTCACTGTTAATTGACAAGAATTTTTTTAATTATTACACTATCCATTATATCATAGTTAAGATAACACAACTAAGTAATTGCTGAATGATGTATTGTAGGTTGTCTGATAAGCCAGCTATCTCAGAACAAAACTCTTTATACGCATTAGAATTGTAACTAAATTTCTATGCATATCTCTACATGGACCATAGTTTTGTTATATCCTCAGAGCCAAAGCCTGATATCTGTATTTTGGAAACTTGTAGGTCAGAGCTCAATCGATTGAATTTCCAGGGTTTCTACACTGTACTTCTGGAGCAAAATGAAGAACTGATTAGTGTAGCAACTATTAGGTGAGTGAAGGATTGCGCTACTACTAAGTATAAAGCAGTGGTTTTGCATTATTTCCTGTTTGAGTTTTTTTTTTTTTATAAAGTTTTCATGTTTGGTATTACTATGGTCTTTTGACTCGTCATTTTATTTTATAGGATTTTTGGAGACAAAGTAGCTGAGGTACCACTTGTAGGTACCAGAATACAATATCGTCGACTTGGAATGTGTCGCATTTTAATGAATGAGCTTGAGAAGGTAACGTGTAAGACATGCAAATCTATGCCTATTTTCCTATTTCTTTTACAAAAGCTATTATCCACACTGCATTGTTTTCTGAAAGGAATTCAACTAAAGCTATCACCAATATGAACCCAATCTCTTATCCTGATAGCTAAAGGTTTCATACATATCAGCTTCTCATGTATTAGCAATTTAGCTAGAGATTTTAACAAAATAACTGCAAAAGCTATTAGCATGAGTATGTTGTGCAAACCACACATTTACTTTCCTAAATTAATTTACTTTTCATAAGTTTGTGATCATTTTCTCACTTGAATTTTTTCTTTAATCAGAACCTCATGCAACTGGGAGTGGAGAGGCTAGTCTTGCCTGCTGTTCCTGCTGTGCTAGAAACTTGGACCAAATCTTTTGGCTTTGCACAGATGACAAATTTCGATAGGTCACAGTTCTTGGACTGTGCTTTCCTAGATTTTCAGGAAACCGTCTTGTGCCAGAAGTTGTTGACAAGGATTCCATCTCCCCAGTCAGGCTTAACAAGAGGTTTGCACTTGAACCGATTTTTGTTGGTTCTTCTTGTTTTATCTATAAAGGAGATACCAGTTTACTCACTACCTAAACTAAGACTCTGATCTTTCATGTTGCAGAAACACAACGAAAACCACATGATCTTTTGAGTCTTAAATGTAGAATTGAGTTTGACAAGTCGAGTTCAGCATCAGAAGTAGACCAACATGAAGAGATAGACAAAAGTAGGATGGATCAACAGGGGTTGGAGTGTGTCTCTACTCCTCCAACTTCCTGATCTCATATTTACAAAGATTTATAGAATGTAGTGATTAGTTGATACTGTGGAGTATTGAACAGGGAAAGCAGACTAAATAAAATTGAGAAACAAACTCAAATTTGGAATATTGTTTTTCATTCGTTATCATAAATTACAAGTGTAAGATTACAATGTAAAATTACCATGTCAAAATACAAGTACTGTTTCTTAAGATAGTATCTTTGTCAAATCTACATGGATATGGGAAAAGCTCTTATTAGTAGATTTCTTTTCTTTTTATGGATGTCTTTTTCTACTTTTCAGCTTCTTTGAGAAGATGGTGTATCCTTGAATTTTGTATGCATATATATCTCATGCCTGGTAAAATCATCAATAGTTATAAAATAGGTTTTTCTATCCACCAAAGTTTTTTTTTTCATCATATAAGCAAAATTACAAAGTTTACCATGATAAAATCTTCCATTATTTTATGGTTAAGTTAATTTTCAAAAAGCAATTCCCAACAAATTGATATTTTTTAAATATAAACTTTATTGTTATAAACAACTTTATATCACTTTTTTGTAATTATACTAGTGATTTTTAAGACAAGCACACAAAAGGTTGTTAACATTTTTTTGGTGCTGAATAAAAGGTCGTTCAGCATCAAGTTCATTTTAAAAGCAAGCAGATTATTGTTAATAAAAACTTTAATTAGAAATTAAAAGGGTGTACAAAGTTAATATAAAAGAAATATTTGACACATCTAATTTTCTTGATTATTTTTCCTTTGCAAAAAGCCGGAATATATTATGTATATCAAGTAATGTGTTGTAGACTCAAATATTTTATCTAACATGATTTTTTTTAAACTAATTTTTATTATTTTATTTTAAAAAAATCAGATAAATAAATCAAAACCAAGTAAAAATAAAAAATACCAACTCATTGTAATGGAGTGGCTAGGTCACTTTGCCCATGCTAAATCCCACAAGGTTTTCATTTTATTATGCTTCGTGATTTATTTGATTAATTAATGTGGATTAGAGGTTCTAGAATCAGGATTAAGAATTTCATTAATTAATTAGGCATTTCATTTTTAAAGGGATTAATTACATTGATGTTTGAGTGTGCGTAGGTTTCGGTGTTAATTAGTAACGGTGAGGTTTAGAAGAGTTTCATTATGTTTAAATGAAATAACTATACTTAAATTTTGAATTTAACTCCATTTAAATTTAGAACAAACTTAAACACTCAATTTGATTATTAGATATTCCATTATATATTATCATAATATAAAAAATATCATCAGTTAATGAATTTCATCAGTTATTAGCAGTTTTAGTCTGCTAATTAACGTCTTAAGTGTTAGGGTTAGGAGTTTCATTAATTAATTAGGATTTTGATATAAGGAGTTTTATTTTATTTGTAATATTTTAGATAGTGTGCCTAGGTTTCCGTATTAATGGATATAAGCAGGTTAGGTACACTTTCATTAATTGATGAACTTTTTAATGATGAAATAATATAAAATTATAAAAAAATAAAGTTTTAAAATATAAAATTAAAGGAATATTTATAAGAAAAAATGGAATGATTTGATTATAATATATTAACTATCCCATCCAAATTATATGTCACTATTATAAATATTAAATAATAAGTTAGAGCATCTTTAACCTTTTATCTTATAATTTCTTTTAAAATAAAATATTTTAACACAAAATTATTAAATAAAAACTAATTTTTAAATACTAAAATAATTAATTACTATTTCATTAAATTAAAATCATTTTATAAACTGAATAATTTTCCTTAGATTTTCTGACAGAACTCAGCCACGTCCCCACCATTTTTTCTATATACATTTGAAAGCAGTTACCACTTTTGTTTGTGTCTCTGTTTGTGTCTTTCTGCTTTCACCTTTCTTCTGTTCTCTCTATGCAATGGCCCTTCTTGCCTCTCAAAACTGTGGTCTTTTGGCCTCATTCTTCTCTCTTCTTCTCCTACTTCTTTCACTTCAATGCCATGTAGCTTCTTCTACTGTGCTTTCAGGCATGAAACAGCATCATAACCAAACCGACCAAACCACTTGTTCATTGTTCGTAGGTGCTTGGGTCCGTGATGAAACTGAAAGATACCCTCTTTACCATTCTTCTAGATGCCCAGTCATAGACCCAGAATTCAACTGCCAAATGTACGGTCGCCCTGATTCTGGTTACCTCAAATACCGTTGGAAGCCTCTCAGTTGTGAGCTCCCAAGGTACAAGCAACAATATTGGACACAACACCACAAGAAATAAAATGTGTCCTACTATAATTTGCCAGTGTTCCTGAAGTTTTGGTTTTTACATAGTCCAATACTATCATGTCATGTCATGTGATGATTCATAAAGTAAATCTCACCTAATGGGATGAGACTTTGTTGTTGTTTATGTTGTGTGAGTGGTAGTATTGTTGTGTTCTCTGATGTAACTGCATTTCATAAAGTTGCATATATTGTTTGTGTGTGTTAAGCATGATTTGAATGGTTTTGTGGCATTAATATGTCATGGTAGGTTCAATGGGGTTGAGTTTCTGCTGAAAATGAAAGGCAAAACCGTGATGTTTGTTGGTGACTCGTTGGGAAGGAACCAATGGCAGTCTTTGATTTGTATGCTATCTGCTGCAGCACCTCGGGCACACACACAATTGGTCAGGGGTGATCCTCTCTCAGTCTTCAGATTCTTGGTGAGTCAAAAACTCTCTTTTTTCTGAGCAGAAAATGAGTAATCATGGCAGTACTTGACACTTCCATTCGTTGGAAGATTTAGGTCATGTTTGGCTACAAATACTTATTGACGAAGAAATAAAAACATAACATGAATTAAATATGCAGTCCTACTTATGCTAACACTCTCTGGTTTAACCTGTCTAAAAGCTGATTTTAACTCATATTTTTGTTAACTTTAATTTATAAAAGAAGTTTATGGAAACAAAACTCTTTTGGTGATAAGGCAAATACCCAGTTTTTTTCTGGATAAGATTCAGTTTTTGGTAGGTCAATAAGAGGTAAGACCAACAAACTTTTGCCTGCAGTAAATAGTTTGTTTTTCCCACTTTGTTAAGTTTCACAAAAAATAATGGTGGGTAGGGTCATATACTTGTAATAGGACAAATAATCTGCTGAAAAGGTGTTTGTGAGATAGTGTCAATTAGAACAAGGATGTAGCTTTCTATATTGTCAAGTGGACCCGGAGTGTTGTCATGGCATTAAATTTGTCAAGTGGATGCAAACTGCAGCCACATCATCTTCATTCTTTACCCTTACAAGTCAGAATAATACATAGACCATGCAGAGTAAAAATGCATCTTTTAGAAAAGGTCCAAATTGGGTTTGTATGGTATATGCAGGATTATGGTGTGAGCATTTCATTTTACAGAGCTCCTTATTTAGTGGAGGTGGGTGTGGTCCAAGGGAAGAGAATTCTGAATCTGGAAAAGGTATATGAGAATGGTGACGCATGGAAGAATGCTGATGTGCTGTCTTTCAACACAGGGCATTGGTGGACTCATCAGGGTTCTCTTAAGGGGTAGGACCTTTTGTAAGTTTATTCAAGAAAATACTAAAAAAATCATTCAATCACAAATTTTTATATATAGCTAGTATATTGACTTTTATAATAACTATTTATTTCCTGTAATTGATGTCATAAATTTTTTACACTAAAATGCATAGAAGTTCTTAGTTAATTGTTAGTAATACAATCTTGCAGGTGGGATTATGTAGAATTAAGAGGCAAGTTCTACCCAGATATGGATCGCTTGGCAGCTATGGAAAGGGGTATGAAAACATGGGCTAATTGGGTGGACACTAACATTGATAGAAGCAAAACCAGGGTGTTCTTTCAATCAATTTCTCCCACACACTACAAGTAGGGACCCTCCATCTTTGACTATCTATTATCTTTAACTGCTTTATCTCTCTTGCATTATTTTGTTTAACAGTGAAACTGAGTATTCTGGTGAATAAGAAAAGAGAGACATTTTGGTTCTTTTAACTTATATTTAACCGACATTTTCACACACATGAAGCATAGTAACTAATAAAATTAAATTATTGAAGATTGATAATTAAGCAGACACATGAAACAAAATTCCAATCTTTCTTCTCTAGTCAAACTACATTTGCATTTTATCTGATGGATTGTATATTTGCATTAAGGGATGAAAATGGGGCCCTTCTTTGACCAGGCCTTGACAGCTTGCATATGGATTATTGCTAATAGTTTTCGGTCGAAAAGTTTATTGCAAGTTGAGTTTTCTGTCTGTCTTGAAGTTGAAATTTATGGACTTAGTAGGTGCTGTCTCTGTCACAGGTTGAGATCTAAATTGCACATTTACATAATATGGAACTAAAATCTATTTGATACCAAAAAGTAAACTATTTACAATTTTATAATAACTTACTATACAGTAGTAATTCACAAAATGGCCATGATCTTAGTCTCTTCATTTTTACATTATTCATTAAATCATGCCATGCTTTGCTCTGTTCACAGAGTTTCTATATCCCTCTATCACATGTTTGAACACTAACAAAGTCTTATTAGTATTAGCACTATAAAGTTTTTCTGCTAGCATTCATCTGAAAATATTATGATAACAAAACTTCAATGCAAAAGGTACTTTTCTTGGGGCCTCAAACTCATTCATGGTCACATGAGTTTGCAATTGGCTCTTTTATTGCCTATCCACTAAGTTTTCTTTGCTAGCAATAGTATGTGACACCAGACTTAAATAGCAGTCTTGTTAGCTCCAATATTATTTCATTAATATAAAATCTAGGTTATCCAAACCATGAAAAGGTTCTTTTCTTGGGGCCTCAAAGTCATTCATGGTCACAAGAGTCTACAATTGGCCCTTCTATTGCCTTACCACAACAACCCTGTCAGATTTTGAGAAGTTTGTTTTCCTGGTGCAGCAGGAGTCGGTGAAATAAAGCATACATGATACACATCCCATTAATCATATCCATACACATGAAAATAGTTCAACAAATGCTTCTACTTCTTTTTCCCCCCAATGAAGTAATTATTTTTATCCGTACATGTCACGCATGATTGTGTTTTGGTCTCTCAAAAAGTTATCTCTAGCATTTTCCCATAGTAGAAAACCACAATATCTCGTGATCAGTAAATATCCCAACTAAATAGTTTCAAACAGCATACATTTAAGTAAGATATGGCCAACATAAATGTGCTATATAATCTGATGGGGCAAGGCTGTGGCATTGCACATGCAGATGTCCATTGTATAGGGTCAGCAACAGTAAATGGAGATGTCCATTGTTCATCTGTGGACGACTTCACTTACACCACATATTCCCAACTAACTTGAGTAGCATTAACCCATTTAAGCTTTGACATTGTTAAGCATTGCTAAGTACAGTAAGAGGTAAAACAGTGATTTGTGTTTTTGAGTTCATTAAGTAAACTGGATCGCATGTTTTAATTTTTGAAATTTACATGATATTCTTGCCTTTTTTAAGAGCTTACTTGCCCCTTACAAGGGTATAAAGTGTAATATGTTTTCTAGATAATAAGTGACAGGTATCTTCTTGTCATTTTAATGTATTATTTCATACAATTAAGAAAGCTACTATGTAGTGAGGAAAAAAGAAGCAAAAATCTCAGATAAATTTCAAAGAAATCACAGTATTACAGATTTCATATCAACAACTAAAGATAAGGACATTTCATAGTATATAAGTTGATGTAAACCTCATCTTATTAGCTAGTTAGTTTTAGAAGACTGAGTTAGACTTAAAGTGTATTTCTTAATAATATCAATGCAATATGTTTTAATTATTTGGTTTATGATTGTCTGAATATACAGCCCAAATGAATGGAATGTGGGTGGAAGAAGTGTGATGACAACAAAGAATTGTTATGGTGAAACTGCACCAATTAGTAGCAGAACATACCCTGGAGCATACCCTGAGCAGATGAAGGTTGTGGATATGGTTATAAGAGAAATGAGAAACCCTGCATATCTTTTGGACATCACAATGTTATCAGCATTGAGGAAGGATGGTCACCCTTCAGTTTACAGTGGTGAAATAAGTCCTCAGAAGAGAGTTAACCCTAATAGGGCTGATTGCAGCCATTGGTGTCTTCCTGGACTACCTGATACTTGGAATGAACTATTCTCCACTGCTTTATTCCACTAAGTTTTATTTTTATGGTTAATTAACATGTTCACTCATTGTATTATCTTCAGTAGGTGATGCATTATTCCAGGGTTGCATAATCGCAACTCGTTGCAACTGTGAAGTTATATGTTAAGGAAATGAACAAGTTTCTTTGTTGTTCTATAATTGTAAAGTGTGAATTATTGTATAAATTCTACCAAAGGTATTAATTAATGAGTTTCATTTTCTAGTGTGCAACAAATGGAAGTTCTTGAGGATGAATATCTTATGGCTAAACGTAGTTATCATTTGTCTAACTTTTATACAATTTTAGTTGTTCTTAATTTTTTTTATACATATATTAATCATATCCAAGATTCTTGCAAAAATTGATAGTTTCTGTTCAGAATTTTTTAAATAGATATACCTTACCTATATAGAAATTTCCTATAGAAACTATTAAAGCTAATTTATAACCCACTTTGAGATACTTAAATATGTTCTTATAATTAGTTATCTCCTCTGATTATTATTTTAGGCTGAAATAAGTTTTGAGTTCTAAATATATTAATAAAAAAGAGGAGAGAGAGAATTGCACTTGTCATCTAACTTGGAACATATGTCCAGCTATTTTTGGGCTTGTGCCAATTTCTTAAGGCTGTTTCATCCTGCACCTCCATAACTTCTTTGGAAACCCCATATTTCTTAAAATATCTAAAATATAATTTAATTGATGTTTTTATTACGGAATGAACCATCTAGAAAAAGTTTAGATTATAGAATTTGAAAAAAAAAAATTATATCAAAAATAT
Source organism: Phaseolus vulgaris (assembly GCF_051622355.1). NCBI lineage: Eukaryota > Viridiplantae > Streptophyta > Magnoliopsida > Fabales > Fabaceae > Phaseolus > Phaseolus vulgaris. Next base: position 60,299,366 of record NC_143505.1, on the reverse strand, counting down.
CTTCCAAATTCTATAATCTGAAATGTCTCTTTTTTTAAGAAAAATAATTATTTTTGATTGTAGAGTCCAAAAATAATATTTTCTGAATTTTACAACCGAAGATGTGTAAAACTAAATAGTATTTTTGCCTGACCTATGGGTGGTAGAAGGAAAAGTTGTGAAGGTGCAAAAAGAAATTTTTTTACTTATGTTTTCTTTCATATAAAAGATATGTATGAATAAACTTCTCTATAAACATTTTGAAAAGAAAAAATAATATAAATTTTTCATAAATTAAAATGACTAGATAGATAAATTCAAATTACCTTTTACAAAAGTTATAAAACTAATTTATAGTCGTACACGTCGGTGATCTAATAAGTCCAACAAACATTCGTTAATATAGACTCGAAATGTCTCTGATACTATATTGAGAATTGGACTTTAAGCATAACCCAATCTCATGAAATCGACTTATACAGTGAGATTTGCAATCACATATATACTATGAAATGAAATGTTCTGATCTTTAGTCGATGTGAAATTTCCAATATAAGATTATGCTTGAGCTAATTCAAATCGCAATCAAATACGGTAACCACTATACTACTGAGATAATGGATTTTGGGTGCATAACTGAGAAAATAAACACTCTTATTAAGAGTTCAAATCACATAACTCAAGGTAATACTACACTTAACACTCTTTGGAAAGCCTTGTATATCAAGCTTAGCCAAGTGAAATTACACAGCAGGGGGTTTTTTCATCAGTGTTTAGCTTAATCATCTTCATTCTCGCCCAATTATTCTGAGTCGCAGCTTCATATTAGCTCTGGATGGCAACACCAAGAGGAGCAGCATCCATAGGTATAATCTTCTCTATTTCTACACCTTTGTTGGCTAAATTGTTCTGGTTCTCATAAGCTGAAATGTGCACTCCAAGTGCTGCTCTACCAGAAGGGTCAAGGTTGTTAGACCAAGCAGCATCCCATTCAACAGCTTTGGCTGTGCTGCATGCAACACTTGCTCCTCCAGGAACAGTGAGCCTAGCTGAGTTCTGCAAAACCAAATCAACCAATACATATTTGAATCACCTCTTTCTGGGGTTCTGTTAGGCCTACATCTAAATTCTATGAAATTAATTAAATTAAGAATTGGTTGATTAACTTGCCTGAGGGAAGAACCTCTCAAAGATCATTCTATAGTAGTATGCTTCCTTGGTTACTGGGGTGTTGTGGGGATAGATGTTACCAGCATTAAGCATCATTTTGTCAGTCACCTAGGAGGCAAAAAATGTCAAGAACCAGTTATAAGTATAATCATGACAACAGCAAACTCCATCACACAGTCATAAAACAAGTTGGATTCAATACATGTTTTGCAGCATGAGCCTTAAGGCCATCAATCCAACTATAGCCAACTCCATCACTGAATTGTTCTTTCTGCCTGTATAAAATGTGCTGCATGAAAATAAATGTGTAGATGTTAGTTTGACCAATTAATTTTGCAAACACACACATATATATACACATAGTACCTTTGGCAGATAAGGCTGGTCTTCATCATCAAAGGCTCTCCTCAGAATCCACTTCTCAATTCGTCCTTCATCTCTTTTTATCTGAAGCATTGAAATAGTAAACCAGCTTAATAAAATTGTCTTAGATTTTCCAAGTGCTGAAGAAACCTAGTCACATTTTTAAGCTGTACCATTTTATGCTCGGGGTCAATGTTCATTGCAGCATTGATAAACTCCTTGTCCAAAAATGGTACTCGGGCTTCTAGACCCCAAGCAAATGTTGATTTATTCGCTCGCAAGCAGTCATATTGGTGGAGTGCTTTGATCTGCATAACAAAAATATTACTATTATTCTGTTAAAACTTGTACTTTAACCCCTTATATTGTTGTGTCAATGAGCATGATAAATCTATGACCTTGCGGCATGTTTCTGTGTGAAACTCCTCCTTGTTGGGTGCCTTGTGGAAGTACAGATACCCTCCAAAGATCTCATCTGATCCTTCTCCTGAGATAACCCATTTGACACCTAGTGATTTAATCTTCCGAGACATAAGAAACATGGGCGTGCTTGCTCTAATTGTGGTCACATCATAAGTTTCAACATGGTATATAACATCCTCAATGGCATCTATTCCATCCTGCTCACACCACATGTAAATTATTTACCAATCATGATATCTATAAATTGAAGGGCCCTCAAATTGTGAGGTGAAAAGTACTTATTGTTCTTCATGTACTTAGCTACCTGAACAGTGAAGTGAAACTCGTGGTGGACAGTGCCTAGATAGTCAGCAACTTCTTTTGCAGCCTTTAAATCTGGTGAGCCCTACTCAACATGAGATGACAAAGTATTAATGCAACGTGGAATGTTTTCATAAAAACAAACCATTGAATTTGCAATTTGGTCCATAGTTTTGATTAGATGGTACACCTCAAGTCCTACACAGAACGAATGTAACTTTGATCCCCACTGCTCTGCAGCCTTTGTGTTGGCCAAGTAGCGAGAAGTGATGGATGCCACCAGTGAAGAGTCCAAACCTCCAGAAAGTAGAACACCGAAAGGCACATCAGTCATCAACCTTTTTATCACTGCCTGCAATCACATTCACTGTGTTAGCTGTACTCATGAAAAAGTTATCAAACAATAATTCTTGCATCACCACAGTTGCTGTGGACCTAACAAATCAAATGCTCAAGATGTACTAAAATAATACAGAAAAGTCCATCAAACAATCTTTATAATAGATTAGATTCGAAATGATTGTGATACCATATTAAGATTAGATTATTGTGATACTTTAATTGCACCTTTTTATATACTATGAAATGCTCTAATCTCTAGTTGATGTAGGATTTCAAAGAGCATTTGATTCAATGTATCAATATAAGAAAGGAACATGATTCCACTTTTTAGACCTTTTTCAGATAAACTTTTACTACGTTTTCTTTTCCCATTTTCTGGTGGAGAAGTTTATTCAAGCATGATTTTAGACTTTTGTGAAGCTTACCTGCTCAAAGGCACGTCTCAAAACTAGAGGGTCATAAGGGGCAGATGGAATAGCTTCAGAGAACCAAGGAGGGTTGTACCATCTGCGAAACCCTCTGTCTTTGCTAGAGTACAAGTGACCAGGTGGAAAACACTCAAAATGTTCACAATCATCATTCAGGCCTTTCATTTCAGATGAAATCCAAACAGAGCCTGAATACAGAACGGTGCCAAACTTGTCACATTTTCTCCATGTATTCAATTCGAAATTCAAGCACAAAGTAGAAAATGCACGAGTTGAATTCAAAAGTGGGACGTAATATAACACTGTTACCATCTAATCCCCAACCAATGTACAAGGAAGTGACCCCTATAGCATCTCGAGCCACTATAAAACTGTTGTCACGGGTATCCAGAAGAACAAACGAGAAGATACCATCCAGCATGTCCACAAAGCCTTCTCCGTGTTCCTCGTACTATTCCAAAACACAAGAACTTGTTAAGAACTACATATTCAATCATGATCACTTCGATTTCTAGCTAGACTAAGAAAAAAATTACAATCATTCATCAAAAACCTCTTTTGATTAATAGATAACCAAACCAAATCATATAATATTCAAGTAAAATAATCTTACTGATTCATGCACAAGTGCTCCATTAACATTAAATTTTGACCACATAATTATCTTAAGAAACCAACGTTGAATTTTGCGTATGTCATCTTCATACCAAAACACTCCTCTTAGTTCACATATCATGACGTGACATGAACTAATCTTCACTTTTAATCAAAGTGAATCTTGTTTTATATAATTCTTAATGGTTTTGTTTTTAAAAAGCGTTTTAATTTATAAACTAATCTTCACTTTTAACCAAAGTGAATCTTATTTTATATAATTCTTAATGGTTTTGTTTTTAAAAAGCGTTTTAGTTTATGGAAATAATTTTAAAATTAAGATTCTAAAGCATGTAATAATATTATCTTAGATGAGTGGAAAGAAATATATAAAAGATGACAAACCAAGTGTGCAATAACATCACAGTCACTTCCAGTTCGGAACTTGTGACCAGGAAGCTGTTTCCTGAGTTCTTCATGGTTGTAAATCTCTCCATTTACCTGTGTTTCAAGTCATGATTTAGTAGAATAAGGTAGAAAACTAATAATAACTGAAAAGGAAAGAATTTTTTTTTGCAAACAAGCCTACGATTTTATCAGAATATCTCGATGAATTAAGAAATGAATGTGTATTTAAATTTTCATCAATTATATAATGGTATCTAAGATTCGATTTTGGGTAGTTACAAAATAAGACGAAAGAGATGAGAAGAGTTTCGTGTAGAAGTATTATTCCTGAGGTTGTGGCCTACCGTGACAATGACGGATTTGTCCTCGTTGAAGAGAGGTTGATCCCCAGAAGCTGGATCTACAATGGCTAAACGTTGATGTGCCAAAAAGCAGTCACCATGTTGATGGAGCCCACTCCAATCAGGCCCACGGTGCTTCAATCTGTGTGTGACCTCAGCAACAACAACAAAACAAACTTCAATAATATATTTCATGATGCAAAATTCTTTATTCTAATAATATATGATTATTAAACTTCAAACTTAATTTAAATTTTATATTGTAATACATAATTTATTTCTTCTACATGGTCAATGTATTTGAGACCGCTACAAAAGCTAGATTCTTTCTATAATTAATTATTGTTATAAATTATTATAATCAATATAAGTTTTTTATTTGGGTAAATTTACTTTTAAAATATTTAATTTCGTGTGAATTGAGAAAAATTATATTTCTATACAGAAAAGTTTGTACAAATTTGAGAGGAACAAAACATTAAAAAATAATTTAACTTTTAGATTTATAAAAATAGTGTTTTGAAAAATTTAGTTTATATTAACTTATTTTATATAAAAATAACTGAAATTGAAAACAAAATAAATAAATTTGGATTCTTTAGTCAATTTTTGATGTTATATTTCTGCTAGACTGATTTTAATATTTTAAAATATATTAAAAAAATATATATCAAAATAAGTATGTTTTAAAAATTAAAAAATGTAAAGTTAGATCATTTCATAAAACTAAAATTAAAGAGCATAATTCGACGAGCAACTAATCCCTTTCAATTATTTGATTTCAATCGTCATCCACTTTTTGTAAGGTTCCCGCCAAATATAACCAATAATTGCATTTCAATCACATTCCACATCTCACTTCTCTATCTGGATTTCAGATACGAAATTAAATTAAATTAAAATTGAAAAAAATAATTTATTTTAACTTTTAAATCTACTTAAAATTCTAATTTATTCACTTCTCTTAAATTTTTTATTTTATTTTCAAATATGAAACATATTTAGACAATAATATTGAATAATGATTACAGATGAATTTAAAATTTAAACACATCTTACTCATAAACACAACAAAAGGTGTGATTTATTTTAGAATATATTTAATCATAGTTGCACACTTACCTTGTCTATCTAAATTTATCAGTATTTTTCATTTTTATCATTTAATTTATATATAAAATATAGATTACATAGAGATAAAGTATAATTTGAAGCTCCACCATTCAAAGTTCCGACATGGAAAAGCATTTTGTCACCATGTTTTTTATGTTCGTCCAAATACTTCATTTTTCAATAAATAAACACAGGGTATAAACTCTTTCATTTCATCAAAATACATTTTCCAGAATAAAACTGTGAGGGGATAATAGTGTAGGAAATGTTACTTAACATTAATCTTGATCATTTTGTAGATAATTATTCTAAAAATCATGGTTTCTGAATGAGTAAACACGTAAAAAGTTTATGCGGATCATGCATGTAAATTAAACTGAATTATGAATTTAAATTATGTAGAATAATAAAAAAAATGATTGCCTGCGAGAGAGCTCTAGAACGCGAACCCTTTTGGCTCGAGAGTGATCAGAACAACCAAGAACAGCAAGAATACCACACATTGTGATGTGTTAATGGCAGAGAAAAGAGAAGAGGAAGAAGAAGAAGAAGAAAACGACGCGGTATAATGGGTGAAGTTGAAGGAAGAGTTAGAAATTTTGGTATACATAACGGTTCCCAGAGACACGTATTTATATGCATAATAACGTGAATAGCGTCAAAAATGAAATATGAATGATATGACTCCACCAAGTGGCTCCATGAAACGCCGTCGTTTTCCTTTGATTCAGTGCACTGTTACCGTCCACTGGCTGCTACCGGACACTCCACACTAAACACTCACCTATAGTTCCTTCCTCTTATCTTTCGACACGTGGTTGAACGTTGTTCATTATTGGGATCCATTTTTTTTAATTTTTCATTTTAATTTTATTTTTGGATGTCATGTGCATATTTTTTGTTTGTTTTTGTGAAGTACAGATTTCTCTTGTTTTGGAACTTGCTTCGTCTGCAACAAATATCTTCTGGGTTTTGAATTTCTGAAATAATGAAAATAATTTCAGTTATGAATCGAAGAGTTTTATTAAATGGTATATTTCAAATAATATTTAAAAGAGTTTCAATTATAATTTTTCTTGTGTGGTAATATTGTAAAAGGTTGTTTTAAATAAATAGTAGTGTAAATATACTGATTAAAATTGAAGTCTATTTAAAATTAGAATTATATATTGGAAGCTTCTTCCTCTAATCACTCTAATTGTTGTATAATTAGAGTCCATTTGTTTTAATTAAAGTAAACCGATTATGATGGAATTCTTTTTAAATTGTTGAAGGAAATTGTAGATTGTATTTAAACTAATCTCAACTAGAGGTTTTAAACATAAAAATTATTTGTAGCGTGCAACATATATAATATTAATTTGTTTTTATGGAGAATTCTGATTTTTAAACAGAAAATGTACCATATTATTAGTCAATACATTATCTACGGGAGTTTCTCTTAAACATGTAATTTATATAGGTTTTCTTAAAATTATGTAAAATAATAAAAAATATTATAACAATTAAATTTTAATTAAATAAAATAAAATAACACAACACATGGATACATACATAAGTAGTTAATTAATAATTATTTTTTTCATGAGTTGAGTAATTATGTATTTAACTTTAACAGAAAAAACATATTAATATATTTTAGTGACAAGAATAAGAACCGCGGAATTATGGTAAAGAGTAAGAAAATTATTTTTGACGTGAATTTGATGTAAATATGTTCTTTATGTTGTACTTTCATGTCGTTTTAAACAAAAAAAATTAATAATATTACAAACTAAGCATTAATTTATTAATTAATTATTCAAGGCATAAATAATGCCGTACTAATATTCTCTAATAAAAAAAATAGAAGTGGGTGTACAGTTATATATACGCAATTAATTAAATTTAAATACTAGTTAATAAATAAGAAATGGACCTACTAAGACTAATCTCTGGAATTATTACCTTTGTGATGAATATATTTAAATTACACTGTCGGTTTAATGCTTCTCTGACGTGGATTAGTGACTTCAATGTCACTCAAACATAACACATTCAAGAGAACCAAAAAAGAACAACCGTACATTAATATAAAAATAATTAAAATTATTCATTTAATTATTACACACCAATCATTTAAAAAGTTATGTAAATGATGACCTCATTTTCTAAATAAAATTTAGGTCATGTCAAAAAAATTACACAATAAAAAACAATTTCCTCGAAATCATACTATACTTTATACTTTTTCAATTTGACATCATTTTTTTAAAATAACTTTTTTTTCGTTAAATTATGATAATGGTGTGGTCAATGTTGCGTATTATTATATTCACAATATGTCATTCATTATTTATATTATATATCACTGTTTTAGTATTATTATCATCAATTTAATAAAAGAGAATATATTAATCAATTATAATAATAAAATTAAAAGAACTATTACATATATGATTTCCATCATATATGTCTATTAAACTATTTTTTAAACAAATTTAAATTTGAGGAAACAAAATTATTATTGGAGTTCTTAACTATACTTTTCATCAGGAGATTGAAACTCCAAAAAAATGGAAATAACTAGTTCTTATATAAACCAGATAACATTGAAAACATGTTCATTAAAAGAATACTAAAAAAAATATATCAAAATCCATGACGTAGAACTGTACGTTTTGAAAATAATATAATATGGAATATTATATTATTATTAAACTGTTTTTTTAAATTTATAAATAGAATAGTTAGGTAGTTGATTTTTAAAATTTCTATCTCTTTAACTTCTTTCTTTCTAAGGCAAATAGCAGTCTGTCAGTTTTTAGATTTGAAAGAAAGTAGTACAAAATTGATAAAAAAAACTAGGAACCTAAATGAGTAATTCTAATTATTCTTAACATTATAAAAAGTTTATTAATAAAAAAAAATTTAGAAAAAAAAATTATTACTATTAAATAAATTGAAATAATTAATTATTATATTGATTAAATTAAATATCAATAAATTTTTTTAGTCTCTAATATAATATCTAATTTAATTAATATAGTAACTAATTATATTTTGTAAAAAAATTATTTTTTATTAAAGTAATTTATTGTAGTGTAATAAGTTTTTATGGAAATGCTTATAGATTTTAAGGATTTTCCTAATGGATTTTGAATATAGGGTAATGTTGTCAAGGATCGTAAGATAAAAGGGAGCTAAAATATGGGTGGTTAGAGCATTCTTATTTGAAAAGATGAACCAATAGAATTTAGGTTAGGGAAGTTAACATTCAAAAATAATAAAATAAGATTCATCATATGTAATTGTCATAGTTATGGCAATATGTTATGTTTGTTTGAAACCTTGTTTTTGTAGTATTTTGTATGTTTAAGTTATTGTTTGGTTGTTTATTGATGATTTAAGAGGTGAAATTTTTGCTTGTTGGGGATGGAAATGGAGGTTTCCTATGGGAAGGTTTGTCACTGGTCAATTTTCGCTCAAGTAAAGCCTTTTCCTTCCATTAAAAGTGTTGCGGTATTGATTTGATCCAAAGTGGTGCCATTTTTCCACAAGTGAAGTCTTTTTTGCTCAAGCAAAAGTTATGATAGTGGAAATTTTCTCTCAAGCAAAAGTAGTAAAGTATTTTTACTCTAGCAACAATTTTTTATTCTAACGATGGAATTTTCACTTTAGCAACGAAATTTTCATTCAAACAATAGTAAAGTAGAAAACCACCTTCCTCCTGAGTCTATTTTCACTTTACCAAACATATGGTTTCATGCTCCACTTATGATGACCCACTACAAGCATAAAAAAATTACTTGAAAAGTGATTCAATAGTTGAGTATTTTTCATTATTTTATTTATATTTTTTCTTTTTAAAATCATGATTACTTTTCATTTAAGGAGGAAATAAGATAATCATTATCTCTTCTTATTATACTCTTTTCTTTTTTCATTATAAGGTACTTCTAAATATATTTTTACAATTGATATAGTTTTTAATAATTAATTTATATTTTTATAATTAATTGATATTTTTATAATTAATATTTTTTTTAATATTTTTTTTACTTTTTTAATTTTTATTTTCTTTTTGTTTTCTTATTATTTTTAATTTTTATTATTATTTTTATTTTACTTAGCCATAATGTTTCTTAAAAATTACTTAATTTGTTTTATAATGTTCAAATTCTATCTAAATAGAATATAATTTTTTTAAATTAAATTTAATCACAAGAATTAAATTAAAGTATAAGATTTTCTAACTTTACTTCTAAAGTAAGGATCAAATAAATAATATAATTATTTGGAAGTATGAATGTTACATTACTCAACTTTTTTTAGAAAATTTCTCCCCAAAATTCACTTAGTTGTAAAGATATAGGGATACACTTCTTGCATATTATTTTCTAATTCCCAAGTTGTATCACTTTCTTCTTTTTAACTCTATGATACTTTTATCAGATGTATGTTCTTTGTCCAAAATTGTTTAATCATCTCATCTTCAATACTCACATGAAACACATCACATGTAAGGTTGTATATGTCCTACATTAGGTTATATCACATGAAGAGAGTTATTAATATATATATATATATATATATATATATTTACGAAGTTTGGACATTAGTATGTGACACAATCAATCCATTTAGGGATTTACAAATAAATTTATGTGAAATTTTTCTAAATTTTATAAAAAAAACCAATAAATTTTAAAAAATCTTTGGTCAAAAAATAACAACTAAAAGTCGTGCAAATTATTATAATTTAGAGAGAAATTTCACCTGAAAAGATCTATTAGCTCGTAATCCAATACTAATATATGTCAAATGCAACAGGATAAAAAGTATAATACTACTATTTATGAAATCCACACAATGAATAGAAGGTAACACTCATTGTAATTTGTTATATACAATGAATTAATAAAGATTTTTCAATGTAAAAAACATTCAACAAGTGGATAGTACTGGTATGAAAAATATCCATTATTAATTAATGGGTTTTTTAATTTAAGATACATCACATCATATAGAATCCTACTATTACAACAAATATTGTAATATGATAATGGGACATATTTTCTGAAAGGAAAATGTTAATTTGATAATTATACACTAAAATGTGTTAATTTATGACTTTGATGTATCACAATCTAATTTAAAAATTACTCCATCTCTTTAGAAACAAATAAAAGGAAAACCTTGTTCTCTTTTTCTTTAATAATTTGTAAGATAAAGGAGTGTCACACATGACCCAATACTAAGATATATTACAGCAAATAAATAAAATACAATATACCACCTTTATGAAATCCACACATGTATCTGTCACAAAAAAGATTAAAAGGCAACGTTTATTCTTCTGTTTTTTAATAGTTTTTCTTTATCTTGTCAGACAAATAATCGTGAGAGATCTATGACAGAGAATACATTGTATAGCTTAATATATGAAGCCAATCAATTGCCACCCATCTGAAAACTGCATATGCAAAAGTGGCTATTTACAGATCATCCTCTTCCACAAGCTTATCAAAATATAACATGCACCACATGCATGCAGACACATTCTGTGAGATCTTATCCAATCTTCACCTCTCTGCAATTCATTGTATATTTGCCGCGTTTCCATGTCCAAAAGGATAATAATCTTAACTAATGTGCTTTCATTCTTCTCTTTCAAATAAAAATAATGCAGAAAAGATATATAAACCAGACAGAATCTCACCACTTCACTAACTGTTACATAGGTTTGGCCATAACATTATTAATACTATTGGAATTCATTAATTTAATTTAATGACAATCATGTGCAATATGATTGTAACAATTAACTGCTCTTTTATGACGCAAAACCAGTTCTATATGCTTAGTTAAATCATGTATACACTTTCCATCCTTTTTTTCATGCTGCTAGAAGAAAGAAGGAGTACTATAGCTACACAAATTCATCACTACCCTTTATTTTATGTATGTGGGGTCTATGTTGGTGATTCTTTCTGCTGTTTGTGAGGGACTCTGATGTTGTTTGGACTCTTATGAACTTTCAGTCTTGGTTCATATTTATTTATTTTGTTTTTTTCTCGCTGATAAAAAAGTGTGGAATCTATGCAAGACATCTACCATGTGCAAGAAGAATTTGTGAATAATGGAATGAGTTTACGTAAAACCTTTGTTTTTGCGGCTTTTAGAAAGCTCTTAGGGCTCATCTTTCTGAAAGTGCAGTTAATGCATGCAAGTTTTTTGAGGCCCTAATTTATAGTGACTTTTGGGTTACTAGGAAGGCCATAATTGATTGACATATATATATATTTTGTGTTGAGTTTTCATGGTGATGAGAAAGCTTTGTGCTTGTGCTTCCAAAACTCTGTGAAGTCCTTGTCCATAGAAAGAAGTCGTCTCTATCTATCTATATATGGTACAGATGCAACATCGTTTCACATACAATGTCGTTCTTTTGCATCCATTTTCTTGGTGACTTTTAGAGGTTACAGAGAGTTCTTTTTGAACGTGATGTTGTGGTTTACACCTTCCAAGTTTGGTTTATGACTTTTGGTATCTACGTTAGGTCGCTCTTTGTTTTTCCCTTTTATTTCTATAATTTGCGTTTATCCACTTGACTCAAGCGTTTGATTGATAAGGACCTCCTACTCCATTTTTTTCCTTCTTTATATTGTTTTGGTTGACTCTTTAATTGAAGTTCACCTCAATCAATAAGAATTTTATTAGCATTTTAGAGTGTCTACAGATACTAATACTAAATATTTATGAGTGATTTGGTAATATATTTATGATGGTTCGGTAGTATTTTGATATGGATTATTTGATAAGTTTAATAAACTTTTAATAATATTTTAATGAACTCAATCTTATAACATTTGAGTTTTGAAATCACTTATATATTATTATGAAAGTTTTTCTTTCTCCTTTTATGTAGAAGAATTTTTCTCTGAAAATTAAGATTGAGTTTCTTTTAAGTTTTGGTAATATATTAATTTAAATTTTACAAATAACTAATTTTATTGTTTTCCAATATCCTTGTTAGAAACTCTACATCATGGTAAAAATCCTTAATGGATTGAACGGATATTGAGGTGACATTAACTGAGGAATTAAAATTAAAACTTGTTATTATAGTTATTGTAAAAAAATATTAAATAATAACTAAATTTAGAGATAAAAATATTAGTCTATGTATTAATATATAAGTTAAATAATAATTTAGAGATTAAAAAATTATTTATATATAAAGTAATTTTTATTACTAATAAAAAATCTTAAATTAATTATCTAAGTTTTAGTGACTAATATTTTAGATTTTAAATTGATTTCTAAAAAAATTAATTTAGAATATAAAGTAATAATTAGCTAAAATTTTGGTAGTTAATTGTTAGATACCAAATTAGAAACCATTTTATAAATTTTTATTATTAATAAAAACTATTTTAGATATTAATAATTTCTTTAATTTATAAAATAGTCTCCAATTTAATCAAATAGTAATTAATTATTTTGATTTCTAAAATTAATTTTTATTTAATAATTTTTTTGGAAAGCTAAAACTAAATAAAATAAAAAACTAGATTTACTAGGAATAATTATATATTTAATTGAAACTTCTCAGCATTAATACACAAAACATAAACTCGAGACTCTTAATTATTCTTACATTTTTTTTCTTAAACTAAGAACTCTATTTCTAAGTACAATTTTCTTGTATCTGTAAACCCCACCTCCCAAAAAACCAGCAATTAGAATTGATGAAGTTGAGATGTGACGTGTTGATGGGTTTTCTGGGACCACGAAAAGAAAGTTAAAATTAATCACGACATGTTGCTCTCTTTTATATAAAAGATATGACGGTATAACCCTAATAATCAAAACTTTGTAACTTAGACAATGGTTTAAAGAAGCTATGCTAAGACGATTTTGAAGTGTAATGAGAGTTTAAAGAGGCTTAGTGGTTTAATTTAAGGCTCATGATATATATTATTTATAGATTTTGCAAAAGTTTTACTTATTTTCAGGAGTTAAATTTAACATAAAAACGTGATTTTAGTTTTTGTCGTGAGACTAAATATCTTTATTAGTTTTTAGACACTATAAATGAATAAAATTTAGAAAAATATGTGTTGAGTACTAAAAAAATATGGTATAAAACGATTCTTAGGAGTGGTTGCTATTTAGAAATCATTGATTAAATTCATTCTGTTGTTAAAATTTTAGGTGTTGATTTAATTAGTGATTAATTTCAGAGTAGTTCTTGTTTAGTTCTTGTACTTTTTGCTCGCAATCCTTAAATTATTGGTCACTAGAATTTCATTGTTAGGTTAAATGACCTATATTTACAATACAAAAATATGATTGAAATTTCATTCATAATTTTTATTTTTTTAAATATAATATAAAAATTGGGGGTATATTCTGTCACAATATTAAAAAAATAATATAAATTTTGATGTTAATTCAGTAGCAGTCTGTTTCTCCAAACTATTACCGATTATTTCGGTTTCGTTACTATTGTTAAGAATTATTTTAGGCTTGATAATTATAAAATTAACGTGATACTCATAACACAATCTATTGAAGAAAAAAAAAACTTTAATGATATTCACAATATTTTTTTACGGAAATATATAATGTATAATAAAAACTAAATGTCATAGTTACATCATTAAAATGTGAACTCACAAACAATTAACAAGAGTTAAATAGGACTCGGGATAATTATATATCCTTATGCTATCTCAATAACATAATCGTCATAAACATCATCGTCACTTTAGTCAATATCATTTACATTAAAGATCATTTGCAATAATATTAGGTGGAGTAGATATTGATATTAAAGACTCAATATAGGTTGTAACATATATTACATTCATTCATCATGTTCTCCTATATTTCTTCAATGTTTTTTTTTTCCTAAGCTTCCTTTGCAGTAAGTTCAATGTTTAATTTAATTCTATTTTGCATTTCTTCAACCATTCTTGTCTTAGTAGTTATGCCTATTTACGTTAATTATAACTATTTTTAATTAAATTTTATTGTTTATAACTTAATTATATTATTGGGATCTAATCCAACTTGTTTAAGCCTAGCTGTACCCAATTAATTTTGGGTTTAACTTGACTAGTTTTGTCTTTACTTAGATCAAACGTGAAATGGGCCTGACACAAAGTGACTTGACATCAACCTAGGTCAACTTGATCTCATTTTGACTCAATCAACCCGATCCTACAAAGCCTGACTTAAACTCGACCTGGTCCAACTCATCTTGAATGGGGCTAGATTCAACCTACCTAATTTCGGCACAACCAAACTCAAACTTTTGAGCACCTCTTTGGGTCTAGCTTGCCTAGCCTGACTTGGGCTAAATCCGACCAAGTGCATGATTGGATCCAACCTGACCTACTTTTCCTAATTGAGGCCCAACCTGACCTGAGTCTAACCCGTCCAATCTGACCTGAGCAAGAGTTAACTAAGCATGACCTTGCTGCAACCTGACTCGATTCAACTTGACTTGACCTTGGATCACCTGACATTACTTAGTGTGTGTCTAACCTTGGTTGGTCTCATCTCAGCTTAACCTAACATGGTTTGATCTGAACCTCGTCCTACATGGACTCGAATCGACTCATCTCAATGTGGGTTTGATTCAACTCATCATGACATGAGCTCGATCAACCTTGGTTAAACTTGGATCCAATCCTACCAACTACATGGTCCTAACCCAACCTAATTCGACTTGGACCTAATCCAACCATTCTCATATTGACTTGGGCCCACCTCTAAAATATCGATCTTTGTCCAACTCGGCCCAATGTTGGTCCAATCCGATGTGACCTAATATGGGCTAAAACTGACTTGGTCCAAAGTGGGTTTAACTCGACTTGGCACAATGTGAGTGTTGAGTTAGTCTTAGTTTGACCTGGCTATTCTTGATCGAAACTAGACTAACTTGACCTAATTTATCCCAATCCATGCACAATCCAACTCGACACTTGGGTCAGGTCTAACTTAACTTAACATAAACCTGACCGTTTTGAATTAACTTGTATTTAACCTAATTCAATTTAACATCGACATATCTTTTGACCAGTTTGAGATAGTTTCAGTATAGTTTCAGTAACCTAATTTAAGCCAAATTTGACCCAACTTTATCATACTAACCTATTTTCATTGAGAAAATATTTTTCATGTGCATAAAGATTTTTTTAAGTAAATATTTTTTATTTTAAAATGAGATTTTCTACTTTAAAAATGTTCATGGTTGAGACCATAAAGCTTTTGTTCATGGTGTGACACTATGAACTTTTTGTTAAGTGAATTTTTGATACTGTATGAGCTTATTTGGCCCCAACCATGTGAATCAGAATCAAACCCTACAAGGGGAAAAATGATAGGTATGGTAATATTTTTTTAAAACAACTACTCAAAAAGGTGATCAATTATTTTTGTCTATATTTATTATTTGTAATCATTTATTATTATTACGAATGTAATTATTAATGTTGCTGTATGGTAAGAATTTATTTATGTAAAGGATTTTTTATTTTATACTCAAGCATACTGCATAATTCACACTAAGTAAATTCAAACGTCACATTGACATGTAGCATAAAGAAATAGTTCAAATAATAAACCATTATCATGAATCACTCTGTGATTTATTTTTCAGGATTATTCTAAGCCCCACCAATACCAATAACAACGGATTTAATTTGTACATGGTTTAAAAAAAAAACACTTATTGATGTATATAAAAAAGTTATGATATCACACATCCCTTGTTTTTAATTACTTAAAGGATTTAATTTAAATGCGTTGGTAGTGTAAAAAATACATTCTTTTTATTAAAAAAAGCATTATCTTTTTATTATGAATTTTTCATATACATTAAAAAAATAATTTTATAATAAATATTATAAAAATCATAAATATGGTGATTTTTAATTAACTGACAGCGTACAAAAATATATTGATATTGTATTCAACTAAAATATTATTTTACAAAGTTCTTTTTAATTTTTAACTATGATATATTAAGTTTTACAGCAACAGTATTGAGTTAATTTATAGATATTTATTATTAAAAGTAAGTTCATTAATTAGTGTGATGATGTATCATTAAAACTATTAACCCTAAACTTGAAGTGACGAGGTATTGTAAAATTTATGCAATCATTTCATGTATTCATTTTGTGGAATGATTTGAGCATAGGGGGACAGAAAGTGGGGAATGCGATAACGATGTAGTTGTTACAGACAACATTAATAATGTTCCATCTTACTTCATCAGCATTCAGCAACAAGAAAATAACAAGAATGAGATACGATTTTTTACCCATATATCCATCAAAATAATTGTACTTTCTTCATCATATCTTATATCTTTCGTCACTGCTTTAAGATACATTAACTAGTGACCAAAATAACAGACTTCATACACCTATTCATAATAGACTATATCTCTAAAACAAACTTTTCTTAGTTTTTTAAATTAACTTATAAGAAAATTGTGCCTGTATGGACAAAGAAGAGTTCGGATAGTACCGATTTGAAACTTGTTGTATAATCGCTGACGTGTCGGTAATCCTTGAGTTTCTTCAAGCTTCCTTTATTGATGTTCCGTCAGTCGAGGATACATGCGATTGCACTCCGACGCTCAAATCAGTGTTATGATTTAAGTGTATTATGGTACAATATGAAAAACGTACCTTACACCTCCGCATAAGGTTTTATTTATAGTGTTAGTTATGGGCCCTTATGGTAATGGGTCGGATATCAGTTATTAACTTACATGTATCGAGGTCCCTATTATTCAGGATATGAATGTGATTCATTAAGTGTTATTGTAACTATCGTTACTATTATTTATTGCGTGTCTTAAGGTGTCATTTGGCTCGGGCGGTCGGTCACCTTGGTCGAGACTGACTTGTTCGATACTGACCGGTATAAAAATTATAATTCATTTTATTTTGTATATTGTTTTAAAATTATTATAAAAAAAAGTCCTTCACATAGTGATTATGATGAATAATGAGAAGGGAAGAAGAAAAGTTGTTTTGGTGGGGTGAGTAAGCGCCAATGGAATCACGTTGGCCTTGAAAACGAAAGCAGAAGATGCCTAGCGTGCGGCAACACGATGAAGTTGCGTGATTAAGTATAACAATGTTGCTATAATCAACTTTTGAATAAAGACTTTATAGAGTTCTTGAATAAGCTGTGTTTGGCTCTAATTCATAATTATCAATAATTTGTTATTTGTTAGTATTTAATATATCAGTGACTGATTATAAAACCAAGCTAAAGTAACTTGAACGTTTAACCTTTTCAAGGAAGCTAATATGTTCATGGTTTTCATGTTAAGTTTTTGAAATTTAATTTTGAAGTCATAAACAATAATTAGATAAATGTATATTAATAATATACATGTAAGACATTAGTAAAAGCTATCTTAACAACAGTAAACCTTTATGGTACCATTTACGTTTCAGGGAATTGAAGGATATGAGTTGTTTTGAAAAAGAATAAGAAAATAAAGATGAATGTGTATTTAAATAAAAATGAAAAAACTAGGGAGTATATTTAGAGAAAAACAGATACTAAATAGCAGGAGCCCAATAACTCGTATTGCTAAACACAGGCTTCTACACTGGGCCACAAAAATTGGGTTTCTCCTTTCTGTACGGAGCACCATGGGCCACAAAAACAGTTGGTCTGAGATGGGCCCAATACACCCTGGGCCAGGTTGATAATATGTTTGAGTAAACAATCATATTACACTATCAAGACGTTTAAAATACTATAAAATTGAGTGTTAGATTTAACAAAAAAATATTATAAAAAAATAAATTCATGAATAATATTATTTTAAAGTTTCTAACAAATTAATTTAATTTGAAATAATTTTTCTTAATACTGTCAGGAACAAGTGCTAACGTGGTCACACATTTTAGATGAGAAAATTATAGTAATATTTATACTTTACTATAACTGTGATAACTCTTAGAAGAGTGTAAACCCTAAATGGAACGTTGAAGAAGACAATTGTATATAATGTAGATACGTACCATAGTTATTTAAAAATAAAAACACTATTTAATGTGAATTTTAGTTGTTTAAATTTTAAAATTTGTTTACCTAAGTAATTGTTTTTATTTTTCAAATATTTTTTTAAAATTTTAAACAACTCAATTTTGTGAAATTTATATTAAAATAATATTTTTCGTTCTAAGGTTTTAATCGATTTCAGTAAAATGATATTATTATAATATATTTTAAAATGAAAATAATAGTTAGGGAAAGATTTAAAAAAATATATAAATGCAATTATTTTTTTTTAAGAGTGTTAAGTGTCCCTCACTCACTCTAATCCTCACTATATAAACGACACTTACCATTGCTTTTGTGCCGTATCTCTTCTTCTCAGCCTCTGCCTACGAAATTAGGGTTTCTCTTCTTCTTAGTCTCTGCTTTCGAAATTAGGGTTTCTTGTTTTCTCCTTTTGTCTCTATTCTACTCTCTAATCCCGATCAACTTGTTGCTTCTTTATCTGGTCGGTGCGGATTACTTCCATTCCCATTCGACTCGTTCCCTTGAAGCTATAGTCTTTTGTGTTGTTCTGTAGTATCTTTTCCACAATCCCTTGGTTTTGGGAACATAATGGAGCAACTAAATCCAATTTTCTACCAAAGTTTTGTTTTTCTGGTTTAGGTTTTAGTTTTTTCATCGATTGCATAATTTGGGAATTGCTATTTTCAACTGTGATGAGTCTACAGACCTGTAATGATTTGCGGCTATGATCGCAAACATAATTGAACATCTAAGGGACTGAGTTGTTTATTATTGCTCCCCGTTTTTCATTTAGTGATTTTTTGTTTTGTTAAAGTTTATGGCATGTGAAGTCATTGTGTTTAGTTGTTTATTTTTATTGCTCTGTTTTTGTTCTTCAATTACGTGTTCATTTTTTAAAGGCCTCAATTTTCTTTTAGATCTTCGCTTGCACTTGTTCGAAGGTGTTTAGTGTTGTTTAATTGAAGCCGAAATGTGTGTTCCCCTCGCTATCCGTTGTTGCAATTTGATGCTGCAATTGGACGTCGGGGAACAAAATCCCCCATTTTGGTATTCAGAACGTGAGATTTATTATTTTTTGTACTTTTTTTTTTGTTTTAGTTTTTTTGAGATCTTTTGTTTTTTGGTTTAAGGTTTGAATGTTTGCAGATTGGGATGAAGCTAAATATATAATCCAACACTTGATCTGAGTTATTACTAGTGATGGTAAAAATGATTCTATGCTTCTGAATCTCGGTATTTTTTTGAAGCAATCAAGCTGGTAAATTGCATAGGTTTTACAACCTTTTCCTTCTTTTTTATTCTGACCATGAATAAGTTTTCATTACGTTTTAGAACTAGGTTTCATTATGTTTTATGCCCGTGTTTCAACACATTTTTATTGCT
Organism: Phaseolus vulgaris; assembly: GCF_051622355.1. Classification (NCBI taxonomy): domain Eukaryota; kingdom Viridiplantae; phylum Streptophyta; class Magnoliopsida; order Fabales; family Fabaceae; genus Phaseolus; species Phaseolus vulgaris. The sequence goes on along the minus strand of NC_143505.1, from coordinate 60,279,469 downwards.
ACATTTTGATAATTGGCATAGTATGCGATGGTTCGTAAGATCCCTTGTAGTGCCGTTAATGGCATTATAATTATTGACTTTTAAACTCTGTTCTGTGGTTTTAGTTATATCATGTGATGAAATTGGAATAATCTTAGGACACCTTCCTACACAGCAGAACACTGCTGTGGATGAGAATGACTTTTCCATACTGATGATATATCGAAACTGAGGATCTTTTTTTAATCACCAAGATTGAATTAACCCTAGGAAGTTAAATTCACGGTATTTTGTTCACATTTTTAATTCAAATTTAATATTCATTATTTATTAAATCTTTAATTTTTAATGAAATAATTTAATTTTTAATATTTTATATTTGACTAATAGAATATTGAAGTAAATTTGAGAATATTATCATTATTTAAAATGAACTCAAATTAAAAATATCTATTAAAAAAATGAAATCAAATTAGTCTTCATTCCTGGACTGAAGAATAGAAACATATCTAATGAAGTTTTTGGCGATAGGAAAACATTCTGTTGACACAAAACGTAAAATACATATAATTAACAAATCATTATACTAATATAATAATATTTTAGATTAAAAAATAAATTAAATATAATTAAAATTAATTTATTTAGTTGTCAAGGACATGTTTATTTTTGTGTATCTTGTCAAGAAATCACCATTCTTGCTAAAAAGAGCCCAATAGATATTTATAACTGTGTATGTTAAAGAACTCGATGCTTTCATGTGTGCCATCTCTAAGGTTTAGAATGCAAAATTACAAGCCTTCAAATGCATTAAACAAACGTGGGATGCACTAGATGTCTGTCACAACCTAAATGGATAAAGGAGTTTTTTTTGGGATAGTCCAAAGACATTTTAATGGAGGCAATTTCTTCATAAATCTCTATTTTTTTTTCCTGCAATCCCAAAAATTATATCAAAAACCAAATTATTCCTATTATTTTTTTAAAAATCATAAAATGCGCATCAACTGTATTTATTTGTTTGCGTTCTCTATTATGAAATTGGAAGCATTCAGAAATCCATAATTAAAAAAAAAACATTTCAGATTCACCAATCTGTAATCGAATTAGGCTATTGAATTCCGCAATGCAAAATTTGTTTTTAGAATACCTCTAAATCCGTAGCACACTCCTAAATCCTAAATCCCAATTTATGATAACCATGGTGTCCTTTTTCAAATAAAAGGTCAAGGTCAGGTTTTGGATTTAGAAAATTGTGGGATTTAGAAAATTGTGAGAGTGCAGGAAGAGAAACTTAGGGTGCAGGAAGAAGTCTTTAATGTATCTTTTAAGTTTGTAAAACTCATAGCCCACATACACTCTTTTAAAGGGTATTATTAGATATGAGAAAGACAAAGAAGGATTTGGTAAACCATAGTTTTATTAGTAACTATAGCAAAAACCTAATTGATTTTGTGCTTTCATTGTTTTCCATGCCTCCCAAACCACCTTCTAGAAATTTGTAAGAGGTCTTGCACAACATCCAAGAACACCTCATAGTGATTCAAATCCAACTTGATGAAAACAACAATCGGCAATTTCCACTAGAGGCGAGGAATGATTATCTTCATTCTAATTTCACATCTCTCCTTAATCAGGTTGTGTCTCTTTCACATTATGAGAATAAGCTACCACCCGTCAACCACCAAACCAACACTCATTCAAATCAATCCCACTTCTAGCATCAACACCCTCCACCCCCTACACTCAAACCATACTCAACCTACTCTTCTTTGATCGCAACAACCCATTGAATTGGCTCTTTCAAGTAGACCAGTATTTCTCCTTCTATCAGATACCATACCACCAGAACACGTGTATCCATGGTTGCGTTTCACATGCATGGAGAAGCTCTTTCCTGGTTCAAATGGTTGCACAATAACAACCTGTTTGACAATCATTCACACGATCCTTGGAGCTTCGTTTTGACCCATCAACATACACAACAACATCAGTTACTGAATATCAATGTTATTTTGAACAGTTATGCAATTGTATTGTGGGTCTCATTTCCAGTTTGCATATTGAGATATGCATAAAGCTAACCATCTTGAACTCATATTCTATATAGCCAAGCTAATTGAAGACAAAATTAGGGATTCAAAACCTAAACATAATTGTTTTCCCTTACTTTACCACACACATCCTTCCAATAGCACTTCCACAACCAACATATCTAAACCCCATCTTGTTCCCCCACCAACAGGTATTATACCCATCTAACGCTTACCCACATCTCAAATGCAAGAAAGAAGGCCCTTGAGATTATGCTACAATTGTGATAAAAAATTTATTTCGGGACACAAATACATTACAACTCGTTTTTTCTGCTATTGGATGACCCTGAAACCACAACTAAACCCACAGATGATATCCCCTCCTCTACTAATTACATTAACACTATCCACTTTCACCTTTCTCCTCAAGCCCTCACATTAACCATTTCACCTAAAACTCTCAAATTCACAGGCTTAATTCAGAACCTTCCAGTTACAGTTTTGATTGACTCAAGCAGCTCTCACAACTTTCTCCAGCCTCGCATTGCTCACCATTTAAACCTACCCATCTCACCTAGTCCACCCCTATCTGTAATGATTGGAAATGGCACTTTCATTAAATGGCAAGGAATTTACCCACAAGTGGACATCAATATCCATAATTACTATTTCCTTCTACCTTCTCCCCATTGAAGGTGCAAATGTTATTTTGGAAATTTCCTTTAAGGTAGATTTCTCAGTAACGAGTATCGCTTTTACTCACAACAACCACCAAATCAAATTACAAGCCCACACTTCATCCCACCATCAGCTACTACGTATTACCAATTTTGCCAATACCTACCCACCAACTTTATTGCTTCCTTACACCTTTTATCTATGGAACCCCATCCCATGTCACCTCCATCCGTAGAGACCGAAAAACATAACCCATCATCCCTACTATACATTCTTCTCGCACCCATCTCATCTCTTCTCCAACACTACCATAAGATCTTCCAAAAACCTCATGGATTACCTCCATGGCGTACCAAAAAAAATTGTATCTAATATGACCCTTTGTTCGTCAAAACTTTTTGGAGACACATGTTCATAACACAAGGCACTACATTCAAGTTCAGTTCGTCATATCATTCCCAAATGGATGGCCAAACAGAAGTGCTTAATCAATGATTAAAATCTTACCTTAGGTGTTTCGTGAAAACCCAACCTCTTAATTGGTATCAATATTTGCATTTAGTAGAATACTTAACAAATAAAAGTTGTTATAGTGAAATTTGTTAAATAAAAAACAACTAAGTGAAATATGATTTGAATTTGGACAACATTCCTCCTATATGTGAAAACACTAATGATATTAGTTTCATTATAAATACAATTCATTGCTCTATAACTATAGATATTATGTACATGTTCAAAATAGTGATCATATATATTAATCATAACATAATAAAAGAGAAAATATAAAAAAGGGACAAATTTGAGAAATGGTGAATTTTAACTTCTTAATTTTTAAGTGGAATTTAAAAATGTCTAATTTTAAATAATTGGGTTACTTTTTTAAAAAATCCTACAATTTTTGTTTAATTTTTTAAGACTGTATATTCAAACCAATTATTTTTTCATAAAACATTTAAACTTTTCTATAAAAAAAGTTGTTTTTAAAATTCATCATCCAAACACAGTGTGAAGGATTTCATGATTTAAAAAAAAAATCATAAATATTATTCATCTTACTCTTTTTTTTTATATAGTGAAATGCATCTTTACATACTATTTTACTATACGAAACTAGAGTGAATAAAATTCTAATGGCAATTAGTGTTGACATTACAACAAACCATTTAAGATACAAACAACATTTTAGTAGTATACTATTTATACTATTGAGTCATATTGAAAATAATGAGCAACTTTTATTTTTTATTTTTTATTTTTATTACACTGTTCTTAGTTGATAAAATACTAACATCCAAGGAAAAAAATAGAATATGTATGAAAGAGAGATACACAATCAATAATTCACTATCTTCAGAAGAATAAAAACAAAAACTGTGAATATTAAATTTCAAAACAACTACCATATTGAATGAAAAAAGATATAAAACAAATGATAAGATTTGAATAGAAAAATGCAAAACAAATCCATATTATGCTAACTAATTTACTTTAGTTTATTGCTTTCGATTATAACATTTCTCCATTGATTTAAAGCTGCAATTTTTTTTGATTTGTTTGTATTTTTTCCCTCTTGAATTTGAACAATGAATTCAAAGTTATATTCATTAATTGCAAATTTAAATAATAGGTTCAATTCAAAGTTATTATATTCGTTAATTAAAAGTTTGAACGTAGAGATTCATCTAAGAATCTGAACAATAACTTTCTTACAAAGAAAATGAAAAAGTGTTCTACATGCTAATATAAGTTTTGTTTATGTCTTAAAATGTAATATGTTGGATTGAAGATTTAATATCAATTAAAAATAAAGTTATATTGTGATATATAAAAAATCTATTTTAGACATTGTGATGTTAAAATTAATTAAATTTTACAATTTAGATATGATATCAAAATCCTTCTAAGCATATAGAATTTATTATGTCATCCATAGTAGAGTTTCTCTTTATTCTTATATTATATGTATTTGAATTAATGTATATATTGAAAATCACACATTAATTAAAAATAAAATAAAATAATATTAAAAGCTTGTACATTTTTAAAAATAGTATTAAATCAATATAAAAATAAATTATGATATATAAATAAATAAAACCTTATCTCACTAAAATCAGTTATCTGATATTACCAAACCAGTTATATAATATTAAATTAAAGTTAAATTCTAATTTATTGCCTTAAAATTGGCTGGGTCATCGCAAATCACACCTGAATAAGAGGGCGCCTCCCACTTCAATCCACACTATATAAACCTCACTTTTTCCTTGCACTGTGTTCCATCTCTTCTTCGTAGCCTCTGCCTATGAAATTAGGGTTTCTAATTTCTCTGCCTCTCTTCCACTTTTCTATTTTCAATTCACCGTACGCTTCTCTATCTGGTCGGTGCGGATTACTTCCATTCCCATTCGACTCGTTCCCTTGAAGCAATAGTCATTTGTGTTGTTCTTTAATATCTTTTCCACAATACTTTGGTTTTGGGAGCATACTGGAGCAGCTAAATTCATTTTTCTACTAAAATTTTGGTTTGTGTTGTCTGTTTTTCGTCGATTGGATAACTTTGGCAGTGCTATTTTCAACTGTGATGAGCCTACAGACCTGTAATGATTTGCGGCTATGATCGCAAACACAATTGAACATCTAAGGGACTGAGTTGTCAATTTTCGTTCGATTTTGCACTTGTTTTAAATTTTTTGTGTTGTTTATTTGATATCGAGATCTGTGTTACCTTCGCTATGCATTGTTGCAATTTTGTTATTGATTTTTTGTTTTTGTTACAAACAGATTGGATCCTTTTGTATTCATATGCGAAAATTTCTCTATTGTTTGTGGCCTTACAGATCTCTTTATTTGTGTTGGTGACATCATGTGATGAAATTGGATAAATCTTAGGACACCTTCCTACACAGCAAATAACTGCTGTGGATGAGAATGCATTTTCCATACTGATGATGTACTCAGTTCTTATGTGAATAGAAGATTTTTTTTAGCCATTAAAATTAGAAATAATTACGGATGTTTGAATGCAGAAATTTAGGATTTATGGTAGAATTTGAATAATTTTTTCTTGTTAACACTTCATTCTTATTTGAGTCCGTGGGTTGAAGTTTTTTCGAAATTAATGCTTTTATTTTGTTATTTGGTATACATTGGGCAGTACTTTCAAAGCAAACAATTATTTATTTCTAAAATGTTGAAAAGGTTAAATGATGATGTTAAGTTAGTAATGATGATTTTTTATTTTTTTTTTGACTTTGGGACTGAGAATACTATACAGGTAGCCAGGTAGAGATACTTCTCGTACAATTATCAATTATTTAGCATTTTCATCATTTAGTTGGTTTTCACTTTGGAGTTAGCATTTCAAAATAGCTTCTTTATCTGGTCAATGTGGATTAATTCAATTCCCTTTGGACTCGTTCCCTAGAAGCAATAGTGTATGTGTTGTTCTTTTTTATCTGTTCCATAATCCCTTGGTTGTGGGAGGACATTGGATCAACTAAATTAAATTTCATTCTGAAATTATATTTTCCCTGTTATTTTAGTTTTTGTTTTCTGGTCGGTTCTGTAATTGGGTTTATGCTATTTTTAACTGTGATGAGCCTACAGACCTGTAATGATTTGCGGGTATGATCGTAAACATTATTTGAACATCTAAGGGACTGAGTTATCTTGTGTTTCTCCTAGATTTCCATTTGATAATTTTGTTTTGTGCATTATTTTTTTTGTTCATTTGAAAGGCTTCTGTTTTCTTATGAGATTTTTGCTTGCACGTTTTTGTATGTGTTTGGCAATCTTAAACTGAAGCCGAGATGTGCGTTCCCCTCGCTATCCAATGTGGCAATTTTGATGCTGCAATTGGACGTCGGGAAACAAAATTAGAGATTTGCGTTCAGAAAACCTTCACTTTGATGTGTATCGTGGTTTGAACTTTGTTAGATTTGGATGAAGCAAAATATATAATCCTACACTTTATCTGAGTCTTCATATAATTTCATAATCATTGATGCGAATTGATTTTCGTTTGTGCACTTATTTTCATATGTTATTTGACATAGGCAATGCATAAATGCTTAAGAATTTGTTTGTGGCTTTGAAGATCTCTTTGTGTGTTTGTTACATCATGTGATGAAATTGGAAGAATCTTAGGACACCTTCCTACACAGCAGAAAACTGCTGTGGATGAGAATGAATTTTCCGTGCTGATGATGTACCTGCTTTCTGTTAGAGCAAAATATCACTATTTTAGTCCGTTGATAAAGAATTCTAAATATGAAGTTAGATACATAATTTGTAAAATTATTCTCGAGAATTTGATACCAGTTATAGAGTTTTGTTCAACATAATTTGTTGGAGGGTGTTTGGATGTAAGTTAATTTTAAAGGAGTGCTTTAATTTACTTTTAGTTTATTCCTAGTAATTTAATTTGGTCTGAACTTTATTTGTAAACTAGGTCAACAAGGTATCTTCTTTTTGTCTATTCCTTTCTTTCGGTCCTTTCCTTCTGTTACTATGTGACTACGTAACAACGACATTCATAAGGAACTTTTTTGACTAATTCATCTGATAGAACCTTTGGTATATTCTTATTGCAACACGTTTATTTGAACCTGTACTTCACAAAAATGTTTCCATTACATGTTGAAATTGATGTTATATGAAATCAGGGTCTGGACAGAAAATAATGATTTATTGATGAAATTTCATAGTTTTAAGTCAAATTTTCTTCTCGTATTTCTAATTTGAAAATATAAACTAATGATTGTTTTTTGTTTTTGTTTTTGTGTAACCCTTTGAAGAACAGAGTTTGTTTATATGTTTTCTAAACAGCAGGGATAGTGTGTATCGGTGTTGTGCTATGTTTAATGCACTCTTCCGAAAGAGTTCTCTGCAACATGGTTTTGACAAAGTGGGCAGTTGTATTTCATCCTTTATTGAAAATCACAACAATCATTTTCCCTACATCTTCCCATCTCTACTTTTCTTTTTCATAAATTTTACTCAAAATCTTATTATGTTTTTCTTTAGATCTTTGTTTTATTTTTAAATTGAAAATCACCACAATCATTTTCCCTAAAAAAATAAAATAAAAAGATAAAATAAAGATCTACTTCTGTATTTAATCGAGAAGATGAAAAAGCTAGAGTAAAAGTATTGAAAAAGAGTTTCTATTTCTCTTTTCAACTTCAGAAGAAAATATCAAGTTAAAAAATATCCCTTATCAACATGATTAGATGACATTTTCCGTATAATGACATTTAGGGGAAAAAGTTCACAAATTACCAATCTGCCAAGATGTTCATAACAATCATAATCTCAAATGTTATTTAAATATTTTTCTAATGAAAAATTAAGTGAAAATAAAAAATAAGATATTATCTATGATACACATTATCAAATTGTAAGAACAAAATTATAACTAGATAAATTTTAACAAAATTATACAATGTTTTGTACTCATTCTAGTCCTCATACCTATCTTTATTTTAAATTATTAAGATACTAATAACTTATTTTGTAAACTAAAAAATTTATGTTTAGTTTTTTCTTTAGTCTTCAATTTTTGTTTCAAAATCCCTCTTTTTTTATCTAGATAATTTTTCATTCTCTTTCTTAACTATTTAACTTGTTTTTTATCCACAAATTTCACTCAAATATATGATACTTTTCCCCTTTGTCCCATCCTTTATTACACATTTTTTTTGCGTGATCTTGTTCGAATAATATATTGCTTTTCACGAAACAAAAATCCAATTTTATTGATTGAAATAGTTTAATAGATAAACATTTCATTATTTATTTTTTTACATGTGAATATTTGTTTCTCCATAAACTCTTACTTATATTTACTCTCTTTTACTTTTAATTTAATTTCATTTGAAGAACATTTGTTTCAATATAAAAAATTTCCTATATTGATATTTTACTTTAAAGAAAAGAAAATGTTTCATTTTAACATTGAATCAATAATAATATGTTTTCTTTGTTATAAATTTTATTCTTTTTATAAATATTTAATTAATAATTGGAATAATAAGGGGACTTGTAGGAATGTGGATTAGGAATGACAATAAAGTGAGGTTGATACATGCTTTTCTTTCTAATCCCCACCCTCAAGTATGCTTAGGGATGACAATGCAAGATGGGTCATGCGTGTCTGTTACCAAAATGCTCTGCTACCAAAATGTGCGGGACGGACTCAGTAATCTAACCGCTTAGTTCCATCTCATAGAGCGGGATACTGAATGAAAAATAATTATTTTATTTTTTCTGCAAAAAATAATCATACCCCACTTATCCATTATTGTAATATGATCTTTATTTTCTTTTATTTTTAAGAGGGACATTAAATTTAGTTTTAAGTAAAATTTTATATTTAAAATTTGTTAATAAAAAAGATGAAATACTCAAATATAAGAGGAAACATGATATTATCAAATACTCAATTTCAAAACAATACACTTTTTCTTTACTTAAATATCAACAAAGAAATTATAATTGCATAAATTTCAAATCAAAGTATCAAATGATAATGGAGTAAATGTCAAATAATTATAGAAAAGAGTGAAAATTATCAAATGTATAAAAATAAACTACTAAGGACAAAATAAAAATTAATATAAAGTTTTTAGGTTATCTAATAAATTAAATGTATTTTAGTGATTTAAAATGAGGACTAGTATGAGGACGAGGACGGGGATGAAGCGAATATGCACATACTCATTGTCATCCTCATACCTAATTTAAATTTTTTTGGGTAATGTCCACCCAATTAGTTGGAGATTTTTCTTCAAAATGAGGACAAATTCAGATAATACCTATGGAGATTAAAGATTAGTGAGTAGATATACATGTTACTTAATGATGATGAATTTTTATTTTGGGGCTAAGGATAGTGAAACCCACACTTGTCATGCCTTATTGCCATCTTTAAACAACTTGTACAAAAAAAAATGTGTAATTTTGGTTATGTTGAGAGATAAAATACCATGAACTTAATGGATATTGAATGAGTCAAACAATTGAGAAAAATAATGAAGATTTTTTTTTACAATAAAAGGTTTTTTCAAATGGGTGAAAAACTTGTAAAATTTAAGAAGAAATGGTTGAATTATGTTTTAAATTTTTTTTTCTGCATTTTTCACAAATATAGTCTAATAATATGTGTGCGGGTCATAATGTTATACTTGATGGATAATCAATTAAAAAACTTCTCAAAAAATTAGGGTCAAAAGCTCCTCTTTCTTAAGTTAGTACAAAGATAATAACATGTAATTTTAACAAGATAAGGAAGATAAGGAAAGAGAAAAATACTTAGTGATTTTTATATTGGTTCTTCTAATAGAGAAAATTATATCATGTTCTTAATAAACAAATTGAGTTCTATTATGTTGACTAATAGTAAGTTACAACACGTATAATTTCGACTCGTAACTATTCTTAATTAAGATAAAAAGTTGATTAAGATATAATAAAATTTATCGATTTTGTTCTTGTATATTTATATTACTTTTGGTATTTATAGTTTTATAATTTCTAATAAATTTTAATAATGCATTACTTTCTTTTATATGGATATATGGAGTAACAACAAGAGGATTGAAACTTGCTATATCTCCTCATCTCTAACTAGTGATTTATGTTAATTAACTAGTTAATTGTTAAAATGACATATGTTAATAATACTCCTCCCATGAAGTTTAGCATGAGATATCAAACAAGTTCTTAAACTTAATGATCATTTCAAAGTTATATTTTTGTAGCATATATATTTTAATATATAATAAGAGATAATTAGTATTAAATGCAAGTTGAATTCTTAAAAAAAGAACAAAAACGTTGCATGTTGGAGTTCCAACCATTGGAAGCTTAAGAAACGTTTTAAGAAAACTGTGTGAAGAAAACTTGTTAACGTTGGGAAATGAGTTGGTTGAGAAGTGATGAAGATGACAACGGTCATGAAGCCAAAGAAGCAAATAACAACAATAATAAATGGTGTCTGTTTCTGATTCTGTTTCTGTGGTGTCCTCTCTCCAACGGTAACTTCTTCGAACGTGCTTCTCTCTCTGGCCCCACACCCCCAAACAAAGCCTAATGAATGATGCAATGAAGAAAGAGAATGAAGGAGATTAGGGTTAGAAACAGTGTTGTAACAGTGGTTAAGTCAAACCTCAAATCAAAACAAAACACACTCTTTCAACATTCCTATTACAATTTTTTTTTTAATTCATTTTTATTCTTTGAATCCACCTTTTACTTGCCTAGTTCACCCCACTTCCACTTCTCCAAATTACATTCCTACCCTTTTTTTTTCTTTGCTTAAAGATAAAATGTCTTCAATACACACACCTTAAAGTCAACATTCAAATTAGACTTTTGTTCTATTTACCTTTTCCTTTGTTGAATGCATACAATAAATATCAAGAAAAAGTTAATTTAAATAACTTTAAAAAATCTTAAATTTCAATACTTTCATTTTCCTTTATCATTATATTATTACTTATACAAAATATTTAACCACCTTATTACTAGTCTCACTTTAATAAAAAAAATTCCCTTGATTATATTTTTTCCACTATATTTGAACTTTAGCACTTCATATAAAAAAAAATTTAACTCAATTCAACCCAATTCTATAATTATTTGCAAAATCCCGTCATTAGTTGTGAAAAAAAAATTACGCACTTATTTTACTTAAAATTACGCCTTGTTTCTCAACAAATAAAGTAAATTAGTTGGTATATATTATCAATGTAAAAATTCGTACATGTATTTAATAATTTATGGAATAAAGTTTTACAATATCAATATAATCTAATTCAAATTTAAACAAAAAAAATGGAATTTTTCTTGAAGTGAAATTATTTACTTTGGTTGATGTTTCTTTTATTGTGAATGAAAATAAAAAAATAAAAAATAAAATATTAATCAGAAGTAACTATAAGGTATGAAGAAGAAGTTAAGGTGTCTCTATTTATAACAAAATAGGATCAATATATAAATTAATGATTATTGTCACATAATTTAGTTTATAATAAAGTAATGTAAGAGATAGTATTTGAGATAACCAAATTGTTAGATGAATTTATCTCAATTCTCATTTAATTGAATAGATTGATCTAAATTACAAAATACTATTTTTTTCTGAATTACTAAAACACATTTTAAAAATAGATACTGATTTATTTTTGAATTTTGATGATGATATTTTTTTGAAGAGTCTTGACCTATTACTATTAGAGTTTTTTTGAAGAGAGGCAAGAACATAAAAGAAAAAGAAAAAGGTGAGGGAGAAAAAAAGGGAGGGGCAAAATGGAGTTTGCACAAGTGAAAGAAGATGGTCAAAGAACGTTTTAAAATTGAGTGTGATAGCTGTGTTGTGTTGTGTGTGTAATATAACTCGCAAATAACACGCAAAAAAGAGGTGGTCCCACACTGACTCCAATCTGACCCAGAAACAACATTCTATTCTTTTCCCTATATATACATCTCACCCTCCCTTATCAACCTCTCTCATCATCAACAACAACAACAACACACAAAACCCAAACAAAATCACAACACACAAACACACACAAAAGACCAATTCCAACGTTTGAATTTTGACTCAACACGGCCATGTCTTGCTCCGTCGCGGTTTCCAATTCGCCGGTCTTCTCTCCCTCCTCTTCTCTCTTCTGCTCTAAGCCTTCCATCATCTCTTCTTCGCCCGAATCCCTTTCGCTCTCCCTCTCCCACCTCAAGCCTTCCAACACTAACACCGCCTCCTCTTGCTCTTCTCCTTCTGCTGCGCCTGCTTCCTCCTCTCCTTCTTCCCCCTTTCGCCTTCGCCTTCCCAAGCCTCCCTCTGTCTTCTCTGCCTCCTCTGCCTCCTCCACCTCCCCCAACGGCACCATTTTGAAGAGGAAGCGACCCGCCAGGCTCGACATACCCGTTTCCTCTCTCACCTTCGGGGTTCCGCCCACGCCCTCCGCTGCGGCGCGTGACGTCGTCGAGTCGGAGGAGGATGGCTTTGGGGTCTACTGCAAGAGAGGGAGGAGGGAGTACATGGAGGATCGTTACACCGCTGGGGATAATCTACGCGGTCAACACAAACTGGTAAGAAATTTTTCTTTTTTTCAAAGAAGCTTTGGGGCTGGGGTATGTGGGTTGGGATCGAGATCGTCTGGTTATGATTATGAGGTGTTTTCAGGAACTGGGGTTGTGGAAAGTTTGAAACTTTTTATCTGAATTTGGTCTGGGTCTGATTGACTTGACTTGTTAAAGAATTTGAATGACCGAGAGCTTTTCTTTTTGTTTTTGTTGGTTTTATGAATTTGTAATGGAGAATTGTGATTTACTTACTCAGTTTTTAATGATCCTTCTATTGGAAATTGGTAAAGGTAATAAAGAGATAAAGCCTAGAATTTGATGTTTTGAAGTTAAGAAGTTCTTTCACAGGGAAAAAAATTACAGTGAGTGTGAGGTTAATTGAGGATTGATTAATATGCTCATGATGATGATTATACTTGATGTGAGTGGAATTAAATCTAACCAGAGATTTTGTTTTGTGATCCTGACAGGCTTTTTTTGGCATATTTGATGGGCACGGAGGTGCAAAGGCTGCGGAATTTGCTGCAAATAACTTAGAAAAGAATATCTTAGATGAGGTGATTGTGAGAGATGAAGATGATGTTGAGGAGGCAGTGAAGCGTGGGTACCTCAACACAGACTCAGATTTCCTGAAGAAGGATCTCCATGGTGGCTCTTGCTGTGTGACAGCATTGATCAGGAACGGCAACCTTGTTGTGTCCAACGCCGGTGATTGCCGTGCTGTCATTAGCAGAGGGGGTGTTGCGGAAGCCCTAACATCCGATCACAGGCCCTCAAGGGAAGATGAAAGGGACAGAATTGAGAACCTGGTAAGCTTCTGAGTGTGATAGTTATTTCTCTGTTATGAACATCAAAATGTTTGAATTTGGATTTGGATGTTTGGTTCTTAAGTATGGGAATTTTTCTTGTAGGGTGGTTATGTGGATTTATGCCGCGGAGTTTGGAGGATCCAGGGATCTCTTGCAGTGTCTAGGGGAATTGGAGATAGACACCTGAAACAATGGGTGACAGCAGAACCTGAGACCAAAGTTCTCAGAATTGAACCTGAACATGACTTGTTAATCTTAGCTTCAGATGGACTATGGGATAAGGTATAGAACTTGATATATGTTCACAGTTTCTTCATGAAAAGTATTGTTCAATTTTGTTTCTCATGTATTGAGTGATTAACTCACTGAACAAGTTTATCTTTCTCATCCTTTCAGGTTAGTAATCAAGAAGCTGTGGACATTGCTCGTTCTTTTCTTGTGGGCAACAACAAATCACAACCATTGGTGGCTTGTAAAAAGCTTGTAGATTTGTCTGTTTCACGAGGCTCTATGGATGATACAAGCGTTATGCTAATCAAATTAGAACACTATGTTTAGAGTTTCGTTTGTGCAACAGAAGAAGGAGGTAGTGCATCAGGTTTTTTACCCATTGAGGTTGGAGGAGGTGCCTGATAGAGTAACCAATTTTTTTCTGTACATATAAATCTGACGACATTATTGAAATTTTTTGTACCTGAATAGGGAGGGATATTAACAACAACATTTAGTAATTTTTTTTACCATAGAATGATTAATGTAATAACCATACATTATTATTATCATTATTGTTTTGGCAATTCATTTATTAAACTAAATTTGCGATGATCACATGAATGCAAATTGTGGAATGATTCAATCAATGAACCTGTCTTATAATTTATTAGGTGGCCAAATTAGTCTTCTTTCTATGACTTTGTCAGCCTAATCTAGTTAGATGTTGAATAGTGAGCTTCTGACTTGCGAATTTGAGAGTTTTTCAGCATTTGAGAGTTATTCCTATCAATAGTTTTGGGCCTTAATTTGTTACCAATGTTGCTTCCAAAACGTGAATATGATTCCATTTACAACTGCTATCGTTATGTTGAGATTCATGCAAACTATTTTATTTCATTTGTGAAGTTAATAAGGTAAAATTGAGTTAGGTAGATGTTCATGAATCGTGTGCTTTGTATTATACAGATTTCTTTCCATACTGTGTCCAATTAGTTAATGAAAAGGCTTACTTCTGCATACAGATACTTTAATAAGCTCATACTTGAGTCACGGAAAGACCTTCACTGTTCTATTATTTTATTCATAAAACAGACTCTTGATTCATGTGAAAAGCATGATTGTTATTAAACCCTGTTCACTTTTCTTATCACTACACGTTAGATTAATTTTCTAATACTTTTTGGACCTTGACTCGTGAGTAGTTTATTAACTGTTTAAAAACCCCTTAAAATTGAAAAAAAAAACACTCAGGAAGTAACACACTTTTGTTATAAGGGTTTTCTTTACCAGAACCGTTATTCTTTCAATTTTTTTTTTATAATACCATCAATATAGTTTATATACTCTTTCTTTCTCAAACATGTTGAGACATATTTTAATAACAAAATCGTGACAGAACACTGATATTTAAAACAAATAATATTTTAGATGTAATAATTGATCTAACAATCTATCTCTCGGGTTCGTAAAAAACAAATAATACTCTAAATACGGTGATCGACCCTATTACATATCTCGAACTTGAAGTAAGAGTTTTGTTCACCAATTTCCTAGATTGTTTTTCGTTTCTCAAATGTTTGACTCCGTAAAAAAGCTTGGGACGGTGGTTGCTTGGTTTGGTTGCTTAATTAATTTAGCATAAGAAAAATTAAATTATTTTATATAAATTTCTCGTGAAAACTAATGTGAACGTTATTATTAATCTGTAACAACTTACAAGCAGCACCGTTAGCAGAAGTGGACCGACCAAGTTTCTTGTCCATTGCGACCACTGACCACGCGTTGTGCCGACCACCGAATTGAAAAAAAAAACGACAGCTGATGTAATGTAACAGCAATGGCTAAGTGTTTTTCTATTACAAGCATACAACATAAAAAATAATAGGAGAATCGAGTCACATTAATATGGGGATGTTGACAATAATGAAGAGATGATGGTGACAATAAGAAATTTATTGTGGCTTGACTTGAGATTGACTTACATGCACAGCACATGACACGTTGTTGTTGGGGGATCCTTCGCGGAAGGCACAACAACGTGTTTGTTTGTGAAGTGTTGTGTCTGTTATCTTGGGCACTCTCCAAGTCCAAACAAAACAAATGACCTTTTGTTCGATGATCCTCGTATATTAGAGATGTCAGAATGGTTTGAGAAAAGGGGAATGTGCATGCAACCAAACCCCAAAGTCCAACACCAACCAACACTGTGCATGTATGTATCCCCTGTCATACGGCGAATACTAAACCCTTTCATCATTTTGATTGTTTCAGAGGAGAATCAGTCATCTTATGATCATATATTAATTGTTGTGAAACATGCACGTTGTGTTTTATTTGGATTATTATTAGTAGTTTTGGAAGAACCTGCTTTATTATAATGCTCATGGTGTATCATTTATTTATAAGAAAATGGTATATAAGAAGATGGTAAGAAAAATGATTACTAAGTTTTTTTTTTTTTTTTATGAATGAACCACTGCAAGCAACTAGGTGTTGCAGACTCATTATACTATATATGTAGGTAGATGTTTGCGAAAGTAAAATGAAGAAAAAATATTAGGAATATGAACTAGTGTGAAATGAAGCACATATGAGTCTAATATATGAAGGTGACCCATTCAACCGTGTAAAAACTTGATGTTCATGTTGGAATATAACTTGCGTTCATAACAAGATTTTGGGTGAAGTCTGAAGAAAAGCCTTCCCCTGTTAAGCCTGTGAGAGAGAACTGAAGCAATGATTAGGATATATATATAAGTAATTTTGTGAGTGTTTAATTAAATCTCAGAGCAGAAACCAGAGAGAGTAAAAGTATTATTGTAAGAAAACAGTTTAATAAAGTCAAGTTACATTAATGAGTAATGATATCTTACCATTCCAACTTAATTTACATGTTGCTTCTTATTTCTGTATAGTACTTATGTCAATTATTTATCTCTTCTCCTTCTATAAATTCAAAATCTATCAATTTTTCTTGGTTTTGATTGGATTATTTGGATTAGGTAGTGAATTTGTGAGAGTAAATTTAAGATGATTTAAAAGAAAAGTGTGAAAAAAATAAGATTGTTTTAATTAAGGTAAATAAAGAGAAAATGTAGCAAATTTTTTTATGAAAGTTGTAAGGGATGGTGTGATTAAAATTATATTTTTTTAATTGATAAAAATGTAAGTTTACACATTTGTCCCTGTATTTAAAAATTATAGAAAAATTATTTTGATTTGATTATTTATGAATTATAATTGTTTTAAATTAAAATATTATTTTCGATATTGAAACAATATTTCCGGTACTCTGTTAGAGTTAATTTCGAAAAAAAAAAAATTTTTTGAATCATGTTTCAAAAATCTTATTTAGAAAAAAAATTGTAATTGTGGATTATTTATTTATGAAATTATAGTTTATGTAATTAAAAGATTATTTTTTGTGTTGGAGCAATTATTTTTTCATACTATGATGGAGTAGATTTTTACTTTATTTTTTTAAAATTTAATATTATATGTAAAGTAGTATTTTCCAAATATTATCTGAAAACATAATATTTTTAAATTTTTAAATATTGTTTATACTTATAATTATTTTTAAATTCAAAATAATATTTATAAAGTTTTTTTACTTGATTTTTTAAAATTAAATATTATATGTAAAGTATCAGTAAAGTAGTATTTTTAAATATTTAAATATTCTTTATACTTATAATTATTTTATAAATTCAAAATAATATTTATAAACTTTTTTCAATAATATCCTTATTTATATTATATTTATGAAAATCAATTTTACAAGTTAAATATGAACAAATTTTAATTTGATAATTAACTCTATTTAATTATCACTATATATTTTATATACGTACATCAAAATAAAAATAAAAATAAAAACAAATTAAATAATTATTCACTCAATAAATAAATAAAAACATTACATATATACATAAATCAAATCACAAAATTACATACATCAAAATAAAATAAAAAAATAAATAAATAATTATTTAAAAATATAAGGATAATCGATTTTACATGTTGATTATCCCTCACATTAAATATGTAAAACCGATTATGGTATACTCAAATATCCATTCTCCAAAAAATTGAGTATAAGAATATCTAATTTATGATTTTGTTTGTGTACTTGAGTGAAAAAGTAAAGGTTAAGATGGTAAAAGCAATCTTTGATTGAATGTATCTCTTCACCCAAAAAGCCTAAAACATATTTCTTTGTCTTTCTATGCCAACCACTCTTCCCTAATTAGAAGATTCAAATAGGAAAACTATTTGTTTTTCTTTTTGGATGAACAATAATCACCTGTATACAAACAATGCGTACGTAATACTACTTTAAACGAATTTGGAAGGATATGACTCCTAATTCCTATTTATATACTTCAAAAAGTACCAATCCTCACAAAAACATATTGAAGATAAAATGTCTTTCATGTATAATACACACAAATATATGAAAAATATTCATTATTTCATTGTAATTTTCTTTCAAAATGATAGGTTAAATTTGAGGTGTAGTTTATTGGAATATCTTGTTTCTTAGGTCATGTTTCAACACATCAACTCCTTGATAAAATAATTAAATATCACATGAAATGGAAATATAATGTTAAGTCATTAAATAAATGAATATTTTATCACTTTTTGATCTAAGGTATTTCTAATTTCATAAAACACTTCTAAGATTAAATTTGAATTTATTTTATTTATCTTAATCACATTTAAAGGTATAAAAATGAATCCAATTCAATGAATACACTCGATTCATTGCATGAATTAATAACGATTGAGTTCTGAAATTTAAATACAAACCTGTTGTTTTTACGTAGAGATAACAAAATGTACCATTTAACCCATCATATTCATATAACTCAAAAAGGATAAAATATAACTTAAAATAACCAACTATAACTTTATAAATAGCCTTTGTTAAAATAAAATATTAAAGTTTATATAAAACAGATGAAAGTTTGATACAATGATTTAATGAGTATTTTAGTATTTTTATTAGTTTACTTTCTTAACAAAATTGAATGAGAAGCATTAGCTTGAACATGGTGAAGCTAGCTGGACCCAAGTTATGACATGGGTTTTAGCAACAAGTCCAACAATGTAAAAAAATTGATTAATAAACGGAACCAATAAAAAAATCAATCAAAACTCAATATTTTTAAATGTAATATTATTGTATTTAAATGTAATATTATATGAAATAGAGTTAATAAATAATTAAGAAACATGTACCAATGTATCTCTTAAAGATTATTTTACAATTTAATTATACTGTATAAGTACCATGCAATTATAATTATCAAAACATGATAAAAATTTATATTGTAATTATAAAATGATCCAGTATTATATCATATGCAAGTTTTGGTCCATTGTATTATAAAGTGGATAAAAATATATTGATTAAATGGTTTAGCTAGTTTAAAATAGATACAAATATATAAATATATCTCTTATATGGTTGGGAATAAATCTTTTAAAAATGTTAATCATCACCTAAATAAACAATATATATTATATAATAGAAGTGCTAGCTTTAACATATTGAATTTAACCATAAAACTAATTAAGATGATTTTTTACTTTTAAAAATATTTTAATAGTGATTCTATTTTCAAAGATTAAATTAAACCTGATTCGCGAAATTCTGATTGCATACTTTTCTTTCTCCTACTTGCTTGTTCTTATACTTCAAATAATTTTTACATTTTAAATTTATTTTAACTTTAAATGTTCACCACTTTACTTTTTGCTGCTTTATGTAATGTCAAATTATTGAAATTTGTTTTTATTATAGACATTTTTGCATTTCAAAATCAGCCTACTTTTCCATTTTTTTTGTCTAAATTACGCATTAGTCTTCGTAATTTTATTCTATATCAAATTTACTTTGGACCATATTAGTGTTTTGTTTAGAGGGCATATCCGTCTTAAAAACAAGAGTCATTATCAAATTTGATTTAATTCATTAATTAAAATCTTGATGAATGCATTTTCACTTGTATAAATATAATATTTTACATTGTTCAATCTAATAATCGTTAAATAAAAATCAAATTTATAAATAATCATTGTTCTAGATCTAATTCATCTCTCATATATGGTTCATTTTAGCTTTTGTAAAATCAATATTGAAAAGGACATTTTTTACATTGATCCTTTTATAACCGATTAAAAACTCTTTACTCTCTTCATTATCTAACTGTTTCTAAGATCAATTTAAAATAAAAAAAAATCATAAGATCCCTATTTTTTTTATATTATAATTAGAGAAAAATGTGAAATTAAGAGTACTAACTCTGAAAGAATAGTGGATACCACAAGAGTGTACATATGCTAACAATGTGTTCCTCTTATACAAGACAAGGCATATTTTAATACTATACCCTATCTCAATCAATATACTAATCTAAGAAAAAGATCACCCAAATCTTATAAACAAATTTTTTAATAGTATTTCTAACTAATGTGACGCATATTAAGATACATGATAAAACGTGGAGCAATTTTAGACTAAAGAAGAGTAGGTATATGAGTGATATGAAAATACCAATGCTAGAAGGTTCATTATGCTAGGCATGACATAGCTAAGCAAATCTTAGTCAAAATTTTCAATTATCTATAAGAAGGTTAATCTAAAATATTTGAACCCAAAAAAGTTAGGAAACTACAATGCTTTATTAAGAGAAAAAAAATCACCTCAAAATAATAACTCTCTAAAAAAGAAAAAAAAAACTTACTTACTATATCAAAATGTACATGGATGATGTTTTATGCAATACAATACAAATTATACATTACAAGAAAATTATTAAAACTAAATTCAAGATTTTAGTTACCAATTTTAGAATCGAAAGTAGTTGATAACTAAAATCTTTGTAATTAATTAAATATCAAATAAAAATTAATTTATAAATTTTATTAATAATATAAATTACTTTATATACCAATAACTTTTTAGTTTATAAAATAATATATAATTTAATCAATATATTAACTAATTATTCTTTATTTTTAAAATTAGTTTTTATTTAATGATTTTCTATTAGTGATAAAAGTAAAATTCCATATTCAAGAAAAACTCTAATGATATTTAAGATATTTTATTTGTTTATCATATGAAAACCTTTTTTTATGTTATGAAATACCGATCATACTAAAAAAAAAATATTTTACTTCGATAAAAAAATGGATGCAAATAAAAGAAAACCGATGAATAAATGTTGACTATGCGTCAACCAAAAGTCGACGAGAAAAATGTGGAAACAAAATTAATTTGTGTCAGTCAACGAAAATAACATAAATGGTGTAGATCAAGCCGACGTGAGACAAATGTGAATATCGTCAACCTGATAATGTAAATGAAGATGAAAAATTGTCGATCAAATCAACACAAAAAAAAAGTCAGTATACATCGACGAAGTTGACACAAACAAAATAATAAAAAAAATAAATCATAATTTGCGTGGGTGTAATTTAAGTGTTTAAATAAGAGAGATAGAAAAAAAAGGGAATGATTAACGTGATGTTTGCATGGTGAGCAGAAAATATGGAATGTTTTGTTTGCATTTGCAGAAGATGGGTTCATCATAAACCATGAATGACCTCTCTTTTGTCCCTCTCTTTCCAGACAAACTTCCGCCCCATTGCAATTTGCAACAAACCCATTTTTTATGCATATCTCAATTTTGAAGTCAAAAATTTAGAACTAGTATTTTTCATGCCAATGCTAGAAAGCACCATATTGGGGTTTCTGATCCTTTGTAGATAAGCAATATGCATTACACGTCTTTGCTTCTGATTATTAATTGTCTTTTATCTCCTCCTTTTAAACATCAAAAAAGGAAAAAGGAAAAAAGGATTCAATGCTTTGTTTTTAGTTTCAATTTGACTCATAGTGGACGCATAAAGCAAATGCCTCAGCTAACGTTACCAAAATGTTCTCTTCTCTTCCATTTTCACCACCAATTTTTCACATTCTCTTGCATAAGCTCAAAACTGTCGCTCATCATACACCACACAAACTAATATCACCTTAGAAGTTACCTTCAAAAAATTACTTGTTTATAACAATTTTGGTTTGTAGCTGTTAAATCATTTTAAAGGCCAAAAGTGTTGTTTTTCAAAGTTAGCAAAAGGAAAAACGAATAACTTTTTTAAAACTAAAATTAAACTTTTTTTTAGAAAAAAAAAACATATTTTCCTTTTAAAAAGTTATCCATGAATCCAATGTTCTTGTAGTTGACAAGACTTAATTCTACATTGAACTTACTTTTGCATATACTTTTTGCAATCATTAAACTTTTGTTTGATTTTGAAGTGTTATACTTAAATCATACAAATTCAAGTTAATTAAATTTTTTTTGAATTTGATTGAAACAAAATTGATTTTATTATTAATACTACAAGAAAATCATGACACAGGAACCATTTTGTAGAAAACAAAATAATTAGTTGCAATAGTAACTAAATTAGAGACCATTTTAGAAACTAAAAAGAAATTTGATTTTTAAATTAGTTTATATTATTTTTTATTATTGTTAAATAGTTTCTAAATTGATATTTAATTAACAACCAAGGTTTTTGCTACCAAATTTAGAAACTAAATAATTGGTAGTTAAAACCTTAATTGCTAATTAGATACCAATTTAGAAACTATTTAACAATAATAGAAATTAATTTAGAAACCATTTCTTTTAGTTTCTAAAATGGTCTGTATTTTAGTTCACATTGTAACTAATTATTCTGGTCTCTAAAAATTGGTTTCTATTTCATGATTTTTCTTGTAGTGTAAGAGGTATAATGATTTATGTTATTGTAAGATTAAGGGTCGATCTCGTTAACAGAAGGAAACAGTTTGAATGTCGATCTATAAAGTTAATAAAAATGATCTCATTTATTTATCTCATCTTAAAGAAGTGAGAACGTTAATGAAGATAATTGACTAGATACGTGAAATATAGAATAATGATGAAATAAAAGTTGAAAAAAGAGAATAAATACAAGTCCAAATAAGAAAGATTTTTTATATTGTAAGTTGAGAAACATATCTATTAGCTAAAATCCTTATAAATATTTGAATCCGAAATGGAAGAATTGCAATATAGTTGGTATTGGTGAATGTAGTTTTGAAAAGATGTGGACAGCACACACCGTGTCACATAAGTAGATGAAGCGTTGAGGCAATATGCTACTCAAGTCATGAACCACGTTGCTTAATCCTCATAACCACCACCTTATCCAAACCAAGTACTTCACCCAGTAACCACACTATTATTATTATTATATTATTTATATATTTCACTCTTTTTCTTCTTCTTCTTCTTCGTGTCTTCGTGTCAAAGGATCTAAATTGAAACTCCTAAGAAACTATGTTCCTACGCGTCACTTTTTCCTTCCTCCCAATCTTGCCACATATTCATGGACCCATTCACAAGCCAAATGGCAAGGTTCTAGAATTCTAGTAGCTACTTTAAAAGGGTTCTAAAATAATCAAGGAATGGATGTTGAAATTCAATCCCTAGTTTCCCTTTCAAACTATTTATTTTTTCAATGACAAAAGTCATGTTTACGTGGACAATCAAATTCTACATTCATTTCCTTTCCGTAACGTTTTCTCCAATTTTAAAACCTCATTCGGTCAAGTTCAACTAATTTCTAAGCCCCTCCCAAGCAATTACGCGCTCACAAGTGGCGCGCCACAAACACCTCTAACCACATCTTATTCTAATTTTTTGCATCTAATAAAAGTTGGGGAATAGAGCACTGATTTTGCTGTTTAAGGTGAAGTATTGCATTGATATTGAGTAGGGTTTTGGTGGGTTTTCTCTCTATAATTTAGGCTGAATTAGGCAAACCAAAAACTGAGATATTGTATGATGAGAAATGAAGTATATGATGACACCAGGTGCCACATACTTAATAAGGAACCGCGTGCCCAATTTTTCCATCAATTTCTCTACAAAAGAAAGAACACCCCACAAACATCTTCTGAGAGATAGTATCAGAGTTTTGGGGACCTTACCAAAGTCCAAACTCTTCACATGCAAACAAAATTTCCAAAACTGCACATCCAAATAAAAATGCGAATAAACAAATAAAAAAAAATCGAATGGAATTGGGATGGTGCACGTCACAGTGTTGTGGTTAAACTAAACCTTGCAGAGACTAAAGCCACACACAAGCATCATTCATGGCATCTCCATCCAGACATTTCCCAATTCATTTTCTTTACGAGTCTCTAGCGTTGTCTCCACAACTCCGTGGACCAACACATTTGCGCCACGTGGGGGCTCCTCCATCCACTTCCATTTTACCACCACCACCACCGTGTTATGTTATGTTCTGTTCTGTTCCCCTTTGCCAACTATTAACATCTACTTCTCAACCAGAAACCCTTCCCTTCCCCTCCACAACCACATGTTCCAATTAATATTCCCACGCAACACGACAAAACACAACCACAAAATCAACCCTGCCATGTCGTAATAATAATAATAATAACAAAAACCGAACACCTCTTCTCTTCTCTTCTCTTCTCACCCAAGTTATAAAATCACATCAAATAACCGCTTATTGTGTAAATTGAACAGATAAAGAAAGTAAAAAGGGGGAGTTAGAGTGACAAGTGGAAAAGAAAATGAATGATGAAGTGGTGTGGATAAGGATTAAAAAACCAATCCATCAGAATAAGAAAAGAACAGTGTCCAGTGCTTCATTCCCACAATCAAAAACATTACCGCCCAAACCTTTCAGATGTCCATCTCAACGTCACCACCGCTTTTTCTTAATTATCCACTTTCATAAATGCCACGCTGTACAACCAAACCAACACCGAATGTTATGTTATGTTATTAGAACTAACAAACATCCAAACACCACCTCACTACCCACTTCGTTGCTTATATATACCCCCACAGGGAACTCACACCCAAATGTCAATTACCACACTTTACACTTCCAACTGAACGCAAAGAAGAAAATTTAGTTATGACTTCGTGGGTGAGAGGCAAGTGCCTCGGGAAGGGCGCGTTTGGCGTTGTCAACGCCGCGGTTTCCAAAGCTGATGGTCGCGTTTTCGCGGTGAAGTCCGTGGATCGTGGAGCGGGGCTCCCTCGCCAGCTGGAGGCGTTGGAGAACGAGATTCGGATTCTGAAGAACGTGGCGTCGCCGCACGTCGTCGCTTATCTTGGCGACGACGTCACGTGCGAGCTCGGCGGAACGGCGTCGTTTAGGAACCTTCATTTGGAGTACATGCCAGGTGGCACCGTCGCTGATTTGGACCGCGCTGACTTGGACGAGCGTTCAGTGAGGCGCTACGCGTGGTGCCTCGTGAGCGCCCTGCGTGACGTCCACGCCCGCGGCTTCGTGCACTGCGACGTTAAGGGGAGGAACGTGCTCCTCTCCGGCAACCGCGCCGCCGCGAAACTCGCCGACTTCGGCGCGGCGGTGGAAGTCGGAGCCTCGCCGGAGTTGTTGCCCCGCGGGAGTCCGATGTGGATGGCGCCGGAGGTCGTGCGCCGGGAGCGGCAGGGGCGGGAGTCCGACGTGTGGTCGCTCGGTTGCACGGTGATCGAGATTGTCAACGGGAAACCGGCGTGGGAGGATCGCGGCGTCGACACGCTGAGTCGAATCGGTTACTCGGACGAGTTGCCGGAGTTTCCTAGCAAACTGTCGGAGGTGGGAAAAGATTTTCTCGAGAAGTGTCTGAGAAGAAATTGGAGTGAACGGTGGAGCTGCGATCAGCTACTGCAGCATCCATTTTTGGTTCCCTACGCCGTAGTTGAATCTTCGCCACGTTGCGTTCTGGACTGGGTTGAGTCGGAGTTCGCGGAATCAGAATATAACGACCGCGAACAAGAAAGAGGGTGGTTAGAATTTAACCGCGAGGAAAATTCAGTTAGAAATAGAATTAGTAAATTAGCAACAGTATCGAGGGTGAATTGGGAAACACAGGGTTGGGTAGCGGTGAGGGAAGTTGAGCTAAACGAAGAATCATGGGCATCAACAAGAAGAAGTGAAAGTGAAGATGGGGTAAATTGGGAATTTAGCAATGTGGGGAGATATTCGGAATGTTGGCACTGTGGAGGGGTAAATCGGGAAATAGAAAAGTTTGATGAGGAGCGTAACAGAGGTGGAGATTGGATCTGTGATGGGCATGGGTTGGAAAAGGTGGGTTGGGTAATGGGAATATTGAGCATTTACAGTTGTAAAACTTTGATGAGGTGTTATTTGTTGTTGTTAATTTATTTAAATATATTATGGTTTTGGGTTATTTATGGTGTTTATCTCTTTACTGCACCAATAAATTGGGTGGATTGTAGAAGAAATTGATTAGGTTGGGTGGTGTGAACTGTGAAGAGAGAAATTATGCAGTTGAACACATGATGAAGATATGGGAGAGATCTGAACTGGGATGGGGTTTTCAGATAACAAATTCAAAATGAAAACCAAGAAAGGGTTAACTAAAACCAAAATACAATGATGTGATTACATAATCATATAATCATGTTCACACTATCAGGTTAAATTTGATTAATTCATTCCTTTAATTCTTTAAAAACATGGGGAGAGAGATCTTCATTTTGTAAGTCCAATGAAGAATCTACAATCTAATCTTTACTTAAAAATTACTTTTACATATCCACTGATTAAATTTAATTATTAACATTTAAAATATCAATGTTTTTTTTTTGTTTTAATCACAAACATTAATTCGTATCATTAGTTGAAAAATAAAAAGAAATTAGTTATTTTGATTACTACCGAATTTGTTTGAAGTTGTTGACAAAAGTGGTATTTAGTGAAGGTTGTAGAATCACCAAAGTTTGTAGGATTACCTTTTAAATATGTGAATAGGTGAAATCTCTTCCCTTCTTTACTAATATTATTATAAAACATTAAAATTATCAATATATTTCTTTTATCTTTAAGAATTATGATATTCAACCTAATACATACAATACATAATAACAAGTCAATGGAACATAACATGATACATAATATTATTATAAAATATTAAAATTATTAATATATATCTTTTTTATCTTTAATGATGATACTTGTCAATGTAACATGATTATTCATCATATCTATCTATGTGTCATTATGCATACATCACATATAAGTACACATTAATATTTTAGCATATAATATATATATATATATATATTTATTTATTTTTATTTTTTTTAATATTTTTTTTGTCTTTTCATGATATTCCATAAATAATTTCTCTTTTTTTATTGATGACATTGAGATGGTCTTGACAAATGTCCTCAATCAGTATAAATACAATTCTTTAAATAATGTCCTAACATTATATGAGGTTTCATATATTATGAATTGCATAGAAGAAGTTGAATTTTGCTAACTGTCATTAAATGCATATAATAGATTTAACACATTGAACCTAAATTCAAAAGTTTTTTGAAACGTGAACTTTAGATTTGGGATAATCACATTTATCGATATGTCATGCAATTGGAAAAAGAAAATTTCATTCTTAATACGTAGAATTCATTGAGCTCAATATGCTTCGAGACCTACAATCCTATCTAATTTGTTTTAGATAATTGATGTTGTTATCTTTTGGCCTTCTTGAGTACTTATTCCAAAATATTTTTTTCACACCATTTTTCAAAAGCTTTAAGCATCAAGTTAGAATCAATTCATCAATTCAAACATATTCATCGAAGTTATCAATAGGTAATATATATGATAACATGCGAATTAATGTAGTGCATTTTGGTAGTAAATATAAACCTCTCCTACCAATTGCATCAAATCTCATTAAAAAATATGAATTGTGATTATTGAGAGCATCTAATTTTTTTTAGAAAGAAATAATAATGAAGTGAGTGTGTTCATCTTCATAATTTATAGCAAAAAGTATGTCAAAAGAAAAAAATTTTCTCAAGTGTTGTCTTCAAGTATTTCTTGAGAAATTATATTCCAATAAATCCATTTGACAAGTAAATGGGGGATAAAATGTAGAAATGTGTATGTCTTTTGGAATTAAAACGTTAGAACCAACAATTAGTTTTACCATTGTTATTTTTACAACATTAAGATTTGCAATAACTGCTCTAACATTGACTACTACAACCAACTTAAAACATAATAAATATCAACTAAATTTGCATATAATAAAATTACATATTAAAGTTGTATATAATGTAATTACACATACTTCATGTTTATTGTTGCTTGATCTTCACACATTTATTATGTGCCTTTCATCATAATTTCATACAATGACATTAAGTTTTTTTTTATCTCTTGTAGCTAGATTTCTTTTGTTCACAAATTTTTTTCCTGATTAGAGCTTCCATGTTTTTCAAGTCAAATGCTGGTTAAAATTGTGATTCATAATGGTGTCACTTTCTAAAATCTAAGTTGATGTCTTTGTATCAGTTAAAAATATTCATCGTTAATAGAAATATTTATTCTTTTTTAAGTGATTTTTTTATTGATAAAATCATTTATTATATTTTTTATAGTCACCATTCATGTTCCAAAGTAAATTTAGAATTATTTTCTTCCTTCTAAATGATAATAATTATATTGTCCTCTATGCAACTATTTTTCTTCAAATCAACAACTTTCTTGCTATGATCCTTGAACCTCTAAACAACAAAATTTATTTACCATTAGAATTTCACTTGATTTAATGTCCTATCGACAAATGGATTAAATGAGACATTAAGTAAAAAACAAATAAGATGAGTATATTTAACTAAAAGGTAAATTTTATTTTTATTTGTATAAATTTTACCCTTTGTTGTGTGATATTTTCTAGCCCAATTAAGTAGAAAATTGTGAAGATTGTGTTTTAGTATCATTTGAAAGGAATTTATGAACTATAAGATTATTAGAAGGTTTATCAAACATTGTAAAAAGTTTGTGTTTAATTCCAAGGAAAAGTTGGAGAAGTTTAAGAGTTGTGAAAAGTTGCAAAAAGAACAAGAATTTTGAAAATTTTCAACCATTAGTTGTGCTTTTGAGAATTATTTTGTTAGAATTAATTATTTGATAATTTTACAAAGAAATTGAAATAAGTTGGCTATGAAAAAAATCAATCTATTCATATGGAGAATAGATTGTTTCAAGGTCCTTAAACTCGTCAATGGCGATGACGGTGTTGAACAACAACCAAATATGGAGATTTGGTCTTTTTGCAGCTTCTATTCATATACTCTATATTTTTGTTCATCAATTTTGTTGCTTTCTCTTGCAATCAATTAGGACAAATAGTTTAAAAAAACAAATCTTATATTTAATATCATATTTTGGTAATATAAATATCTTATAAATATTAAACTGTAAAATATTTTTCAAGAGATACTTGTTAATTAATTTTAAATATATAAAATTACATTTAAATACAGTATATATTTTGGTTTGATTCTTAATTTTTTTTAACCAAATCATTGATTAAGAAAAATAGATCCAAAAAAAATAAAAATATATAAGTTTAATCAATTTTTGGCTTTCTATCGATTATTTTGTTGGTTTTCGAATTTGATTAGTTTTAAAACCCCTATATGTAAGAGATTAAAGAGATCAAGATATCAAAGAGAGGAAGTAGAAAATGAAGGGAGAAAAAGAGATAAAAAAAAGTTGTAATAAAATAAAATATACGTTACAATTTTAGATGCAAGAGTTAATTTGAATAAAGGGAAAATGGCCAATGTTATTTTAATTTGTCTTAGTTGATTAGAAAGATTTACAACAATTTTACTCTTTGTTATCCAATTGATGTAAATCCACTTAGTAAATTTATATTTATATTTTTAAATCTTTTTGTCATTTTACATTTTTCATAATTTATATTAAAAGAATTTTTTTTAATATAAAATATTTTAATATATTCCTTGCCAAAAAAATCTAAGGAAATTGGAGTTTGATTGTAATATTTATTAGAACTATAAATTTGAGATTTGTTTCACTTGACAAGATCTGTGTGAAAGAAGTTGATAATGCCCCTTTGAGGGCATAAAAAACAACTCTTCAATTCAAACCCTATTTCTCACTCATTGGGTAATGCAGTTTTCTAAATTTTAAAGAGTGCAAATAACATCATTTATTGAATAAATTTTAAGTTTAAACCCCTTATTACTTTTTAGTCCAATTAAATTATTTTAATTACTGAAAATATTTTATTATTTTTAAATGTGTATTTGCATGACATTGCAATCTAAGGATTTGTATTATAATGTAAATGTGTAATAGTTGGGATACAAGTTTTCAAACAATTAAATTTTATTCAAATTCAAATTAAAGTCTTATATTATGTTAAATTAATTTTATTAACATAAACTTATTTTAACAATACCACCATAAATACATAAAAATATTATAATATATAGTTTAAAAAATAGATAAAAATTAATATTAAAGACAATTTTAAAATACTTATAATATACTTTTAAATAAAAAGTTAACGATAAAATATTAAAAAAATTATATTCCACTTCTCATTAGTATTTTTATAATATTAAAAAAAAATCATTTGAAGAAGATACAATTGTTTCAGTATATATTAAAGATAATTAAATAAATGATCAAAAGTATACATAAATATATTGGCGTAATTAAGAATTAAAAAACTTAATAAAAAGTTTTAAAAACTAAAACAAAAATAAATATATTATCTACTTATTTCAATAACATACTATTTGTTCCGTGTGCTAAAATGAAATTATTTTTTATAAACTAAAAGAACATTTTATTTTTTATAAACTAAAAGAACATTTTATTTTATTGGCTAAAATAATTATAAAGAGTTTGTGTAAAGCAATCTTCAACTGGCATCATCCATGAAACTGGTTGTCTAAACAAACTTTTTAAAAACAAAAGGCTTCTTATTTGACACATCATAAGTTATGATAAAGAAGAGATAAGTTACGATAAAGACGAAAAAGGATGAAAATAAGTGTTTGGATCAAAACTCTTCTATTTAAAATAGAAGGTAATCATATTTAAAATATTCTTCTATTTTTTCTTTCTATTTTTCATATATTCCTTTTGCCTTTCCATAACAGTAAAACAATTATTATTTTGAAGGCATGAAATATTAATAATTCCTTTTTCTTGTAGTATTTCAATCCAGCTTTAAAATTTGTATTCTAATGTCTACTATCATATAAGGATATTTAGGTTTAATGTGCTTATAAAATAGAAAGATGTTTGTTTATATAATGCCTTTGAAAATAAGTTTAAAATAACAAATAGTATAATTAAAATGATATCGGAATATTTTATTATTAAAGTAAAAAAAATTATATAAATAGAAAAATCAATTATTTATACTAGTGTATTACGATAAACACTGTCTATCAAAATGCGGTGACATTTTTTAAATTAAAACGGGTAGATAGATATCGATTGTAATAGGAATCGCTTTCTAGTTAAATCATATAGGGAATAGACAATGGTTGTTGGGTTAGAACCGTTGTCTAAACCCTCGTTATTACCCTAATTCGAAGCCCGCGCCACTTACGCTTTCGTTCTCTGCGTTTTCTTTCTTCATCACGCTCTCTCTTAAACTTTGTGTTTTAAACTTTGTAAATTGATTTTAAGGTTACTTGATAAATTGTAGAATTATGAATATGATCAAGTGACTTAAGTTGAGATTCTAGTTTCCTAAACTAGTAAGAAAGGATAAAAAAAAATCCAATTTGATTCACATGAACTAGTTTTACATTATAGACTTGTTGGGCAAGCCATAAGCTCATTAGGCGAAATTCGTAAATTAGAAAACTCAAGAGCATTGACCAATGGGCGTGCAAAGTTCTCACTGAAGTTGGGGAATTAAAAATCTAAGAGCATTAGTCACTGAGTGAGTCACTCTTGGGGTGAACTTTTTTTATCTAAAAACCCAAGAGTTTGGAAGTCGGGCAAGAGAACCTCGATGGGTGAGATAGGGATCCTGTGAATGCCTCGTTAGGCAATCCTGTTACTCATTGAGAACAAAATGCATCTTCTACATTTTTAAATTTTTATGTTTAATTGAATTTTAAAGCTTTTGAGAGATCTTCCTCGTAATTGGGTGTTGTCATGATACATGTACTGATTGAATCTTTTATAAATTGATGATTTTATATATATATGAACATTGTGATGAGAAATTTCATTGTTTGAGATGAAAATACTTATGTAATTTGACGGGTGCATAATATATGTTATGATGTGGACCCAATCATTTTCAAGAAGGGAATACCGTGTTGAGATGTTAGAAGGGTGTATTGATTTTGAGATTCTATGAAAGAGATAATCTTAAGTATCTTGATACACTGTAATCACATAAATAAAAATGTTCAAGCATTAAGAATTGAAGGAGGTTTCTGTGACCTATCCTGTAGTGTGAAAAAGAACTATATCATATAAGTTATAAGGAATTTACTCTGTATGATGAATTTTCAGTATATTGAGACTTTGTTGTGGGGACAACTTAGTGATATGACAAGTGCAAATCTCTGAGTCTAATTTCAATCCACGAGTCTTCCAAAAGTAGAGTCAACTATTTATTATTAGTAAATTTCTGACATGAATAGTAAATGTTCTATGAGAATTGAGAATAAACACTTGATTGTTAAGTAATATGTTGTAATGTAAATTATACGACATTGAGAAAATTCTTGAATGATTAGCTGCTATAAAATTATATTAAAAATACTACCTTACCC
Source organism: Phaseolus vulgaris (assembly GCF_051622355.1). Taxonomy (NCBI): domain Eukaryota; kingdom Viridiplantae; phylum Streptophyta; class Magnoliopsida; order Fabales; family Fabaceae; genus Phaseolus; species Phaseolus vulgaris. The sequence goes on along the minus strand of NC_143505.1, from coordinate 60,246,955 downwards.
TACTTTCATAATTGTGTTTATTTTTATAATCTATGGTGATTGAATGTTATATGACAACAAAAGCTACATGTGATGGATCTTAATCATAAAATTTTGAAATACCTTCTTGTCTTATAATCTATATATTTAAAAATTCCTTAAAAAGAAATATTATTTTGTAATACAATATTATAGACATGATATAAAAAGTAATGAAAATGAAAGATGGCGATTTGGTGTGGTATGGTTATTGAGTGAAAGAGAGATGTAAAGTAGGGTGTTTGAATTGCGGCTGATATGAGAGATAAGGATTAGGAGTATTAGCAGGAGATGGAAAATGGAAGTGGTGCTGAGTGTTTCTTCTTTCTTCAATTTAGCAACAGTTGGGCAACCCACATGTTAGGCAGAAGAAGGTCAGAACAAGATCTGAAGCATGGCTCATGCAGCAACACTTTTTGCTTTGGAACAACACTTGCATGTGGGAAATGGATAAGGAAATCCAATTGGTGAGGTTAATGTTGAGAGAGAAAAAAAGGAGTGGAGAAGGTTGATAACAAAATGGATTTGCATGTTTGGAGCTTAGTGAGTGCTACAACTTGCATCATGATATTTTTGCCATGAATTAAGGCTGCTGCTACTTCATAACCCATCACTTCAGCTGCCAAACTTATCTTCATCCATGTACCACAAACATCTGTATAAACACATCAATTAATGCAACTGCAACACACAATTTATCATCACCCTTTCGATTCACTGCTTTCTAATAATTATAATGCAATCCTGTTTGATTTTGACTTCAAAACCTTCTTTCTTTTAAATGATTGTAAAATGGATGGTGCACAAAAATTGATCACCTTATACTTATTCATTTGAGATTTATTTGATATTAAAAAATGATTTTAATCTAAAATGTTGGGAAAAATACTTAATTGGAATTAACATTAGAAATATATTAGTTATAGTTAGGTATCTTTGAAACTTTTGATGTTGATTAACTTATTGTATTTGTCAAGGTATTAATATTATAATAAATCAGTTTAGGTTTAATTGGTTAAGAAATTAAGATTTAAATAATTTTAATGAGTTGATTGTATAATTGAAATATGAATTATTTGAGTAATTTGTTATTGTTATTTAATTTTAAAAAAATTGACAGAAACAATTAAGATGACAAGAATTTGTAATTTAATGGTTAAATCAATAAAATCCAAATTTTATACAAAGTTATTTAGCTTGTAATGGTAAAAGTTTAGTGGTACAGGTAAAAATGACATTATAATATAATTATTAAAAAAATGAAAGCTTATGATCTCAAACTAAAGACAAAATTTTGATATAAGAATGTGAGATTATCTTCTTAAACTAATAACTGAAATAACTCCTAGAGTTATGTTTGAAGGGAAAAGATAATATTTTGGGTACATTTTCCTCTTGCTCATGCTTATTGCCAAAAGACAATTTCCCAGAAGAGAAAAACTACCGATACAACTTATTTTGTTTTCTCATCATGAACTTAATGAGTACTGTTCAAACATCGACCACCTTTCAGAGTTTTGAAGAAGGAGTGATCGGATTGGTTTGTAACTCATGGAACTGACAAAGTTATAAAACCATGTGATACTTACAAACATTAGTGAAATAGATTTAAAAAGCACATTTATGCAAAGTTATAAAACATTTTGTCTTCACATTGGTAGGCTCCCAAAGTGGATATTGAAAGTGTCACGTGGTTCCTCAAATTCAAAACTATGCTTGCACTTTTATTTTATACTGAATTAAATTACTCTTAATAACAGTAGGAATGTCTAGAATGGTCTTAGACAGTGTATTCATTCATTGACAATAAGAGTTGAAATTACTTTGTGTATTTGTACTTAAGATACAATGTTGATCAATGATTAATGGATTATACCTCTGTATCAGATTCATACTTGGGCAGTGTATTGCTGATACTGTCATGAACATGTCATATTTTTCCTGAAATCAAATACTCTCCTTCAACTTTAATTTTATAGTGTATTAAATGATTGTTTCAAATTAAAATTCACTGGTTACAGAAATGCACTGCAGCATCCATGTGACAGAAACCAAGAACAGTACCAGAATGTGGACTGCTGTTAGACAGGTTATTAAGTCGTTCACAATCATCATATAAATTTATTTTTGTATTTTTAATTTAGATTCAGTGTTTTTCACTCCACTAATGGATTATAGATGTTTAAGCAATTGATTGCTTTAGATTCTATGTTTATTCTTCTGTTTACTATGATTCAGTGTAACATTGAGAGCACACCATCAAATTTATAAAATAAATAATACTGAAATCATTTAAAATAAACTGGATAAATAGAATTTGATTGAAAACAAAACTGATAATGTTTGGTAGTACAACAAAATCATTCCATGAGGCACTTTTCCCAATATTACATTTGCAGATTCTTTAAACTTATAACAATGTCTTGACAGAAATTGGATATTGATTGGATTGGTGCTCTACATGGGAACATTCTAGTTGATCTCTGTTACTTACCTAGCACTGATATTCTTTCTACATCCTTTCCCAATTTTCAACCAACTATGAACTATATTTTGTTTAGGGTTTACACAGGTATAAAATACAATACAGAACAACTCATATATAAGAGTAATCAATAAACCACATAAAGGATTCATATCAGTACAATAAAAAAATAAAGACATAGTTTTTGCATCATATTTAAACTGTACTTAAATATTACATGATTAAACAATGTACTCTCCTGAAAATGTGAAATGTCAACAGATAACATATAAAGATGATCTCACTTCTCAATTTTAACATTTCTTTTGAATGTCTTTAGTGGCATATTGTCCTCTGCAACAACTTGTACACAACTTCTCATTGCATTCACTATTCACTGAAAAACTTTGGGAACAAATCCTGTTACAAAACATAAAATAATTCATAAACAATGTTTTAAGGTTATTTTACTTTGCTTTTGATCCTGCCGGCAACTCGAACGTGGAGGAATCGCTTCGTGGCACTCTCTGCCCCGTCTACGCGACTGCGTCTTCTGCGGAATCACTCCCCGAACTTTCTCTCAGATGTCTTCAAATGTGACCTGCAAAACACACAGACGGCGCCTCTAGCGGCCGTTTGCGCTCCGACGATCAAGTTAGTCCAACAGAACCACCAGAAACTGGAAACTAGTAATGTGTGTGTGAGAAAAAACTTGCACTCTGTTTTTCGTCTATCTTTTTTCTCCTCCTCCACTCTCACTCTGATTCTCCCTTTTATCTCTCTTTCCCTGCTTCTGGGCATAACAGAATTCTGTTATGCTTTTCTGGCATGTGTCAGAACCCTGTTATGCTTTTCAGAGAAAGCGTACCTTCAGAATCAGCAATGGGGAGCGTGAGAGTCTGCGCATGTCTGCGCTTGGCTGCGCCTGTCTGTACCTTTAGCGGTACGGAGTGCTCTTTTGTCTGGACCGCACCCCTCTCAGATGATGACACGTGGAGGCCTGCAACTCACATCTAACCACACACGTGTCACTTACTGGAAGGGCTTTAGCGCCTCTCTTTGTCTGCCTAAGTTACGCCCTTGCGGAATAACTTAGGATGCTTCTCTTATCTGGGTAAATTGCATACTCTTAGGAGAACGTCGGGTGTGGCTGGTCTAGGCACACTCACCAAACGTTACTCTCCGCGTAGGCGACTTACCCTTCACGATGCCACGCACGTAATGGGTTGAGGGAATCACCAATCACCGACTGGCTTACTAGTTCCCTCAGGCCACTCTCGTGCACGATTCCTTGAGGTGTGCTCATGCGAGGTCCATGCGTAACGCTCTCGCTGGGAACCTTAGTCCCCGTTTAACTGCGTGTAACACGAGACCCCGACGACAGTACACCCGATGACTGATCAGTGTTTATTCGCTTATCGCGCTCTGCCTCCAGGCGCGAGTCTAGGAACTGATCTGCTGGTGGTCACTTGGCTACTGACCACCGATCACCATTCTGGGTGATCTATCCCCCGACCTCTCTGCCGCCTGATCTGTCGGTGGTAACTTGGTTACTGACCACCGATCACCTCTCTTGGCGATCGTCCCCCGACCTCTCTGCCACCTGGTCCACGTGTCACCCTGCGAGTGGTCCACGTGATTCTCTGATGCTGACGTCATCGACTACCGATGACCAATCGGATCAGCTTTCACAAATAAAAAGATGCTTGTTACATTTTTTACAGAAAAACATCTTTGAGTTTAGGTAAACTGCCTTAGTACAAATGCAAGCAGTACCAAGAATTATAAATGTGTCACCTGTTTCAACACTATAAGACTAGTAAATCAAACTCCCAAGACAGATAATCAGATGAAAACATGTTATCATATTTACTTCTTTACAAGCCCTTGTATAGTGTTTCTGGCAGCCGTGTGAAGGAACTCATCTTCAGGACTCTGTTTTTCAGATTCAAACAGTTGGCTTCACCCTTAGGAAGGCGAATTCATACTAGCTAACATCATGTACAATATAAACTACATTATATTCACTTCAAAATGTGTTTTCACTACACAAATTAATGTCATCTGTCAAAGTATATCTTCTTTAAAAGTATTTTTCAGAAAATGAAAAAAACTTCGAGTTTTGGAATGGAAATGGGAAATTAAGACGAGGGTGCGAGTGATAAACAGAGACACTAGCCGCTAAGGTCTCTTTCATGGTGATATGGTGTTTGCAGCCATTGTACATGAACAAGAGCTTCAGAGAGAGACATAGAGGTTACGCAGAAGGATAATGTTGAAGTTTGGAAGAAGAAATATCATGCAGCGAAGGCTAATATGAGGAGAGAGAGGGAGGAAGAAGAGAAAGAGTGTGACGGATGAACATAAAAGGAGAACCAGGAAGGGTATATTAGGAAATTCCTGTCACCCAGCCGTGTATAAAAGCTTGGGCCTAGAAATTTCTGCGAATTGGGCCAATCATTTACGGACTAGAAATTTCTTAGTGGGCCTAATGATTTATGGACCGAGAATTTCTTCTTCCTTCTCTGTACATTTATCCTGTATCACATTAGTATGAAAATTATCACTTTCTTCTTTTTCAGATAAGTGTTTTTCGAGTAATAAAATTTGAAAAAGTTTTTTTATTGCAAAAGTTTAAATATTATTTTTAATTTTTGGATTACAAAATTTAAAACTTATTCTTTTATTTAAAAAATATATATTTAAATTTCACAATTTTAAAATCATTTTATGTTTCTAAAGTGTATAATTTAGAATTATACAATTCAAAGATAAAAAAGGATTTTTATATTTTATAATTCAAAAGTAAAAATAACTTTTAGATTGTGAAATTTGGAAGTTATAACTCCTTATTTTCATAAAGGAACTTGGAATTTAATTATGGTAAAGAGTCAAAATTAATAATTTTTATCAAGACAAAGGTGTATAAAAATGATTTAAAGAATTTAATTATTTGAAATTTATCTCCAAAAGTATTACATTCTTTATTCTAGCTATTTTAACTTAATCTTGCTGTTTATACCTTGTTTTTATTAAATAAAACTGAAATTAACATGCATGCCTACAAATTTCTTAGATTTACATATTTATGACTTACATCTCAAATATACATATATATATATATATAAATAAATAAAAGTTACACAATACCATCAAAGTTTGTGTAGATTTTACCATCTTATTTATCATTGTTAATTGCCCACATTCAATAACAATATATTTACCATTAAAAAGTACATAAAAAAGTAAACTAATGCCAAAAGACAATGAATGTGATTAAACACATTTAATATCCAATTCCTTGTGGCCTAAACAAGTATATAGATTTTGTAAACATTCCCATAGTTGAAGCAAAATTGTTCTCTTAATTATTAATAGAAACCTAAGAAACAATCAACAAACTTACAAAATTAGAGCCTTTGCATTTAAAATCAAATTTTAGATGACCATTAACTTTTTCATCTCCTTGGCATATGGATCACATGAAATATATCTATATTTAAATAATACTATGATATTTTTAGCATGATTCAACAAATTCAACAAATAGCTTACTAAATTCATTTTCAATACAACATGTGACTTTACACAAAAACTCTTCCTATTTGCAAAGCAAGTTTAGTTCTATTTCACACACGACAAAAAAAAAAATCTTCTTATTTTGTTTATTCTAAAAATAATAATATTTTTAAAAAAAATTTCAAATGGATAGAGCTATTTAAAATCATTCAAACACCAAAAAATCAACGACATATATAGCTAAAACAATAATTCAAATGACATTCATATATCAAGAAAAAGTGATAATTTAATAGTATTTTTTTAAAATATGTGTTTCGTTTTCGTATGAAAACTTAAAATTAACTTTTTATCTTTAATTCAAACTTTTAAACTTTGTAGATAAATTATTAAATTATTAGAATAGATTCTATCAGGGTTTTTTTACCTAACAAAAGAATGTTCAATGTGTGTAACGTGAAAAAAAAACTAATAATAACTCATTCTAAAAAAATTTAAAATTTGAATCGTGAAATTTTTTTTTTTTTACATAAATGTATAAGAAAAAAAACATATTTAATATTAATTTCTTTTACTTCTTTTCACTTTAAAAAATGATATACAAACGAAAAACATTGATTAAGTGAGACCTACATGACACTAGAAGATGAGAAATGAATATGCTAATTGGATAATTCTAATTACAATAATGCTATTAATTCATAATCATTCTCGTTCCTTAATAATAATTTAAAATATTACTAAATATCCCTTAAATTGTTTAAGAATTTATTTAATATAAATAAATTTATTCTCATACAACTTATGAGCGTATTCTTATAATTTTTATTTTATTTTATTAAATAATAAAGAAAATTTATAATTAAAACTTCATTTTTTCTTCAATTTTCAGGATATGTAATATTATACATGTAGATTGTATTTTGAGTCCACTCTTAATAATTAGCCTCACTTTTGTTGATTAATTCGTAATTAAGCTTAAGAGAGTTTACAGAGTGAACATTGAAAACATCAATTTGTAAAGTAGTTTGAATCAAAACACACAATCATGGAAACTTGTGAGTTGTCCTTTTTATATTCGTTACGTGCTTAGTTGCTTTTTGTTTACTTCGATTGCTCCTGCACCTCTTTCATTTCAATCATTAATGCCTCATAAATGACAAATGTAAGGATATCTTTCACATACTTCAAAAATTACTTTGATTTTTAAAAAATAATAACAAACCAAAAATGTATTATTATTTCATTATTTTATACATTTTGGTTTTACAAAAATTAAATGTATCTTAATAAGCTTTCTTTTATTTTAAGAAGCCAAAGGAAAATGAAAAATTTACTAGTGTTTCATTTTAGGTTCGTAACCTTATTTTGAAAAAAAAAAGTGATTTTTTTTTTATCAAACATCACTACAAGAAAATTAATAAATAGAAACTAATTTTAGAGACAAAAATAATTAGTCACTTTATTAATTAAATTAGAAACCATTTTATAAATTAAAAAATTATTGATATCTAAAATAATTTTTATTATTATACAAATTTATAAAGTAGTTTCTAAATTGATATATTAACTATTAAGATTTTAGCTACGGACTACTTATGTTCTAAATTAGTCTCTATTAGTTATTTAGACTAATTTGAATATAAAATATTAATAACTAAAATTTTGGTAACTAATTTAGATATAAATTTATAAATTATTTTATAATGTTTGATTAAGAATAGAAATCAAATTATATATCAATAATTTTTTAATCTCTAAATTAATATATAATTTAGTTTAGTGACTAATTATTTTTTATCTCTAAATTTAATTTATTTAATTATTTCTTGTGGTGTATTAGCGATTTTATGAAAGTATAATGCTTTTTTTTTCTAGATTGTTTATCCTTATCTTTTTAGTATATCTCTTAGAAAAGTTTCAACCATAGTATCAAAATCAATGAATAATAAGATATTGATATTACATATATATGAATCTATTCTATTTAGATTTAAAAGACAAAATAAAAACTAAAAGTAGAGAAAACATTACGTGATCCTTAATGTTATCGTGTGATTTTTAACAACATGAATTTGAAAAAAGAGTAAAAACACGTTTATTTAACCTAGGTTATATAGTTAAATACGTATTATTATGTTTTTAGTTTAGTGAGAGAATGAAGTAAGAAAGTAATGGATAAGGTTGAAGGTTTGTGAAGTTGAGTCGTGCGGCATGTTTGATGGAAGTGGGGACGACTCATTAATATTTGATACAGAAAGCACACCAACCACAGAACCTCCATTCTCAAATTCCTCTTCCATCTTTTCAAACATGCAATGTATCAACAATTATATATCTAATTCATCTTGCAGTTACACTTCAATTTATCATAATGGATTTCATAGTAAAACTAAATACTTATCCATTTTATCCATTTTAGGTTCACAATTATTCTATGACATATTTGGTGGGTGAGGTAACTGTATTTGTTGGGTTTTTTATCTTGTCTGAAATTTTATCTTTGATCTGTAGTGCAATGTTTGTCGGATTCCTAATTGGCAGGCTACTAGGAAACTTGATTTTGGGGTTTTGTATAAGGGTTGGGACACCCCTGAAGTGTCTCATTTTATTTGATCTGGAGTGCAATGTTTGTCGGATTCCTAGTTGACAGGGTACTAGAAAACTTGGTTTTAAGATTTTGTATAAGGGTTGGAACACCCCTAAAGTGTTTTATTTTATTTTATTTATTCTTTGCTGATAAAAAAAAAATTCACAATTATTCAATACTATATTTTCACTGCTTAGGACAATCCATTTTTAAAAAAATAATATATTTCAAGTTTGGAGAAAATAGGATCTGTTAGAGTAAGACAGTGTTATTATATTATGTAAAATGTTTTTGATAACTATATCAGTTTATAATATAATATGATAGAATGTAATTTCAAAATTGTTGAGTATTACAAGATAATTATTAAATAAAAATTAATTTTAGAGATTAAAATAATTAGTTATTATTTGATTAAACTAAAGAATAATTTATAAACTAAAAATTTTTTAGTATTTATATTATTAATAAAAAATATTAAATGATTTATAAATTGGTATCCAACCATTAACTACAAAAGTTTTAACTACTAATTATTTTAGATTCTAAATTAGTCTCTATTAGTCTTTTAAAGACTAATTTAAAATTTAAAATATTAGTATCTAAAACCTTGTTAACTGATTTAGATATCAATTTAGAAATCATTATATAATTTTTTATTAATAATAAAAACCATTTTAGATAGTAATATTTTTTTTTCTAAAATAGTATATAATTTAGTTAATATAATGACTAGTTATTTTTATCTCTAAATTTAGTTGTTATTTAATGATTTTCTTGTAGTGATCTTTTGAAGTGAAACTAGTTTCTCTTTTTCCAGCTATAATTTGGTGTATTATAGATATACCTGTAAATAATTTTTTTATTAATTAATATACTAAAATATTTTTATAACTATTAATTAAACTCTTCTGATAGTTATTTAAAAACCATGTTTAAGATAATTTTTTTAACTAATTGAATTCTTAAATGTAACATTGATGATTTATTAATAGCAGTGACTTATATTTCCTATGTATATTTCTGAATGTGTTCGAATTTGTACCTTGATTATAATATATTTTTATTTTACATTTAACTTGTTCTGTATTTTTTTTTGTCAAAACTTTGATTTTCTTAAGTGGTTTTATGAAACACTTTTAATTTTTTCTTTTGATTCCTAAATTTTTATTATATATTTTTCACTGGTAGTGTAGCAATAGAGATCAAATACTAGGTAATTTTTTGAAGTTAAAAGAAAAACAAAAGTGATTAAAAGTCAAAAGGAAAATTTAAACATATTTTAGGAATGAAAACATATATTTTAAAGTCTATTTTTAATAAAATAATTTATTTTTGAGCTCTTTAATTATTGCCAAAGAATAGTGAGTAATAAACAATTTTTGTATAACAATATTTCGTTGTTATGTGATGGTGAAATCCAATAATTAGTTGATATTGTAAAATAATAGTAAAAGTTTCGTTGTCTTCAATTATATAGGCAATAAATAAGTTGATCTTGGCCAAGATTCCAAAATATGTTCACTTGTTACTATCAATCACTTGTGAAAGCTCACTCACCTTATTGTTGGTGAATGATGAAATCAAATGAATACATGAAATTTCAATTCTCTTTTCATTTCCTCTAGCACAGATTTAGATGCTCACAACAACAAAAGAACTACATAAATGAGAGCATGAAGCACAAAAAGAGAAGGATAAAGAAAATTTTACAAGTTTTCTTAGGATCTTTTGTGTAGTTTGGTAGGTTGTTAACATCACAACCTAGGTGCCTAATTCAGGTTGGCCAAAAGTTGTTCTTAACAAGAAATGAAAGGGTTGCTCTAAGTGAACTTCAACTGTGGAAATTTGCACCCTCAAAAACTGTGTTTTTGGTGGAAAACTTAGCTCTTTTTCTATTATTGGATGTGATCATAAGGTCAATGAAGACCAGACATTCATCTACTTCCATGTTCCTAGTTTATTATGAACATGCCCCACTTGGAAAATTGAAGTCGGTTCAATTACCCTACCCTAAGATATCATAATTATATTTTCATTATTCCCACAAGTTTCTCTAAAGAAAATATTTCACTTTAATGTCTCTTAAATGTTCTAAATTGCAGTTTGGAGGAAAAGAAAAGGAGTAAAAATTCATTTCTAATATGGGTTTTAAGCTTCAAACAATTAGAAACAATTTAAACCTAACTTCAAAATAATTATAAAAAAATTAACAAGTTTCCTGTGTTTAACAATTTATGACTAAATAATATTACAATATTTTATACTATTTCGTTATTGTCGATATGTAGCTTTACATCGCTTAAGTTAAATGAAGTTAAGAACAATTTAGATACATCTTTCGTCCTTAATCCATTAAAACGTATTTTAAAGATAAAAAAAACTGTGACGAAACTCAAAAACTTCAAAGTGAACAATATCTCATATGTGATAATTTAATCTAGTAATGTTATCTCAAGATAGACTTTCATATTTTATTTGTTTCTATAAACATTATATAACTAATAACGATCTTAATTGACAAATAAAAAAAATGGCCACTCTTTTTCTTTAAAACTCCACTACCAAACATTGACTAAGTAATCTTTCTAGCTCAAACAATTGACAAAACTGGGTGGTAATAAATTTACCTTTGACAATTTTTTTACCAATGGATGGTTTCTTCAAATGTTATGTTCTTGAGTTTTCAGTTCTAATTTTGTGCAGGAAAATAATAATGAAGAATTAGCTCTTCATATAGTGAATTTTTCTTCTGAAAAAATATTATTTATTGTAAGGAATATCCGTTATGTGAAAAAAAAATGTTAGATGGTTGTCTGTTATACATATATTTTAAGAATCGTTCCCAATTCTATTTTACTGACATCATAGGCTGAAACTATACCACTTATATGAAACCATAGATTACAATTATGAAATGAAAATGCCAGTTACTTGAAACATGGAAAGAGACATGTACCAAATCACAAAACCTATGAGCATCTTATACCAAAAAATACCTATAAGTACCCAACATTAGAGCTAACTATTGAATTTCTGTTCATGGTTGAAGATTTAGGAAAGATATTTATATTTGTTAGTTAGGATTAGAAACTAAGCTCAAGATAGATACTGCAAGAATGGTCATTTTAAAAAAATAAAGTAATGTAGATATATAAGACTATTTACATTTGTTTATAAGACAGTAAATCACTTCAATATTAACTGAATTCGTCTACATCTACACTGGATGTGAAAAATACTACTGATAGTTAGTATTTGAAGGGAAAAAAAGTTGTTTACCATTCATTTTGATTTTGAGGGGTGTGGGGAAGGTGTTAGGTTGGTTAATAAGTCCACCATGAGAGAGTAAAAGAGCATTGAATGCATTTTGCAACTTCTTTGGACACACACACCACTTGCCTTTCTACTACTTCACTTCTTCTACTGTTCATTTCCTGTATTCTCCTTCCTTTATTTCTATATATTATTCTCTGTCTTGTCATAACTGACCTCATCTTTGCTTCTGAATCATCATCCCCACTTTTCCTTCTCTTTCAGCCATGAACCCATCTGAACAATTTGTGGAACATGGAATGTCTGAGCAGGTACTCTTTTCTTAATTTTGTTCAGTCTATAAGCTGAAGGAACTGCCACCCTTCAATATTTTCATGGTCTCTATTAAGCTTTTTTAATCACTGATCCATTTCTACATGGTCATTATTCAGTGAATGTCTTCATTTTGCCATGTTTTCTAAATTGTTTTTTGAGCTAAATGGGGTTTTGTTACTTTTGTCTGTTGTGTTGAAAACTATGAGATGTTACTTGCATTCATAGTGTTCCCCTAAGGTGTATAAGAAGGACATTGCCATGTTCTGCTTCAGATTTTAAAGCCAGTGTCCTTTTCTTGATGTCTCCTTTTAATTATTTACTGGTTTTTGGCATTGCATGTTACTCATTTTAAACATTACATTGGATCCTCATCTTGCTATTTGTACTTTATGGCTGAGCTTATCGAGGTTGATGCCATCCAACCAAGTTTTTCTGGGCATCTGATTTTGATGAGCTGCTTCTTATCTCTCTATTTATTTCACTCCTTCAATTTTTCACATTTGATTAATGTTTGTGTTTTGAATTATGGAGAATGTTGGTCGGAGCAGGGCTTAATTAGGGAGGAATTCTCAATTTTAACATTTCCCTTTTGAAATTTGAAAGATAATAAACTGGAATGTTCATGATGATACTCAGAAGTTCATAGAATGCTTGAATAGAAATTTGATTTACTTTGTCATATTGGCTATTATGGTACCTGGCTAGAACACTGTATATTACTAATTTCTTATGCTTGACTTCATGTATCAGAATTTAAAGAGAACGTCTTGTGCAACTGTGCTCACTCTAGCTTACCAAAGTCTTGGAATAGTTTATGGTGATCTCAGTACTTCTCCTCTTTATGTTTACAAGACCACATTTTCAGGGAAGTTGAGACTCAAAGAAAATGATGAGGAGATTTTTGGTGTGCTTTCGTTTATCTTCTGGACATTTACCCTTACTGCTCTCTTCAAATATGTTTTCATCGTGATGTCTGCCGATGACAGTGGGGAAGGTAAAGTCTTGAATCATGATCATGGTGCTCATCTCATCATGTGTCTCTGTCCATTTTCTCAGGCTTACAAGCTACAAACTTTTTCCTCAAATAGCACTATTTCCACATCATGGTGTTCAACACCTTTTTGTTTTTATTTCCCTATCTAGCACTATGCCAATTATAACTTCTTAGGAAAGTTATATAATTTTATATTCGTATTCTTTTAAACCAAAAGTTACACCACTGCTGAACCTTGTGCTTTACCAAATGGAAAAAAGAGAAGCAAAGTCTAGAAATATAATCACGAATAACACAATTTATTAATTAGCAGAGTATATTTCAGGATTAATTTACTTCCTGACTTAACATTGTATGTTGAACAGTTAGCTAAATGAGTCATTATTTTGTCTCAGTTGTAGACAGCAAGAAAACCTCTTGCTCCATGAGCATCTAAGAATCTCTCATGTTATTGAGGATGATTAGTGAAATGTTTTTAGAATGAGTGGTTGACTTGTGCAGGAGGTACCTTTGCATTATACTCACTTCTCTGCCGGCATGCAAGACTAAGCATTTTACCTAATCAGCAAGCCACGGATGAGAAATTATCTGCTTATACCACCCAAGATTCTAAAGACACATGGCTTTCTTCTCATTTGAAGTTGTTCTTTGAAAAGCACCAGAGGTTCCAAAAAGGACTGTTGATCTTTGTTCTGCTAGGAACCTGTATGACAATTGGTGATGGTGTGATTACACCTGCAATATCAGGTAGTTGATCAAGAGCAGCCCATGAGCTTCTATAAGAACACATGAAGTATGTGATCCATCATTCACTTTGTTATAGTTACATGACTGCATCCCTTAAATGGCAGCTTTAGGTCATTATACCCATTTCTAAAATTGTTATTCTTGTTAATTTTGTCATCACATGTTTCAGATTAAATATTGTATTGTTTACAGAAACTGTACCATGAGTCACTGTGGACAAACTTCTCAACAAATACTTATAGGAGACAAACTTAATGAATGAAGGAGGTAAAATGAATCAATTTTTTTACACAAGTTCAAACTAACTTACGTATTCCAAGCTACATGAAGTTGGATAAGAAAGCTTTTGAAAAGTTGAATTGCATAAGTTCATTTTAATTTGAGAGAAATTGATTCATTTTATCTCCCTAATTTTTTTATTATCTTCTTATTCAAGTACTTATTGAGAACTTTATCCAAATTAACTCTAATCATGGATATGCATCTCAAACATTACTTCACAATAGTTGTGCATTTCATAATGTATGATGTAGTAAAGTCTAAGTTCATATTATCCTGGAAAGGAGTACAAGTTACTGAAGGTTATTGACATTTTATGCTTTCTGATTAATATGTTTGGTAGAAAGGGTAAGTGCTATTCTTCTTTCAAGGAAGATTTGTTGTATGAAAAATGTGTTGCTTAGGGTTCTCTTGCACCAGAACATTATATATTTCAAATGGCATTATATATTATTTGTTTCTCCTTTGAATCTGTGAACATTCCTTGTGTCTCCTTTCAGTTTTTTCAGCAGTTTCAGGAGTTCAAGTTAAGATCAAAGAACTCCATGACAGTAAGCCCACCAAACATCTTTCAAAAACCTTTATATCTATTCACACTTTTTAAAGCTCTACATTATTTATGCAGATTATGTTGTCATAATCTCGTGTGTCATTTTAGTGGTCCTTTTCTCCATTCAACATCATGGGACACATAGAGTTGCTTTCATGTTTGCCCCAGTAGTTGCTGCATGGCTTTTGTGTATAAGTGGTATTGGTATATACAACATATTCCACTGGAACCGGCAAATATACCGTGCACTTTCTCCATTCTACATGTTGAAGTTCCTCAAAGCCACTGGCATTGAAGGTTGGATGTCATTAGGTGGAATTGTGCTTTCAATCACAGGTACATATGATATAGTATTTTGTATTTTTTTTTCATGAGCATCTATAATATAACAGCTAGAGTAGTGGGATTAATTTTCCTGTGATACTGTCTCAGGAGTGGAGGCAATGTATGCTGCTTTGGGTCATTTTTCTGCACTCTCAATAAAGGTAAATATACATTTTTGAGAGTATAGTTAAATAAATGATTAACTAAGTTGAAAATGATACATTGCTTTAACAGATGCCCTTAAATCTCAGGTAGCTTTCACATGTCTAGTGTATCCCTGCCTGATTTTTGCATATATGGGAGAGGCTGCATTTCTCTCCAAGCATCATCATGCTATTCAGGACAGTTTCTACAAAGCCATACCAGGCAAGAAATTATTTCGTTGGGACATCCATGAATTGTCTCATTTTATTTTATTTATTTTTTGCTGATAAAAAAAAGAGTCAAGAAATTATTTCAAGAAGCAACAGGCTGTCAATGTTATTTATGGCCTCTAGTGTAATTGGGCTACTGTTTTCTGCAGAAACTGTATTTTGGCCAGTTTTCATAGTGGCAACTTTCGCAGCCATTGTTGGAAGTCAAGCAGTGATTTCTGCCACCTTTTCCATTGTAAGCCAGTGTTGCGCGTTAAATTGTTTTCCTCCGGTTAAGATTGTTCATACTTCAAGCAGAATATATGGACAGATTTATGTCCCAGAAGTGAATTGGATATTAATGTGTCTTTGTTTAGCTGTCACGATTGGCCTTAGGGATATAGACATGATGGGTCATGCTTATGGTACACTTCTCTTCCACTATGTTTGCTTATGATGTTTGAAGTATGACATGTAAGTTCTAACCATTTTGCTTGGTCTGCAGGGCTGGCTATAACCACTGTAATGTTTGTGACAACATGCTTGATGACACTAGTTATGGTCATTGTTTGGAAGCAGGGAATGATAAAAGCCATCTTATTTTTGGCATTGTTTGGATCAATTGAACTGCTTTACATCTCAGCCTCAATTTACAAAGTCCCTGAAGGAGGATGGATCCCCCTTGTGCTATCTTTTATCTTTATGAGTATAATGTTCATTTGGAACTATGGAACAATGAAGAAACATGAATTTGATGTGGAGAACAAGGTTTCAATGAGCAAGATTCTGTCCTTGGGACCTTGTTTAGGCATGGTCCGTGTCCCAGGAATAGGAATCATTTTCAGTAATCTGGCTTCAGGTGTTCCTGCTATATTTGGTCACTTTGTCACAAACTTGCCAGCATTTCATCAAGTGTTAGTTTTTGTATGTGTCAAATCAGTTCAAGTCCCTTGTGTCAGTGACAATGAACGGTTGGTGATCAGCAGGATTGGGCCAAAGGAGTACCGAATGTTTTGTTGCATTGTGAGGTATGGTTACAAGGATCTGCAACAAGAGAACTACAACTTTGAGAATAAATTGGTAAGTGCAATAATACAATTTGTGGAAATAGAGGAGAGTGATCCAGCACCAACACCAGAAGAATTGTGTATAGATGGTGGAAACTTGAATATGGAACACTTTGCCTTTTCACCACACACTTTGAATAATTCATGTTACATAGAGAAAAGCTTCCCATTTTCACGTGTAAAGAAGAATGACATTGACCATCTTCAAGAGTCTCCCTATAAAGATGAATCTGTACAGATTTTAAGAGCCAAGGAGTCTGGTGTTACCTATATACTTGGACATTCCTATGCAGAGGCAAAGAAATCATCCTCTCTTCTAAAGAAATTTGCCATAAATGTTGTTTACGCTTTTCTAAGCCAAAATTGCAGAGACCCTGATGTTTTCTTGAACGTAGCACATACTTCTCTGCTAGAAGTTGGTATGGTTTACCATGTCTAACTCTAACAATTTCACAAAGGCATTTGCGTTGCATAGAACAAAATAATCAGTTTGTAAATGTTGGTTAAAAAAACATTGACAGTGACTTACTTTTGCAAAGAAGTTATCAAGACCAATCAGTTGTAGATTTACACCATTGAGCTCAAGGTGTTCATGATTCTGTATCTAAGAAAGTAATTTAAACATTTGTTTCGTACAAGAAAGTAGAACACACAGATGTACATATTTATGAAATATTATTCTACATTCTTGAGGCATATTCTGTGTAACTGTATATGTAAAACGAGCTTAGATAGTATCTTGAACTGATTGTACAATTGTTGATGTGCCTTTAGTTTTCTTGTTCCTTCCTTCAAGTCTCCTCCTTTTGTTATCGGTGCTCGGTTGGTGGATTCGGAAAAGGTACTCTGACACTCAAGTAAGTACTCTGTGTAAAGAGAGTGTATATTGTAAAGCTGATAAAAGCATACCTTACACATTTTTTTACAGAGTTTATTTATAGTGTTTAGTCATGAACCCTTGTTGTGATGAACCGAATGATTTATAGCATTATCTCGGATTTATAAAGAAGATATATTGGTACATTGATGTCACTTGGATTGGGTAGAACATAATCAGAATTCATAGACAATTTTCATAATTGTCGTTGTTTTTTTTGTTAAATGTCTTTAATATATATTAATGCAGTCGATCATCGAGACTTATTAACATGACTTGTCCGGTAGCGACATATACGGTAGCGACATATAGCTCAAAATGCACGGTAGCGACATATAGCTCAAAATGCACACCGAGCCTCACAATTCTAAGCATGTGTTATTGAACAGCATGAAATTGAAAATGTTGAGATGGCTTTGTAAGATTATTGTATAATTACTGAGGAAAGAGGGTAATCTCTTTTTTCTAAAATACTTTTTCGTGCTTCATCTTATTAGTGAAATTCATTAATCCTTTATCTATTAAATTTTTCACTCTAGTCCTTTATTTAAGGTTAATGTCATTTATGACATAAAAGGCCAAAATCGAAATGTATAAAGAACATTAATCAAAATGAGATTTACTAAAGTATGTACTAAAACAAATTTTTTTCTTAGTTTTGGAAGCCTCATCTTAAAATGGTTTCTTATTATTACTTCCACACCTCTCACTTTTGGAGTCTATAATGTACCAATGAACCGGGTCACCCAACATGAAAATAAAAATAAAATTCTTGAATTATTCTTCATTCTGAATTTCAAAATTATTCTTCATTCTGAATTTGAAAATTTAGAATTTAAAAAATACATTTAAAAGAATAAATCCAGAATAGATTATTGTGTTTTGAAAATGAAATTTCACAATAAAGTTCGAAAATCAAAATCTCATTTTAAAAAGCAAATTTAGAATACAAAATATACGTTATGAAAAAAAAATTTAAAAATGGTATGAAAATCCAGAAGAAAGGTTCCGACAACATTTTTTATTCACACCCCTCTTTTATTTAAGTATACTTTTATCATTTCACATGTAAATTGGGTGCATAAATTAATTGAAAAAAAAAATTGGAAGGAAAAGGAGGCTCCTTCTTCTTACAGTCCTAATATTTTTTTTTCTCTCACTTTCATAATATAAAAAAAAATATTAATGTGTCTACTATAACACTACATAGTTAATTAAAACTATATTTTAAATTAAATAATCTAATATAAAATACAATTCCACGTCATAATTTGAAAGGAACCTATTCCTTTTCGACCTATTTTTAAAAAAAGTGTTTTTTATTTCAATAATATATATATATATATATATATATATATATATATATATATAGTATTTTAGTAAATGCATTATTGTTATGGGTGAGAAAAAAATATATAGAGGTGAAGGAAGAAAATGTGAATAATAAAGTAAATAACTCAATCCACCAACTCATAATTTTGTTAAAAGATGGAAATATATATTTGTTATCATTGTTAGGTTGTTTTATAAACTTAAATCCTCTCATTTGGCTTCTTGAGTTGTTTTGGTGAAATAAGAAAATGAAACTTTTTTTTTTCATTTATAGTATTTTATCCTCCCTGGAACATGCATTATTTTTATTTCATTAATTCACAGATTTACCTACCAATCTATTTGTAGTGGTAGACACCTAACGAGGCACACCAACAAAGGGCAAAAACACGTGTAATTCTTTTCCAAAGTTACTACTTATGTGACTGTCAGAAAAATTGTAATTAACATACTCGTACACACAACTTCAACTTTATTAACTTTTATAAAATATTGTTTTTTATAAAAAAAATAGAATTATTTATTAAATTATAAAAATATTAAAATTTGATAATTTTTTTAAAGAATTTTTCTAAATGGTCATAACTTCTAATATATAAAAGTTCAGATTGAGACCCTAAAAGTTACTCGAATTAAATAAGAAATTCAAATTTATTTTTAATTTATAATCTAAATAATTGGTAGTTAAAACCTTAACAGTTAATTAGATATCAATTTAAAAATTATTTAACAATAATATAAATTAATTTAAAAACTATTTTTTTATCTTTAAAATAATCTTTAATTTAGTCACTATAACAATTAATCATTTTTTATTTCTAAAATTAATTTCTACTTTAATATTTTCTTGTTAGTGTTAAACTAACATCAATTACATTTATATTTACCACATTGCTAGTCAGGACTTTTTTCTATCAACTTTTTATTTTTTGTCGACCAAAAAGTTTTCATAGCTGACATTGGGAAAACAATTTTAGTTAATATTGGTTTTTCTAGTCAATATTAGAAAAAATTCTAACAAATTTTTGAAAAAAAAAACATTGATGATGTTGATAAAAACTAATTATTATAAATATCGACAAAAATAAATAACCATATTGTAAATGGCGGTGGATTGCCCAAAAAATCAAACAATATAAATAAAAAAAAATAACTTCTATTAACATCAATAAAAATCCTATATAATTAACATCAACAAACAAATAGTAGTTGTCCTAATATTGGCCTGAAAGTTTTAATTAATATTGATTAAGATAATTGTAACCTATATCATCCAAAAAAATAATAATTATAATTGATATTGTTTAAAAAAAAATGATATGATTCGAAATAACCTGAATTGACCTAAATTGAAAAAAAAATGTGTTTTATATTAGTCAAGATCAAGAAAGTTTTACGTGACATTGATTATGAAACAACTCTAACCTAGAATGAATTATGATACTCAAATCTCAATCAAACCAACAATGTCTTAATCTTAGTCAAATGGATGACTCTCCGACAAAAAATGAATTGAGAATAGATTATGATACACTCTGATACTATGTTAAAAAATGAAATTTAAGTTGAACTCAATTTCTAAGTGAGATTTATATTTAACTTTATATATGTCCAATATATTAAAATATAAAAATTGAATTATTTTCATTATCATATAAAATAGACTTATTAATATGTCATTCATTTAGACTAAGGCAGAATTTAATAAGGCAAAATTTCTTAAGAAAAGTTTTATAACCCAATTTTTGTGAATGAAAAAAAAAATAGAAGGAGAAATGACATGAAAAGTTATCAACTAAGTTTTCCAAAAATATTATTTCACATGAATGTCACAATAACAAAAATAAACAATAACTTTTTTTTTTCTATATATCTTTGTTTCATCAGGAATGGTATATGCACATATTTTTTTGTGGATAAGAAAAATATAGTAAGGTTTGGATATAAAAGATGCAAGGCTGGAAAGTGGGGCTACATAGAAACATTGTTGAAAGTTTCATTATTTTATATCTTAGTCTTCCATGTGTTGACCTAATATTCAACTTCAATGCGTACATGCTAGCCAACTATACACCTCCAACCGCTCAATAAATGTTTACAGAAAATTATAGCTGTTATGGGATCTTCTCAACAATTCCCAAATGCTTCAACACTTCTTCCCTCCTTTTAAGGCTATCTACATATCCACTTTTCATTATTTCTTCTTTCTCCAACTTTCTCTAAGTTCATACTAAATTTTAAATAATGCAACTTTTGTAATGTGTAATGCTGGTGGGAAAATCAGAACAAATTCTCTATCTTTAGTGTAGATACAAAATGAACACTTGTGTAGATAAAAGAAAAATAGAGTAAATAAAATAATGACATTGAAGATTTTTAACGTGAAAAACTTTCTCAACTTGAAAAGTAAAATGTAAAACTCAGAGATCTAATACAGAAAATGTATCCACTATGAAAGAAAATTACAATGTTTGTTTCTTTCAGGATAACACTCAATCTCACCCGACAAAGATGAAATACAATATCTCTCTACCATCTCACTAGGATTTATAATTTTACACTATGGTGGATATCTATTATCTCATTTCTCTTTATGTTGCTCTTCTCCCTTGCTTGTCTTTCTTTTTCCTCACAAGTTTCTTTATATAAAGAATGAGAGGAAGATTTATCACATAAAGAGATAGTGGATAATTAAAGTTTATCACATTTTCAAAAAAGATATAATTCTCAGTCTTTTGAAATGTCCACCATTAAATATATTCAATGGATCAGTTATGAAGATTTATGTTCCCATTGAAAAGAGATTTCTAACATGAGCTACCAACCCCAATAGAAAAAAACACATACGTTGTTTCCTAGAAGTTGGTAGTTTGATGATGAAGAGAAAGGGCATAATTTAATATCTGAATTCTAAGGTTTTGAACGAATACTTTAAGAACAATGTTTCTGATTACTTCCACGTTCTTCACCTAAAGCATAGGACCATGGACTCAGCAGTACCAATCTACATCAATTTCACACTTTCGGTTGTGGAATGGGTAGAAGGTGTGGTGATTTTAAGACCATGGAAGGAGTAGAAAGTAAGAAAAAGAGGCAAGGAGTTCTGAAGGGGCTTTGTGACAACATAATTATTTGAGAAAAAAAAATGTAGATATCATAGGGATCTTATTTGGTATGCTGTAGTTATCACCACCTTTCCTTGTGAACATTTTCACCCTTCCATGAACTTGTCTATAATGGGATACATTTTCCTACCTCCTTTGTCCTCTTTTTTCATTGCTTCACAAGCAAAGAAATAGCCAAATGCCATTCAACTAGAAGAAGGGCACTTCTCAAATGATGAAAACAAGGCAACCATGACCATGGAGCTTGCATCATTCCCCAATGAGATGTAAATATGAAAGAGTTCCATGTAGATAGATAGGTATGTTAGGACTTCAAAACCAGTTTGGTAAATAATAAATCTGAATTGAATAAGAGTCAAGAGTGGAGATGATTCAAAAGTAGAAGTTTATGAGACAAGACAAGCATATACTCACCAAGGCCAAATAACCTCACTCAGCATAGGTGTATGTATCAGTAACCCTCAAAGATATGACACTATAACAAATTAGAAAGCAAGAAATCTCACCCCGAAAAAGATTAATCTAAAATCAAAAGCATTAAAGTAGAGTAAATTTGACCAAAGAGTTTAAGGTTGTACCTAACATGGCACTCTAAGTGCAGCTATCACATACTAGAGCTGCCATCAAGCCCAAGTAATCTCCCATCCCCCATAAAATTTGATACAAAGAAATCATAATGAGTCTTTATAACAAAGTGCATTAAAGTAGTGTGAAATGTCCTAAGCATCCTTATCAAGAACATTGTCCCCCTCATGTCCATAAGGCCATTGGAAGCATTTTCAGGGGCATTCTTGCAGATTTAACTCCTGCATACCAACCTTACTTCAAAAGCAAGACCAAATTTAGAAGAATAACAAGCCATCAAATTGGTAACCATATTATAGCTATCTTTCTGATGAGGGAAGCAGAGACAATGCTACAGGAAGAGAATGAGTCTGAGATCACTTCTCTCAGGAAAAAACTTGAAGTCCACATGGCAAGAGAAGAGTTACTACAGAAGGAAAACCAGGAACTCAGAGAAGAAGTTGGGCGCTTAAAGTCACAGGTAATTTCACTTAAAGCACACAACTTGGAGAGGAAATCAGTTCTATGGAAGAAGATACAGAAATCCATGGATGGCAACAACAATTCAGAGCCAATTCAACTTAAAGCGTCACCAGTTCAGGTAATCACATGTGAAAAGAGTTCATCAGAAAATGCAAATATACATACAAATCCAGATTTTCAAGACTCAGCACTTAGAAAAGACAAACCAGCAATAGCAATAGTACCAGCTCCTCCACCAAGACCTTCTGCAGCCCTCCTTCTTCCTCTGCATAAAAAAGAGAAAGTACTTAAAGTGCAGCCAATAGCACCACCACCACCTCCAACACCACCAAAATTATCACTAGTTGGGCTGAAAGCAGTGCGCCGTGTGCCTGAAGTAACAGAGTTGTATCGTTCCCTTACACGAAAGGATGCTACCATGGAAAACAAAATACATTCCAATGGAATTCCCACAGTTGCTTTCAGCAGAAACATGATTGAGGAAATTGAAAACCGCTCAACATATCTCTCAGCTGTAAGTTTAACCCCAAATTTCTCAATACTCATTTTCATTGGTCAAATTTTTAATGTTGATTAATCTTCATATGTATTTTCATTGATACTATGCACATTCCTGGACAGATAAAATCAGAAGTTCAAAGACAAGGGGAGTTCATCAGTTTCTTAATCAAGGAGGTAGAGTCTGCCTCATTTCCAGATGTTTCTGAGGTGGAAGCATTTGTGAAATGGCTGGATGGGGAACTATCTTCATTGGTGGATGAGAGGTCAGTGCTAAAACATTTTCCTCAGTGGCCAGAACAGAAAGTGGATGCACTGAGGGAAGCAGCTTGCAACTACAGAGATCTGAAGAATCTTGAATCTGAAGTTTCATCCTATGAGGACAATCCCAAGGAGCCATTGTCTCAGACTCTCAGAAAGATACAAGCACTGCAAGACAGGCGAGCATGTACAAAATTTAGAATTTTCATACTAAAACTTTTGAGTAATACATAAAATCAATTGAAAGTGCCACTTTCAAATATGCAGGTTGGAGAGAAGTGTGAGTGCTAAAGAGAGGATGAGGGAAGCTATTAGCAAACGATACAGGAATTTCCATATCCCTTGGGAGTGGATGTTGGACTCAGGCCTTATTGGTCAGGTAGACAGTTGTTTATGCCTTGAGACCATAATATAACACAACTTTTTAAGCTTCAGCCAGAATAGTATGATTTCAATGACCCAAAAAATTCATACCCTCTATGTTATATTAGCATCAAAATGAATTGAAAGTTGAAAGGCTTTATCTTGTTATTGAGTGCAGATGAAGCTAAGTTCATTGAGACTGGCAAAGGAATACATGAAACGGATAAGCAAGGAACTAGAGTCAAATGAAGTTTTGCAGGAAGGTAACCTCTTTGTACAAGGAGTTAAGTTTGCATTCAGAGTACACCAGGTAGAGTAGAGTACAATCCTCATGAAACACCCTTAAGTTAACATTTCCTCTTCTCCAACTCATCAACCACTATGCCTTTCAGTTTGCAGGTGGCTTTGATCCTGAGACCATACAATCATTTCAAGAACTGAAGAAGATTGGTTGTGCTATACCAAGCTATAGTATTCTGATTAAATGCCCCAAACTTGTTAAAACTTGCCACAAACCTCTATCTTAACTTCCATTCTTTTCCCTTAATTATTTGATGTACACACATCAGCAGCGGAATTAAGAAATTGTATATGCTCCTCTCTATGTAATTTCCTACATGCTTTCTTAATTATGCAAGAGATAAATTCTCATTAGAGTCTTCGTGCTTCAGAAAGCAAACCATTCCCTGCATGAACACCATATAATACTCAATATATAGGCTGCACTGCATGATATATATATATATATATATATATATATATATATATATATATATGTGTGTGTGTGTGTGTGTGTATTATACCTATCTGCATCTGCATCTGCATTACAATCAATCATTTTAAGGCACCAAAATAAACTCTATAGCAAGCATATTTTAGATTTGAGTATTTAAGTGTATAGTTAAACATAGAAAGAATGTTAACAATTAATGTAAGATACTGATATGTTAACACCACACAGTAAAATACAGACACTTCATATATTAATAAACTAATGTTTTAATAATATTTTATTTATTTTTTAATGTAAAATATTATTATATTATTAAGAATATTTATTTTTCTGGAGGGCAGTTCTGAGGTAGCTTATCCAAACATCTAAAGAATGTGGTTATTGTTTGTTTGACGTCATCTCGGAACTAGGACACCACGTTTTCTTCGGACATCTTTATGATTTCTTTTCATACGTAAGACGAAAATATTATTTAATTTTTAAAACATATAGTTCGGAATATATAATTTAGAAGATATTTTTTAAATTTAAAAATATTCTTTAATTTAAAATGTATTTTTTAAGAGACATATTTCACATTATAGAATTTGGGAAGGTATTTTTTTATTTATAATTTGAAATGTAATATAAAAAAAAATACATTCTGAAATTCTACAATTTTTAAAAGATATTTTTTTTTATAAAAAGGTATTCTGAATTTTACAATCTAATTTTTTTTTTCAAAATATATATATTTTGAGTTATAGAATAAAAATGTATTTTTGGAAAAATAATATTAATAGAATATAAAGTAAAATTGAGGAAGAAAACAGCATAGGCCATTTATAACATCTGAGAGGGTACTTCATCCAATAAAATAGAAACTTGAGTTTTGTGAAGATCATAAAAGAAGCAACAACCACTTGGATAAATCTCTTGGCTAGTTAATATAAAAGTGTAAAAAAAAAGGTGAGTTGAAGGATCTTGGTGAAATGCCTTATAAATCACTAGAATGCTTGCACCAACTATTTGGATGAATCATTCTTTTAAACTTTATTAATTTAATCCCATTTCTTTATAAACAAGCTAATATAATATAATATTATCTATCAAATTGTATTAACCATGTTACCAGAATGATATATAACATAATCAATGAAACATTAAAATAGTTCCACGTATTTCCTTTAGCAAGATACAAATACGATTCATAAAAATGAAATAACTCACTATTTGCATTATAGATAATTATAGATAGACATTGTTATAACTTACTTGATGGTCGAATTTTTTTTTACAAATTTAGTTTTGACATAGTACTGAGAGTGATTAAAAAAAATGAGAAACAAGTGAAAAAGTGAAATAATGGTTTAAGATTGTAAGATTATAATAATTATGAATTTTTTATTTTATTGTCTACTTAAATTTTGTTTACATGACATTCCATAATATGTCCATACTAATTACTCAATGTAATAAAACCATGTTACCATATAATTCAATTAAAACATCATCAATAAAATTTAATAAATACCAGTGAAAATACAGGCTTGGTATTGTGAATGTTTGATTTTTTTTATAATAATAAATACAATTAAAATTTGTCACATTATTATTATAATAAAAAGTAATTGCTAACATATAAAAGTAAAGTTATACTAAAATATGTATAAGAAATAATTATTTGTTTTTATTATCTATTTATAACAAATATTCATTAAACTACTTGAAAGTGTATATCTTTTTCTTATCTGTCCGATTTTTAAATTTTTTAAACAAATATATATACATAATGCTAAATAAAATTAGTGTTTAGTTTTCATAATTACTTGAAAAATTAATTAAAAATTATTATTAATAACCATTATTATTATTTGTTTATTTTGTAACAAGTAAAAATATTTATCACAATTTTGAAGGTAAAATAATAAGAAAATGTGTAAAATTACTTTGTTATTATTATTCCTTGAGTCTATGAATGTTCAAAACAATGAAGATCAGTTTTTGCAATTGAAAATATGGAGGTAAAAAGTTGTAGAATTTCATTATTTAAAAGACATGCAATTAAAACTAACAAAATTAAACCAATTAACTAAGAAAATGTTAGTTTCCTTCTTAATAGTAATATATTAAAAACCAGCATTATTTATATAATGAATTAAATTAATTTACTGTTTAAAATGTTATTTATTAATTTAAAGGCTAGTATGGTTGTTAATAATATATATTAAATGGGTTTTCAAATCCTCAATTTTTAATTGAATATATATTAAATGTAATAGCATTGGTGACAAAATGTTGTAGGTCCTGTGACACTGCAAAGAAGGCTTGGATAAGGATTTTTTAACACACACATCACCATCTATTCTGTTTTGGTTGCTCCAGCTACGGTTAACAAACTGTCACAAACTCTGAAGAATCAATGGCGGGTGAAAACGAAGAAGAACGAGATGGCCTTAACCATACGCCGTTACGAATCCCCGGATTGCTTTATGTTTCGGTGAAAATGGAGAATCCCAATCTCACTCTCTCCGGAGACCTTCTCCCTCACGTATCAGGCTCTTTCCATTTAGGCCCTTCTTGGGATCCTTCCAAAGCTGTAATTTTAACTCTCACCCATTTCATCATTTCATTCCTTTTATTCTGGGTCTCTCTTAGTTCTTCTTATTCTTGTTGTTTTTGGAGCCAAAATTTCAGCTTTCTATGGAGCGGGAATCCGCGACTGTGTGGGAGTTGAGCTTTGTTGTTCCACCTAATCATGGTAATGTTTCTCACCGGCTTGGTGTTTGCTTTTCATTTTAAATTAGTTGTATACTTGTATGAAGAACTGAGGAAAAGAATAAAAAGTGCAATTTTTTACTCTGAGCATTTGAATGATAGCTTCACTTAGATGGTATTAAGGTATCTCGAAGTTCAGTTTTGGTGATTGTCTTGCTATCGTGAAAGGGTTGCATGAACTGCATTCTGACCTGAAGTGTTGGTTTGGGATTTTCAGAAGCTTTAGAGTTTAAGTTCGTTTTGAAGCCCAAGTGCATCGATAATCCTTGTTTTGTTGAGGAGGGTTCAAGCCGAGTTCTAGTTGGGGGAGCATGGCAAGATGGTGACAGGCTGGCTTTGTTTAGACTTGATAATGATCAAGTTCTTGAGTATCGAGTATTTGTGGAAGCAAAAAGGATATCTCCCTTTGATCTTGCAGCTAGTTGGAGGGCTTATCAGGAGAATTTCCGTCTATCGTCTGTACGCGGGATACCTGATGTCAGCATAAATTCAGAACATCAGACAGGCAGTGAGGTAAGACTCCAATTATCAGTTTTCTTTATGTTTGTGACATTAAGAATCAGGTAGTCTTTAAGAGTCACCTTTTTCTTCATCTTTATTTTGAAATTTAGATGCTAACTTGTAAAAAAATCATTTAATTTCTACTTTACATTAATGAGATCTAATGGAGCGGTGGATGAAATGGAGGAGTGCCTCGAGTTACTTGTGACAAAAAAGGCAATACTCAAGCTTAAAGGAACGCTATAAGACTTGTGATGTCATATGGAACTGAATTATGGGCCATTAGAAGCCAACAGGAAAATAAACTCAGTGGGATAGAGATGAGAAGGTTAGGCTAGATGTGTGGACGTACTAGACAAGATAGGATTAACAATGAATGCATTGGAAATAAAGTTGGGGTAGCACCTGTAGTAGAAACAAATTGGTAGAATCTCATCTTAGGTGGTTTGGCTGTGTGTGGAGATGACTTATAGAAGAAGCCCTAGTAAGGAAAGTAGATTATATGATGGAGGGCAGCTTATGGCTCTTATCACTGGAGGTAGAGGGAAACCAAGAAAAACTATATGTGAAACCATTAAGATGGATGTAGAGGTTTGTAGATTTAGTTCAGTATTGAGCATCATGGTGCTGTTTGATGCGTGTAGCTAACCCCATGTAGTGGGGAAATGCTTGATTTGTTGTTGTTGTAGTATAAATGAGGTCTTAAATCTTGGCTTTGATTTACTGTCTGTTCAGTGTACTTCACTACATTGTAGGTAATTAACTCCCTGCTATAAGGAAGAGTTATTTGAATGTTGTGTCTCTAATGCAGACCACACTGTATGTATTTATACTGATTTACAGAATCAAATACATTAAATTCTTTCCTAATAATCAAGGATCAATGATCCTAATTTCTTAGAATCTGTAATAGCTAATGATTAACAAACTGTGACAGCTAATGACTAATTACATTCTCACAGTAACTAACAGAGAATTCCTTCTCCACTTCTATACCAGAAGTCCTATTTATACAAGGTTGGGGAACTGTCTTCTGTTATAGATTAACGTCCACTAACTCAAAACAGAAAACCTAATTAACAGGCCAAAAGATAGAAAAGGTTTAAATCTCATTTTGCCCCTTCTCCTATATAAAATTTGAAAAGTTTAATTGTATTCAATGGTTCTTGATATCTAACAGTTTCTAACCTTGGTTTGTGTAATAGTCCAACTAATTTCTCCTCTTTTTGATGCGCAATCAATTAATTTCTCATTTTAGCTGAGAGCACACTAGTTATTTATGACTCGGGATTTTTCTTTAATCTCAGCCAATTTTAGTTGTCATTCCCTTCACGGACAGGTAATTTGTTCTGTATAATTTTTCTAATGTGATAGTGCAAAATGGTTATCTCACATTACCAATGTACCATAACTTGTCTGATCATGTATCTCAACTGATGCCCTTTATATGCTACCCTCTTTTCTCTTATTCCAACTCTTGGTTAATACTGTGTATGAAACAACTTTTTTCAAACAATTACCATGTACCTTATGCTTAATTTTTATGTTTTATTCAGAACATCTCATCTGCGAATTTAGAACTTGATCTTGAGCATTATATTGTTCCATCTCCCTCAACTTCTCCAAGTTCAGCACTTGTTTATGCTGCTAACATTACAGAGAATCCCAGATCACTAGGTGGTGGGTCTGCCAGCTTTTCATCTTCCATGGGAGATGACGGTGTTCCTATGATCAATCAACCAGAAACAGTAAAGGCTTAGCTTTCAAATTCACATTTCAAATTCATAATTATACTTTCTAGAATGAATTGTTATTAAAACATGTTAAGATCAGTCCAGAGATATTTTGATGTTACTTTGTTGAATGTTGGTGGTTATTTTGCTATATATTCAGAAGTCTTTTTCCAGATCCAGAAGCTGTGATCGATTTATAGTTGTATTTGCCTTAAAAGACTTTCATTGGTTGAGGATGTAGATTATTTTGTTTTATATATATATATATATATATATATATATGTGTGTGTGTGTGTGTGTTTTCCTTTAATAAGAAGAACTAAAGCTTTTTTTTAAAACTGTTGGAAAGTATATCTCCAGTTTAGAGGAAATATATCCTATTTTTGTGCCAGCTTCTTTGTTGCTAATAATTAGAATTTCATTTGTATATTTTCTGAATTATTTTCCTGTATTACTTGTTTCATGAGTTACAGATTGTAGATCATTATATAACCAACTGGTAACTGCACAAATGATGTTTAAACTACAAAATGTCTCTTGAGGTTATGAGAAAAATAAAAAAGAATCTAGTGGATTATATGGATTCCTGATCATGCAATATATCACATCTAATAGGCTA
Organism: Phaseolus vulgaris; assembly: GCF_051622355.1. Lineage (NCBI taxonomy): Eukaryota > Viridiplantae > Streptophyta > Magnoliopsida > Fabales > Fabaceae > Phaseolus > Phaseolus vulgaris. Next base: position 60,216,613 of record NC_143505.1, on the reverse strand, counting down.
TCTTGATGTTCCAACTAGGTGGAGGAGGTTCATGCATCTGATCAATCTAAGGTGTACCAAAGTCCTGGAATGGTTAAATCGCAGTCTGTGGGAACAATTTCGCATCCGCAAGTTGACAGGGGTGTAGGATTTCCCAGACTTGTAAAATCTTCTAGTTCTAATTCGTTCACTACAAATTTTAATTTGGATCCTGGTACTGAGGTTTGTATAAATGATTTAAAATATTTGTTTTTTTATTTCCATTCCACTAGATTAATGTATGTTGCATCATGCTTTTCAATTGAGGTTATTATTAACAAATAGTTGCTTCTGCTCCCCCACCATTCTGGCTTTATAATAGAATTCAATTCCAGCCGCTGCTGGAGCTGTTGCAGCTGCTGCGATTGCTGATCAGATGCTAGGTCCCAAGGAGCATAGGCATTTGGCGATTGTCATGGTAATTCTTGCTTGAGTATTAATTGCTTGTAAACCTTTTTAGCAACACTTTGTTATCAATTTGCTTTGGGATTTGAGTTGAAGTTTTGAGTGTGATTCAAAATGAGACTATTAACTTGTTGGGATAAACTACTTCATAAGTATATAACTCGAGAAGTTAGTATTTAAGGAATAAAATGCCATGTTCCCATTTTCATCTGATTACAAAAATAAAATATTCGAAAATGAATAATTTCTTACCAGCTTCTTTTTCATAGGTGAGTTTGCCAGCTCGAGGCAAGACTTACACTGCAGCTAAACTTACAAGATATCTTCGATGGTTAGGTCATAATACAAAACACTTCAATGTTGGTAAGGTTGTTCACATTCTTGACTCATCGTCCTTAGTAATCAATAGTCTTGTTGTATCTAATGGAATACAGGAAATATTTTAAGTGTGAATTTAACACACTTATGTTTCATTTGTGCAGTATCGTCGCCTTAAGCATGGTTCCAGTCAGGTAAACTTAATGTAGTAGAATTAATTGAAAAGTTTATGCTTTATCATGTATTGTTTATCTACATTATATTGAGTGTGAAATAGTTTAGACCTAATTCAATCCTACAAAATTGGCTTGTAAGAGGAGGATTGTCCTCATTTATATATTGTATTTTGGTAGTAGCCATGGAGGAAGAACCCTTGAAAGAAGAGTTTTTCTCCTATAAGTGTGTGTCTCAAGTGTAGAAATAGCTGAAAATTTGGTTTTAAAGTTTTTCTTTTGTAGGAATTGGGCCTTTCCAACGATGGAGTGTAGAAAGAGACTCTTAAGCTCTCAAATAAATGAACGCTTAAGCATTCATTGAAACTTGTTCATTTTCTTCTCAGGTTTGGCTTGAGCTGCCCCAAATGGGTAACCTTAAGCCCAAACAACAAACTTCATTTTCTCTATTTTGATGTCCATGAAAGCTCTATCGTCCTTTGAAATTTGATCCATCAAAACTAACAAAAAATAACAAAGATCAAGTACAAGAGGAAATCTAAATTAAATTTGAACTTAAAGAACAATTTATTCAAAACTGAATCAAGATGAGTCTAGTTCAGTTGTTGAGCAGAGTACGTGAGTTGTTGTAAGCTCCTTGACATGTTTTCAATTCTTGTATGTAAAAAACGATTAAAAGAAGGACAATTAAAGTTCAAAAGCATAAGAGATGTCAAATAATTGCATCCAAAGTACTCTAAAAAGTATGTATAGATGACAACTATCACCACATTGCAATCAAAACAGTTTACTTGATATTTTTCTTTGGCCTCAATTGGTTGCTGTATCTACATTTCTTTTTGCTTCAGTTCACAGCATGCGGGTAAAAATTTGTGTAATTGTTTTTATTAATGTTACATGTATTTTTTATTACATAATGTATTGTACTGATTGTTATAAAAATTTATATGGTTTATGTTAGTATAGATTGTAGAGGATTTGGAAGTGGAAAATAATTCCAGTTTGTAAGAATTCTTTATCTAGAGATTGTTATTTTTCTGAATTTTAACGAGTGACATGTATGGGTTCTGATAGTTGATTTTGAGGATGCGATAATTTAAGTTTAACTAAGATGAAGGTACGTAGTTGGTTAAGTTCAACTGGCAGCATGTTTATTCTCTGAACTATGACAGTATGACAGCTAATGACAGCCGAGGATATTTACAATTTACTATACTTAATAATCTCTCTAAATACCCATAACTATTTGTTAAGCACTTAAGAACTTGGGAAACTCACCCTTAAAAGTTAGATATTAAGGGAAATAACCAAACACTTAAATACTCCATCTAGCATGTCATACTTCTCCACATGGGACTTAGACACCCATATGCACTACAAGAAAATTATTAAATTAAAAACAATTTTAGAGACAAAAAATAATTAGTCACTATGTTGACTAAATTAGATATTATTTAAAGATTAAAAAAATTATTGGTATCTAAAGTAGTTTCTATTATTAATAAATAGTTTCTAAATTGTTATCCAATTAGCTACCAAGGTTTTAGGTACCAATTTAATAATAGTTAAAACCTTGGTAGCTAATTAAATATCAATTTAGAAACTATTTATTAATAATAAAAATTATTTTAGATACCAATAATTTTTTTAGTCTCTAAAATAATATCTAATTTAGTGATTAATTATTTTTTTTCTCTCAAATTGATTTCTATTTAATGATTTTCTTGTAGTGATGTAAAGTGAAATAAATAGGGAGTTGGAAGGGGATAAGGCAGCTTTGAATGGATGATGGTTTGAATATTGTGAATGAGAGGTCAACACAAGCATTCTCCTCTTCTTGGCTGTTGGTTTTCTCCAAAAATAAAAGGAAATAAAACTAACGTACCCAGTGTCAAAAGGCTCCTCGCTCATGTATGGGAGAGAGCATTGTATGCATCCTTACCCTTGCATATGCAAAGAGGTTGTTTCTCGATTTGAATCCATGACCAGTTGGTCACCAAGGCACAACATTACTGCTAAGTTAGGTCTTGCTGTCAAACAAAGTTACTTCAAAGAAAAAAAGATGGAAGACTGGAGGATGACATGGTTGATTTTTAACCAAGATTAATGAAGAAACTAGAATTTTAGGATGAAATAAATCTCAGTTCTACGATAATTTATTTAGGGAATGCTTTGATTATAAAAATTAATGAAATAAATAAGAATAGAAATGATCAAGGTTCATTTGCTTTGAACACAACTGTAGTGTAAAATTTTCAGGTTGTTACACCATAAGAGGAGATTCCAAACAGACATAGTTATTTAGGGCTTTTGGTGTTCTGTAATGTGATCAGTGATTGGGCTGAAACAACTGTAATATCATGATATGTAATGTTGCCAACACTATGGCTTCTCAGTGGCAGAAAATGAACCTGACTTAGATCATTGGGAAAATGTGACCAAAACGTAGGGTTACTGTTTCCTTGTGCTAAACTTAAAAATACTGCACACTGAACTGTAAAAATTAAAGATGGGGAAGGGGGTTAGCACTGGCCTATATTCTGGTAAAATAATATTGGGGCATTACCCTAAAAATAGTTGTCAAATCTAGCATCAGCGTTTCTGTGATATAATATAATCTCTCATACATTGCAATGCCACATCTTTTAAATTGTGAACATCACATGATCACTATGGGGTGCTCGATTTTCTCTTTTATGTTAGTTTCATTCTTGGAATTATGATGTTACTGCATTACTTTCCAGGAAAATTTACAATTCACATCATATTCTTCTGTGCAGTTTGCTGATTTCTTTCGAGCTGACAATCCTGAAGGTGTGGAGGCACGCAATGAGGTAACTTCTGGCCAACAAAATTTTTATTTGAATATGTGAAAGAGTACTTTATACTGATTGTTTATACTTAGATTGTAATTAGGGTGCATTTGGAAGAGCTTATTTACCGTTAAACTACAGGAATAACAGATGAATTGGGTAATACAAAGGTTTTATCAGTGACATATCTGGAAGATTGAAATCATGAAAGAGAATGAACAACATGAGTCCTGACACTTGAATCAATGGTCCATCTACCTTTAAACAAATTATTGATAGAAATAGTAGAAAAACTAAACCATTGAAAAAGTGATTACCATCTAGAGTAGACATAATCATACCACTAGGAACAGTCAACCGCGAGACATTACAGTTTCATTCATGATATCCATGGGAGAAAACCAAAAAAATTATTGGAATGAATGCAGAAAAATCACTTCTTATACCATATCAAGGGAAAAATAATTCATTGAATCAAGATGATATTACATATAAGAGAGAGCTATATATAATAGCAATGTAGTAACAAAATAAGATATAATATCTATTATATCTAGAAAACAAAATAACTGATAACATATAATATCTATTATATCTAATTATATTTAATTCTAATAGATAGAGATGCATATGCTTAAAATAGTGCCTCAACTATACCATGTACTCCATGTTTAAATACAACAATATGTTTTTATTATACTAAATGTTGAGATATGTACACTGAACCTACCAATTTGTCATATAGATGATTCTGGTATTGTTAGCTCCTTGTAATCCTTTCTCTATGTACATAGTTTTAATATATCATGTACTACTAGGTAGCGAAGCTGGCATTTGAAGATATGATATCTTGGATGCAAGAAGGGGGCCAGGTATATTCATTATTTTTTAGATAACTTTGTTACTTTAAGCCTTCTTTCAAGGTTTTTTTTTTTTTTTTTTTTCTTTCAAGGTTTGCTTTTTTTGGCTTAAGTTTTAGTTTGGATTTAGGTTGGGATATTTGATGCCACAAACAGTAGCAAGCAGCGAAGAAACATGCTGATGAGACTGGCTGAAGGCAGATGCAAGGTAGATGGGTACAGCCATACATACAATATGAAAATAATTTAGTTTTGAACTCTTCTTATATATCCTTGCATTTTTTGTCACAGATCATTTTTTTGGAAACAATATGCAATGATGTAGATGTAATTGAGAGGAATATACGCTTTAAAATTCAGCAAAGCCCTGACTATGCCGAAGTGTAATGTTTCGTATAAAACTAGTGACATCTTATCTTAATGAGTATGTGGAATTGTAGTTACATACACAATTAGCTTTTCTTTTGCAGACCAGATTTTGAGGCAGGGTTGCGAGACTTCAAAGAACGTGTAGCCAATTATGAGAAGGTAAGTGTTTCATATTTACTTTAAATTTTAATGGCTATTTAAGGTGAGCTTTTTGTTTTAAGTAATGTTGATTTCATGTACTAGGTTTATGAGACAGTAGAAGAAGGATCTTACATAAAAATGATTGACATGGCCAGTGGACATGGAGGGCAAATACAAGTAAGTTTTACATTTAGTTGTCATTCTATGTGGCAAAACTGAACCATTTTACACATGCCATTGTCTAGTTTGCTAGTATTGCTAGTTTGATAATTGATGATATGCATCATGCATGTTTATTGTCCATATAGTAGCTTTTGTTTGGGTTAGTAATAAATAGATTCCAATAGTTTAACTAGATGTAAAACCTTGGTGTGGAAAAAGGCATGGTTTCACTTTCACCTCCAGATTTAAATAGCTTATAACTATTTTATCCTTGAGTCCACTTTGTGCTTTTCGTAATTATTATTTAATCGTTCCCTCCAAGTGTATAATTGAAGGTGTGATTGTTCTTCAAAGAATCAGTGTTAGAAAAGCATGTTACTACCATATGGATGCATTATGTTTATATAGATCACTTATTTGTAGTATCTGAATTATACTATCGGTAAACTAGAAAAGATTCATTACTCACCTCTAAACTGTGTTGAGTGACAAACTCACATTAGAAACGGACAGAGTTAGGCTCTAAAATATGTATTGAACCCTGGGCATCTTGGTTGACCAGTCTGTGATACCATGTCAAGGAACCACCCAATCTAAAAGTTATGCCAAGTAGTAAGGTGTGTATATAAACTGTGTTGTAAATTAAATTATACCATGAGTTCAAATTGCTGGGAGTGGAACTTGAAGGGAGGAACAAAATGTGGCATATTACCATAGCCATATACTTTATGATAAAATGTAAGTCACTTGTCTGTTGTTTAAGGACAGATGATAGTAAAAAACTTGCTCTGTTGAAAAAACTATTGGGAGGCTGCTCTAATATTCTAGAATTTCCTGTTGCAAGTATTTGTGCATCTCCTTGAATTTTTCCATAACCATTTACAAACATGGTTTACAGTGTGACTTTAATTTGTTAATGATCCACAAATTCTATCTTTTTGTTTTAGGTGAACAATATCAGTGGCTACCTACCTGGTCGGATAGTCTTTTTCTTGGTAAGTTTCTTAGAAGAAAGTAGTTAATAACAGTCAAAGCTTTTAACACACTGAAAAGTAAAACAAATGATCAAGTTAATTATAATACTTAACCCAGTAAGACAATATTGAAAAATGTCATAGACCAACTTTTGCTAATGGTTTTTTCTTGAACATTAAGCATATGCCTTCAGCAAATGCTTCTGCAAATCGCTTGTTAGCTTTCTATTAATGATTTGTTATTATCATGCAGGTTAATACACATCTTACACCCCGCCCAATATTACTTACCCGGCATGGAGAAAGTCGGTTTAATGTGAGAGGCAGAATTGGAGGAGACTCTGCATTAAGGTATATTCTAATATTTGGGTTCTATCTCTATTTAGTGTAGTGTTTATATTAATGAGGACACAGGCTTAGAAAAAGGTAGTGTAGGAATGAAAATATTAGTTCTCATTTCTGTTCTGTTTATAAGAGGAACTGTTAGAATACTAAGAATCTAAATTATTTTTCTGTTACCAGTCTTGTTTTGATAAATCTTATTTTGGCTTCTTGTTGTAGTAGATGTACTACACTTGTACATGAACTAGAATATTAGTTTAAAGAGGAGTATAAGGTCAAATTTTTTATTTCACATCGCAATTATTCAAAGTCTTATTATTTAATACCCTCTTTTCTACTTTGCATAAGACCCCCAAAGTTATGGAAGGAACCTTTATGTTCCTTTTAGTAATATTTTTCCTACTCTCAATTGTTGAAATTAATATTGATCCCCTCCTTCCATTTGGTGGCTTTCTAAGAAGCCAAAACTGGGATATATTATAGCTTATTTGCCACTGGTGGGTCAGGTTGGGTTAAAGATGATCCTGATTGTTCTTGGTAACTTCTTTTTAGTATTGTGGAAGTCGCACCATGATATTTATCTTAGTGTTTAGGGTTTAGGGTTTATCTTGGTGTAAATGATTGTTGGCACAAATGGTTCTAATGGAAAATATAAGAAATAGGAGAGAAACAACTATGTTATGGTTCATCTGAGATGTCTTGACAGTGTAGTTGACAGTACCTCAAAAAATAGATTGATAATGATTGGAGATGTTTTTGTATTGGAAAGGAATGAAGCTGAAAAGATGTTCTGACAAGATAGATGACCAATTGGAAAGAATAAAAGTCCTTAGATGATTATTGTCGTAAAGTTCTTGTTTATTTCTCTGGCATTGTTAGGCAATGTCCTTATTGTTTATGACTGATTAAGCACAGTTTGGCCTTGTGTATTAGTGAAAACGAAAGGCTTGGTTGTGAGCATTTGTTCAGACAAAAAATGATTTTTAATTAAAAAATATTTAGAAAAAACGTGATAATAATTATATAAGCTTTTCCCGAATGAAAAACTCTGAACTTGGTGCTGTTATCTAAAGCTAAACAGTTCTGAAAAAGCTCTATAAAAAGCTATTTTACACAATTGTTTTTAAAAGCTGCAACTAAAGGGCCATAATTCTTGGCTTTTTTTTGTCTTGCTATGGCATATCTTTTTGGTACTTAAGGATACATCTCATCTTTAAAAAGTATTAGCTTTTCGGTATTACGTTGTTTCTTTCTTCTTGGTAGGGGTTCTCTTTGTAGTACTACTATGTTTGGGTTAACAAGAATTGCTATGAATTTCTTGTGCCTAACTGGAACACAATGCAATTTGTTTCAACAGTGAGGCTGGAGAACTTTATAAGAAGAAGCTTGCTAAATTTGTAGAAAAGCGTCTGAAATCAGAACGAGCTGCTTGTGTAAGCTTGTAATAAATATATGTGCAAATATTAAAATGATAAATGATTTGTGATGTTTGTGACTGGTGTCTAGATATGGACTAGTACGCTGCAGAGAACAATTTTAACAGCAGGACCAATTGTTGGATTTCCCAAGGTTAGTCTCATCCTTAAGTCAGAAAACATGAATTCACAGAAGTATATATTACTAAATGCTCCCGCACTTTCTAATTTTATCTATATGTTAGATACAATGGCGTGCACTTGATGAGATAAATGCTGGTGTGTGTGATGGCATGACATACGAAGAGATCAAGAAGAACATGCCAGGGGAGTACGAGTATGTTGCAAACTGTAATCTTTCTATTTTCCAGTTGAAAAAGCCTTTGCTTGGTGAGATGGCAATGCTGTTTAAAAATGTTTTCATGTGACCATTGTTATTTATTTTATTTTGCTTTTTCTGCTACAGATCACGCAGTAAGGACAAGCTTAGGTATCGTTATCCTCGTGGGGAATCTTACTTGGATGTTATTCAAAGGTTGATGCATTACTTCTTTTATCATTATTTAGTTCCAAACCAAACTAGTACTGTTTTGTGTAAATAACTTGTATTTATAATAATGCAGGTTAGAACCTGTAATTATTGAGCTTGAGCGGCAAAGGGCACCTGTTGTTGTGATATCTCACCAGGTTTTTCATATAACTTTGATGTAAACTTGCCCATTTATATGCTCTATGGTTGATTGGTTTTAACTCTTGAGTTTCTCATTACAGGCAGTTCTGAGGGCATTATATGCTTATTTTACTGACAGGCCTTTGAAAGAAATTCCAGAAATTGTGGTAATATATTCATACTTAGCTGAAAGTGAAAGATGGAGTTGATGCAAAAGCTCCATCGAGTTCATGACTAATATTGAAGAAATGAACTCTAGTAATTTTGTGTTAGAAGAAAAGAATTTGTGTTAGGTTCACCATCTCATTTTGTGAAAAGTTTGTGTGGATCATGAATTTGCATAAGATATCTAACATATCTGAGGTTTGCTCATTTGCAGGTGCCCCTCCATACAATAATAGAGATACACTTGGGAGTTACAGGTGTGGAAGAGAAAAGATACAAACTAATGGACTGAAAGAATAACTGGAGGAGAGAAGAATCTGGAGAGATAGAATAGATTTAAGTGAACATTTTTGGTTTTATATGATAAAAAATAACTATTATCATGTATATTGTTAAATTCTGAAACCCCTTTTAATAATTTTGATGAGCATCCTTAGTTTCCAGTTTGGAGAATTATAAACAATAATTCCTCAAACAAATCCTGTTGTTTGGTTACATTCTGCATATCCCTTGCATGGCTGAAATTGAAATGCTAAAATTATTACAATCGGGTTCTGAATGAATTTAAGAAGCTGGAACATTTGAAAACATATCATTGAGTGATTAATAATAATAAAATATTCATTTGAGGGAAGAAAAATAGAGCAGGTGCTATGATTTCCAAGTCCAAAAATCCTGTGAATTATTGGTAATGCAGTATGGCAAGAGGACCTTTTGCATGCCTATACTGTAACCACTCTAAAAACTGAAAAAGGGATCTCCATTGCTGGAAACATGCAACAAAATATGGTGGAATCTAAGCAAAGATCTTCTACTGCTATCAACAGCTGACTGCTAGCTGTGGTAGGGTGGTCAAAGAAAAAGAAAAAAAAAGGAGCCCCTATAGAGTGTATGGTTCCATTCACATGGGACCCCTGAACTCTGGTTGATCTCTTTAAAACAGTAGTTGGGGTCCCGCAATATACCCTACCAAACCCAAACAACACAGCGCCCCCTCTAATATTGTCAAAGTTCTAATAAATGCATGAAAGCCCCTATAAAGAAAATGAGTAATGTGAAAGTGAAGAAATTGTGGAGGGGGGTGCCTCTTTTTCATGATTGACTTAGGCTTGATGCAGTTTACAAGAACTAAGAATTTCTTATTTTATTTCTTGGTCATTCATGAGTCATAAGGCCTTTGCCTGAGGAGTTAGGATCCTTTATTGCACCAATTTAACCAATTAACACCACAAATAAATAAACAAAAACCTGCCACATGAATCCAATAAAACCCACCTACCCTCCTCCATTGCCGTTGCCTTCACGAGTGCTTCATTTGTGCCCTATTTTTCTCTTCACCCCTCCACCCCATTCCCATGCATTCCTCATTAATCCCTTAGATATAGGGATTCTCCTTTGACTTCATCTGCATATCCCTCCCCACATAGCCTGACAAATACATTTGCTTACAAGAGGCAGCAACACCAAACACCCCCTTAATTATCACTCCCTTCATTTTCACGTAAACATTTTCACAACTAGTTACAAAGAAACCTCGCTGAGTAGAACAAACCAAATTTTTATTCAACACTGCACAAACTGGCTCTTGACTTGCTGGGTCCCCTCCTCCCAAAATCTCATTTTAAGTTCAAAGCCCTGACCTTTTCCACAAAAATAACCTACCCTTTTGCCCATTCAAGCAAACAACACCGACTTCACCCTCATCCTTCACTCCCCTCACAATGCCGACTCAATCCGAGTCACCCAGTAACTCACTGAGTCAACTCGCTCAGAACCTGTTCTCCGACAGCAACAGCAGCATCATGCTCGCAGCCATTCTTTCCTTGCTCCTAGTCATCCTCTTTGTCCTCCTACTCCACGTGTATGCCAAGTGGTTCTTATCTCAGTCGCAATTACATTCTCACACTCGCCGGTGGCGAACTCCGGTGACCGTCTCCGGCGTTCTGGAACCTTCTCATTTCAACAGCATCAACATAGAAGCGTCACCCACCTGCACCAAGGGCCTGGATTCAGCGACAGTTTCAGCAATTCCCATGTTTGAGCACAAAACAGAAAAAACAGAGGAATTGGAATGTGTGGTTTGTTTGAGCGTAATTGAGGAGGGTGAGATGGGAAGGAGATTGCCAAAGTGTGGCCACGCTTTTCACGTGGAGTGCATTGACATGTGGTTCACTTCACATTGCAATTGTCCCATTTGTAGAGCTCCTATTCTGGTGAACGATGATTCTCAATCGGGTTCTGATGACGTGTTTGAGATTGTGGTTGTTACTCCTGGTTATGAGATTAGTGAGAGTGAGAGTGGTTCTGTTCCAGAAAATTCTTCTTCTTTGTTGGGTTTCTCTCTGAAGAGATTGCTGAGTAAGGTTTTTCTGTCACCTGATCATGTAACTGAGTTGGATGCTTCACACTGAAATATGAACTCATCTCAAAGTTTACACATTTTTTGTTCTCTTCAAATTGGTTGGTTTTCTTTTGGAGATGTACCTAGTTTCTTTCTTTTTCTCAGAAAATTATGCAAAAGCAAGATTATTCATTAGCCTCTTTGACACATTTGAATGATTATCATAAAAGCAGTGTTGATTTCCCTTTTACTGTGCTAATATATTCATTCTTCTTTCAATCATTAAAGCAAATCAGTAGTAGAGACTACTAATTTATTTATCAACTCAGAATTTGTATATCAACAGTTGTATATCTAATACTGAAATAAGTGTTTGCTAAGAGTAGTTAATAGTGTTCAAAAGAAAAGACAAAAGAGAGTACTTGATGGGTTATAAATGTTGCGTTGGTTACTCATGTGTCCCAATTGATAACACTTTCTAACTGTAATTGATTGTTCTGATATCTGAGCTCGTGTTGTTTCAGTCATGATGAAGTAGTGACATGAATGGTGCATGTGGGTAGAAGACAACGCTGGTATGGTATGCCACAGTGAAAGGACAACTTTATGTACATATTTGTTTACTGCCAAATGTTTTTTAAGGTCTTGTTCGATGGATCAGAGTTCACTTCTGCAGATGGGGTGCTCAGAAATATTGGAAAAAGTTCAATCCAATATAATAATGAAACGATTTCACCAAAAGTAAATTGGTCCATATATTACAACGTTACAAAGATAAATAATTATTTACAGAAAAAGTTTGAAAGATGTCAACTTGTGTTTCTATTTAGTGAAAAAGTTTGAAAGGTTCTGAACTGATGTTTTTGGCTACTTGATTATGTCTTTCACTTGGCATTGTGAAAAAGTAGGATAATGAAACACAATAAAAAAACTATTGATATTTGAAATATGTTTGAAAATGATTAAATAATTACTAATCACCTATCAAGTAATTAATTTGATTAATAAATAAATAAATTGGTAGTCAAATTGTTTTTCCATGGCTATATTTTAATATAATTACGTAGATGCATTGTGATAGCTTCTTCCCCTTTTCTTATGCTACTTCTTCTCCCATTGAGAATTTGACCTTGTGAACATGTCATGTCACGTTTGAAAGTAGCTATCTAAAGCAAAAGTGAGATATTACAATAAAAATAATTAGTTGTTTTATCAATAAAAATAATTAGTTATTTTATTGACAAAGTATATAATTTTGTTAATATAGTAACTAATTATTTTTATTTTTAAAATTATTTTTTATTTATTGATTTTCTTTTTAATGATGTCTCTTCAAATTTTCATTCTTTTAGTGTCACTAGTTTAAACAAAATATTTTTCTAAGAGACATTTTACACATCTCCTATCACAAATATATGTTGATTTGGTTTGGATAGATACTCAACTAATATATATGATTATTACAGAAAAATATCAACTAATATATATATATATATATATATATGATTATTACAGAAAAATATTTTGAGATGTGGTTTAAATTTTCAAAACTTATACTCAGAGGTTTCGGCAGAAAAAATAATTTGCCTGTCGAAAAAAATTATAGAAATTTAGTATATTGAAATAGGTTTGGAATCCATTACTATTGTTGTTGACGTTTTACTTAATAACTTACTTTAAAAATCTCTAAATAAATGTAATTTTAGCTTCGATATATTAAATTTAGAAAATTTCTAACTATATATAATTTTTTAAAGCAGTAAGAACATCTTTAACCTTCTTTTCTTCTTGATTTTTAAGTTGAAGAATCATTTCTTCAAAAACTCTTCCACTAGAATCAATCTATATGACATTCTCTTTTTTTTTCATAAAACTTGTTTCTTATTCTTATACAAGAAATAGCTTCTATAGAATAAAAAAATATATCTTTCAGAACAACCAATAATAATAGAATATAATAGACTCTACAAATCAATTTTTTTAAGAATTGGTTGAGGTTTTGTCATTTTTTTTGTATTGGGTAAAAAATTGAATACAATTTGTTTAAGGTTTGCTGCAATAAGAATCACAAATCATAATTTTCAATATATGAAACAATCCGTATTTGAGATGTTCCAACTAAATATTATTTCATAATTAAAATCATATAATTTATTGTTTTGATTAATATAAAAATGAAATATTACGAAAGTCTTTCTTTTGTAGAAGTTGGGAAACTATGTTTGTCATGGTATTTTTGTGTTGTGAAACTATTATTTATTTTCAGACTTCTTGATAATTTTTTTTTTATTTGAATGGTTTCTATGAAAAAGTATATACATCATAATTAAAGTAAATAATAATATTATTTAATTAGCGTCCATACCAATTATAAATAATTTACACGTATTCATGATATCATTGCATGAGCTGCTATTAAGAAAATTGCGATTTAGAACAGTAGAAAAAAGAGCTTTGGGTCTCATAAGAAGTTGGATCGAACCTCACTCTGTCACACTCACTTTTTGGGCCCCATAAATTATTTCTGCACCCCTCATTAATTTCAAAATTTCAACTTTAACCTTTTTTTTATGGAAACTTAATCTCTTATTGCAAATTTTGCATTGCAGAGAGAGAGAGATTATTGGGGGTAGCCATGCTCTAGTCTCTTATCTTATCGTGATTTTCTTTATTTTTGATATTTTAAATAAAAATATTATGTTTTTCGAATTAAAATTGTGGATATTAATATTTTATATAAAACTTTATTTATATTGATTTCATTATTCATAATTTAATCATAATGTTTATATTTGTTTTGATAGGAGTTTATTTAATTTTATTGTTTTTTTTACATTTTTATTATCTAAAAAATATATTAAAATTAGAACCAAATAAATAGATTAAAATAAAAAAATTACAAAAAAATATTTTAAAAACTAAAAAGTAGAATTAATTTGTTAACTTATTTTATAATATGACGGGTTACTAATTTCAACTTGTATAACTTATTAAGATCAACCCGACTAACTCATTTTACTTCTTCAAAATATATTTGGGTTGACTTCCTATCAAATATACTCATTTATTTATAAAAATTAATTTATAAATTTTACTTTAAATACGAATAATTTTTTTAATATATAAAATAATATCTAATTTAGTTTAATATAATAATTATTTTTTTAAGACGTTATTAGTTAAAATATATAACTCTCTAATGAGATGTTAATATCTAAGTAATGTAAAACATAAATTTATTATAATTATGTTTCACAAATCTTAATGTAAAATGTAATACGGAAACCTTTAATTTTGTATAATAGCACCCACTCTCAGACATTCAGACACATTGCCTAACAATCTGCCATTTTTATTGTCTTTTACTGCTCCAACTATTTTTATTAATTGTCCAAAGTAATTTCTCTTAAGCCACTTCAATGACCTTCAACAAAGAGACGTGTAATGTTTTTCTTCCATGCACTGTGGCTTTTCTCTTTGATTCTACAGTTTAGCATTTTGGTAGAAGATGAAGGTTATTGGATATGAAGATAATTAAAGAGAAAAAGAACAACGTAACTTTATGAAAGATAAAGATGTGCAGCACTAGGAATCAAAATCATAGGATCCCAAATTCCACCAAAATTTAAAAACACTTAGTGGAAAATAAAACTTAGTGGAATCTGTGTATATACTTTCAACTAAATTAGGAAAGAAACAATATTTCAATATAATAATAAATTGATTTGATACTTGAAGTTTCGCGACCAAATAGTTGTACCCGCATTACTCCACTAAGCTTGCATGGCATCAAATAACCTTTTCAATTTGCCCTAATTAATCTTCATCTTAGCTTTATGCAATTTTTTTACTAATTTGAGAAACAATTCTAATCGCACGCACATAATATGTCATCATGGGACGATAATTTGCATAGGATTGATTGTTCAGGATGATAATATTTTGTTGATGGGACGATAATTTGCATAAAATTGATCATTCAGGATGATAATATTTTGTTGATAGCATAATCAGATAATAATTTATTTGAATCATTTGGGAGATAATATTTAACTGATTGTGCGATAATATTTTGTACCTATTATTCGAGATGATAATATTTTGTAGCTATTATTCGGAGTGATAATATTTTGTTAATTGTATATGATAATAATTTTGATCGCACAAGTCAATAATAATAATTTGAGCGATAATCTCTTTGATATAATGATTTGTATGATTGTAGTGCAAGTTTGTTTTGTACATTATAAGTTGCACACTAAATGGAAGGTTGAAGGTACAAAATTTTCAAGCCCACAGGGCAAGGATAGACATTGCAGCAGAACCAAGGGTCAAAGCAAGAAAAGATATTTTCTTCAAGGGAGGGGTAGAGTTCATAAGCTTGTTGTGAAAAAAGTCAACGGCTATGAGATCAACAAGGGCCATGTAAATCAGTATTCCTGATGAAACTGAACCCAGTAACCCTTCCAAGATTAAGGCATTTGGATTGCTATCATCGTAACCTGTAAGTGAGAACAATGCCATCCCCAAAATTATCCCCATTGGTGTTGTCACTGCAAACATCAAGCACATGTATGCAATTGTTCCAAAGCTAAATCCTGCCTGTAATAATCACCACAAAAATCTATATCAATTGGATTAACAAAAGTACAAATAATTCTATTCATTGTAAATTTGTTCATGAATACACTACTTTTCATTCACATCTTGTAGTCTGAAGAAAGGAAAAGTAATCAAGAGCACACTTCAAAAAATCTCTGCATAGATTTCATACTGAACAATGTTGTTACGCTGGTTAATAACAAAAATTCACTGGAAATGAAAATCAAACATTAACATTTTATTCTGATTAGAATGACTTTGTAAACACTTGAAACATTGTTATTATGTAAACGCTTATTCAAAATATTTATTATGTAAACGGTTTTTCCTTTTTTTATTATTAACCGTCACAGGGTGAAGCTATGGTCTCAAAAACTTATAAATCACGGTTTCGAATTGCGCAATCCTCGTGACTACACAAGCCACATAGCACACATAAATTAAAATATAATATTCCTCAGTTGTCTCTTTTCTAGAATTTGCATCATTACTCATCTCATACACATTTTATCTTTGCAAAATTATATGTAACCTATCTCTTAATTAATAGATAAGATAAGATAATCTGGACAGGTTATTAGTAATAAAATAAAAGGATCACAATATATTATTATATTTTCAAGTTCTATAAATTTTACACTAAAACGGTCTGAATAGAAATCCATACTTATCCACAAAACTACTTAAATTAGTCCCAACTAAGCGTTAATTTGGGAAGTTAGGAGTCTTTATCCCGATAATTATGATTATGATTTATAATTATAACCTTAAACACTCTAAGCCCCCTTAATTAAACAATACAACCCCGGTTTCAGACACCAAAAATTAAAAAAAACAAATAGAAAACTGAGGAATTCTCCAACCGCAACAATAAACAATGTTTTAGAAACTCCCAAACACAATATCCGTTACTAATTTCCTTCCTAAAGGTGTAAAGATATTAATTTTGAATACACACAAGAAAAAATGTAGAGGCAATTAACATAATCTAGTTGCTTAGCAATTTTTTCAGTTAAAAATTTAATATACAATCTACAGATTATAATTATAATCCAGAGACTATCTAAGAACCTGCATTTATTTATTTATTTATCGTGTAGAAGACAGAAAGGTTAGAATGGAAGTTTCTGGTTGAATCTCAGAAACCCAATTAAAAACATCATAATTGGAACAAAATCTGATAAATTAATGAAAGAAGAAGAAGAAGAAGAAAGAAACCTGAGCGACGCAACCACCGAGACCCATGCCTTCAAAGATTTGATGAAAGGCTAAAGCAGCAACGAGAGGTCGAATAGTGCAAACGTTCTGAGACATTCCCATGGTAACTCCGATTATCACAGAGTGAAAAATTATCCCAATCTCAAGCACCTGCGAAACCAACCTCTGTTTCAATTTCGCCAACTCTTCACCTCTTTCACCGTCGCCGCCAGACCCATGGCACCCTCCGCCGAGCTCCAACTCCTTCTCCTGCCCCACCACCGGCGCGTACTGCGCGTGCTCCACGTGCGAGCTCGCCGCGAGGTCCACCAGGAGCGCCAGAAGAGCGCCCACAAGCGTCACCAGCCCCGAGAAGGGGAAGTCCTTCCAGGGATGGCGGGACGCCACCTGGCAGTCGGCGAGTGCGGCGTACGCGTCTGGGAGCACGTGGACCAGCGAGGTCGAGAGAATCACCCCCGCCGCGAAACACTTTATCACGACTATGGCCTTGTCGTAGAGCGGCTTCCCGCGGAATACCCCGGCGAGGAGCACCGGCAACGACATCCCCGCCACGCTCGTCACGAAGATAACGAAGATTGAGACCACTTTTAGGTGCGCCGCCGCCGCACCGTCCCTGCACGCCGCCGCGCGAGCCATGTCCGTGACGCACGCCGACGACGCCATGCACGAACGAAGAGAGAGATTGTGAGAAAAAGAAAAGTATGGGTTTGGGAAAAAGAGAGTTTGAAGAAATGAAGTTGGAAGAGTGTGAAGAGAGAGTGATAAATGATGTGGAGTGGACCAGGTTATGGTGGGGTTCACTTTGCCGTCAATGACTCATTTTTTCACTGTTACCTCTTTTCATTGCAATTTTTATCTTTCACGCTTTCTTCCTCTTTCTCATAAATTTCTCTTTCTTTATTTCTCTTTCTTTATTAACAAATAAAAGAACAAAAAAATATTTCCCATTATTTTTAAAAAAAAATCTATCTGTGTTTGCTTGCTTTGGTTAATAGACAAGAGTTATGTTTGGATTTAATGTTTAATTTTTTTTTTAAACTTCAATTAGTAGATAAAAAATTATTAATTATTAATTATTAATTTCACGTCTCATGTTATGAGTGTAAGACCCGTTTACTAATAAATTGCAGTCACTTGTTCCGTACCCATGTGGGTGTCATTAAATGAACATCCAAAAATTTAATCACTATTTTTCTTCAACCACAAATATTTATAAATATTTCTTATTATATATATATATATATATATATATATATAATCTAAGGTAAGATATACTACAGTTTAATTCATTAATTCATTGAGGCGTGCTTTTTTTATTTTATCGTAAGGTCTATAATAGCTCTGATTGCACTGGAGAACTGATCGCGCGATAATAATTTATGTGGATGGTTTAGGTGATAACATTTTGTTGATTGTGGGGGCAATAATAATTAACTGATCGCATCGTGCGATAATAGCATGATAGTAAGCTGATGATAATATTTAACTGATAGTGTGAGATGATAATATTTAACTGATTAGATAGAACGATAATAATTTTGATTGGATTGTGCGATAATATTTCTAATTATATGTCACAATAATATTTTGATATCATAAGGTGATAATAATTCTAATCATATGGAATGATAATAATTTGGGGCGATAATAATTTGCTGATCGCTTGGAATGATAATATTAATCGTTCATGCCATAATATTTTGTTGATCCCTTGGAACAATAATATTTTGTTGATCGTTCGGGCGATAATATTTTGCTAATCGTCTGGTTGATAATAATTTTTGGGAATTGCTTAGAGCAATAACATTTTGCTGACACACGGGCGGCGATAATATTTAATTGATCGCATGAAGCGATAATAATCCTGGTCGCACGAGGCGATGATATTTCTAATCGCACGGGACAATAATAATTATGAACGCACGAGACTATAATAATTCTGATCGCACAAGGTGATAATAATATGGGACAATAATGTTTTGTTAATCACTGAGGATGATAATAATTTATGCGGATCGCGGTGTGCGATAATAATTTATGCGAATTGCTTGGGGCGATAACAATTTTCTGATCGTGCAGAGCGCTAACATTTTGCTGATCACGCGGGGCGATAATATTTAACTCATTGCGTGAAGCGATAATAATTTATGCGGACCGCTTGAGGCGATAACATTTTGCTTATCGTGCGGAGCAATAATATTTAACAGATCTCGTGGGGCGATAGTATTTAACTGATCGCGCGGGGCGATAATGTTTAATTGGTTGCGTTGGGATAATAATTTATGTGGATCACGCAGGGTGATAACATTTTGTTTATCTCTCAGGGCGATAATAATTTATGTGGATCGTGGAGGACGATAACATGTTGTTGATCGCTATGGGCGATATCATTTTGTTGATTGCTCGGGGCGATAAAATTTTGCTTATCGCGCGATGCGATAATAATTTATGCGTATCATGGAAGACGATAACATGTTGTTGATTGCTCAGGGCGATAACATTTTGTTGATCGCTAAGGGCGATAATATTTTGTTAATCGTGCGATGCGATAATAATTTATGCGGATCGCTTGTGTCGATGATATTTTGTTGATTGTCCGGGACGATAACATTTTGATGATTGCATGACGATAATAATTTATGCGAATCGCACGGGACGGTAATATTTTGTTGATTGCGTTGAGAAATAATAATTTATTCTGATTAGGCGGGACGATATTATGGTTGGTAGGATATTCATGTTCAACCGTATCAATAAACAAGAATATAATATATAAGTAACTCGTTAAAACTTTTTTGGTTGAGACGATAATAACTTTGAATAATAATATATTTGAATAATTAATTATAATATATTTTCAATAATAAATATTTAAATAATTAAATATAATATATTTTTTCAATAATAAATATTTAAATAATTAATTATAATATATTTTTTATAAATTTTAATTAATTAAATTTTTGTAAATTATTTCTAATACCATTCCACCATATAAAATACTTAACACTAGTTTCAATCCTGCGAGCATTTGAGCTAAAAGATTAACCATAAATAAATTATATAAGAAATTAAGATGAAAAATTTAACTCAAAAGCTTAAAATTATAAATTATAGATCTTTTTCTAGTACGTTGATCAACCTTTTGATTTATACTCAATGTGTACTCAAACTATAGTTCCATTTCTAATAAGTGAATATGTGAACTACCTTAATTTCGTGGAAATACAAAGTCTTATAAAAGACGGGAATGTGACTAAGAATTTTAATATTTTATAACAATGTTAAATAAGACTAAAGTGTGTGTAAAAAAGAATACCTTCATATTATTGAAAGTTCAACAATATAACTAATTATTTAAGTTGTTATATGTCATAATGATAATATATATATATATATATAATTATTTGCTATAATTATTCATGAATAAAAACAGATAAAGTTAGAGGTGGTATCACATGACTACCTATTAAAAATGTACATGTATATATATTTTTATAGTATTTTCTGATATTTGTTTCTTGATAACTAAATATCCAAAAGTTATAGTATATGATGTTTTTTTAAGAGAACAAATTAACATATGTTTCTATATTTAACAAAAAAAAAATTACTTTTAGTCTTCATCTTAATACATCAGGCTGAACATCTTCAAAAACTTGGTCAAGGAGATGTGTTCATATGGAAGGCATGAGTTAACTAACCAGCAAAAAGTTGAGTGAAAATATTAGGATCTTGTGTCAAATGCCAACAAGAATGACCTAACTAAAGGACCAAGCAATCAAAAAGTTTGGGTGATTTTCCTTCTTTACCTTTCTTTCTTGCACCCCCAACTTACTTTCTGCACTTCAATAATTTCAAAATACCAAACACACTCTTTTATTTGGATTATTTGATAAAAAGAAAAAAAAATCATTATGGAATGAATTTAAACAGTTCTGAAAAAACAAATTTTATAATAATTTAGGTGTTTTAAAACGTGTCATTTAGAATAGTTGAACATTAGTTCATATTATCTGTTCCAAAAAAAAAATATTCCAATTTTATCACTTTTTTTAATGTATTTTTTTTTTATCCTTTGCATCGTTTGTAAACTATGAGTATATTCAAAATTTGGGGCTACAGAATGATTTTTAGCTGGTGTAGGAAGAAAAAGCCCTCACTATCACTGTTCAGGTTGGATCCATTTTCGAAGAACCCAATACTTTTTGTTAAGTGATAATTAAACAAAGTTTTTTTTTTTTATGGTTCAAGATGGAGTCTGTATCTTTTCTCTTACCATTAGATTTAGGCTAGAATTAATGTTCATTGTCCAGTGTGTTTCTGACTCTAATAATTATTTATTTATTTTATTCAGTTATTAATTTATACTCGAATAATAATAATAATAATATTATTATTTATACTCTATTTGTTTTTATTTGATATTAGAGTCCCTTATTACAATACAAAAAAATTGAATTGTAAATGATAATTTGAATATTTTATTTACTTTAAAAAAAAAATTTAATAACGCACAATTTTTCAAATACATACAAAATGTTTTGATTTTAGAAAAAAACGACCGATTTAATATGACATTCTATTAATCATAAAAATGACTGTCTATTATATATTTCTTGAATATTCTTCTAAATATTTAGATTGTTTTGTTTAAAAAAAGGTATTATTTTCGAGGATATGGCTGACCAGTCCCAAATATTTCCTTAAATTTCAATAAGTATTGTTTTAATAATAGAAACAAAGTGATTAAGCAAGCTATTTTGAGAGACTGATCGAATGTAATCACATTTTGATGCATTCAAAATTTAATATTATCTATAGTTGTTAAAGTAGTTTAATAAATTTTATCATACGAACACGTAAGGTGACTGTTTCTTATTTTAATGTTTTAAAAGAGAGACATTAAAGAAAATTATTTTAAATATTAATATGTGAAATTATTTCTAAAATCCATTAACTAAATTAAACACCCACTCTATGAAATTTAACATTTAAATGAATCCTCATCGAAAATATTAATACTAAGAGGTAATTTCATGGTTTATATTTTATCAAAATAGAGTAATTTTTTCCCTTTTTCTTTATCGAATTGGGGTCAATTCTAAAACAATTACGAATTCTAGTAAGTTATGCCTATGTTTATGGTTAATTGGTATATCATCCATAAGAAGAAAGTGGATTGAAAAAAAAGTGAATATATGTTTATATTTATGAGTAGATAGTTTAAACCTCTCGTGGGTCTACAAAGAGTGTTATTGATGATTGAGTGTTGCTCAATTCATGAAACTTGTTAGTTCCTTCATTGTTCAAAGCCTTTATGCACCACAAGTCCTGGCATGAGAGCAATTTCCAATGTGGAATATGATGAATCAGATCATCTCTTCCTCCAATTTCTGTCACAATGATCTTGCTCTGTTCACTCCTAGAAGCCATGTTGTGCACAAACTGGCACAATGCCCTAACCAACTTTCCAGAGAATGGCCCTTCTTGGTACACACCATACATGAAGTAGAACCCAAAAGGACTAAAGAAATTGGGCAAGGTTGGCAATTTCATGCATGGGAACATTCTACCAATCAAGCTCCAACTCTTTGTGAATAACATGCAAGACAAAGGTGCTTTCCCTAGCCTTAGCTTGAAGATTTCCCCACAGTTCCAAACACTAAGCATAGCCCAACTATCGGGAACTTCTCCATCTAAACCAAAATCACTATCCCCTTTGAAATAAGCCACCCAAGTTCCCAAGCTTAGCTTGTTCCTTAGTATATTCTCTATGTCACTAGGGAAGAACTCAGTGGATCCCATGAACCTTCTATAGAGGGATTCAGCCTTTTCAACCTTCACCATAGCTATCTCTATGTTGGATGAGATTTGAAACAGATGATGATTCACTGGGTTTATGAGTATAGTTGGAGTCCTAAACTTGGTGTAGCAATACTTCTCCATGAAGAGGTTGATTGAGGCGTGGTTTTCTTTCTCTGTGGCCATGTATGCATATTCCACATCATTGGAAGTGAACCACTCTTCTAACCTTTGCACTAGACTTGATCCAATGCCTTTTCTTCTACTATGAGGAGAAACTCTGAGGCCTAAGACATACCCCACCTTTGCCATATCCTCTGGAGGATGAGTGTGAACTTTCACCATTTTTATTAAGCCTTGAATGACACCGACCAATTCATTGTCCATCTCTGCCACCTAGCACCAAATTAACCAATAAGTAGTATAGTGCACACAATTCTAGTACTACTTGACTAAATTAGATCACTTAACTAACATAACCAAAACTAAAGGATCAACACACCAGTTAGGTTAGAGTAAGTAAGAGGAAAAGAAGATTATAAATTGTGATCCATGTAAATAAAGGCTGAAGGATGAGGGAGATGATGAAGATTATTAAGTATAGTTACTTTAATGGTGTGGTATTGTATAGTATATATACCAGCATTATGTACATGGGACTGTTTCTGATCCTACACATGGGGTCCCCCATAGTGTCTAGCACGCTTTCTGATGGCCCTACCTTGCATCTTCTCTCAAGATCTTCTACCTGAGCTCTATCAGAGTGACCCTCGTAGCTTCGGATTATGAACTTCTTCAATGCCATATTCAATGAAACTTAATTTGTGTTGAAGGAAATGTTTGAGTTATTCATGGAGCAATAAAGAGAAAAAAAGAAGAAGGGAGAAGCTCAAGCCTAAGCAGATAATCCAAATACATTTTGCCAGTTAAATAATACAAGTACTACAACAGAAACAATGGTTGGAGAAAGACTTCATACAGATAGAAATTTATATGCACCCAAAAGAGAGCTATTAATACATGTATTTTATATATATATATATATATATATATATATATATAAATACTTGGTTTTATGCCCTAGTACCTTGGTTCGTTATCGAATGATGAAAAGATGTGCAAAAGCAGGTGCATGAATCTGAGAAATAAATATAGAATGGACTTGGTAGACAATTAAATATAATTCATCTAACTACAAGTACAATCCACAATTAATAAACATTTTCATCCAATAATGGATTAATCACAACTGTTGAAGGATTAATTACCCAATATACGTGTTAATTGAAACATGTTTGTACCTATTTCTTACTATTAAAAGATTCATTTATACTAATATATATATATATATATATATATATATATATATATATATATATATATATATTGTTTCGCGGCGGGTGGGCCATCTTTAGACAGAAGATTGAAAAGTAAAAATTAAATTAAAGCAAATTAAGTTAAATTAAACCCCACTCACCCTTCCCTTTCTGCAAATTAAAAGTTTTATAATTTATGATAAAATGGCCTTAAATTCCAAAAACAAGGACACGAGTAATACCACTAACGAGGAATCACTATATGACAATTGTAAAAGCAACTTTTAATTGGAATCATGGACAGATTAATGGAGTTATAATACGTGAAAAAAATAATATTATTTTTCATTACAAAAAGTTGAAGAATTCCATAATTGATTAGAAACCAGTATTGTTTTTTAAAGAATAGAATTCTTAATTAGTAGTAGTGTTAAAAACAAGACAATTATGAATTATGATATTGTTTAATCAAATATGGAAACAAACAAAGGGGAGTGGCACAACTTGTTCTTACCAAGCCTAGCTAAATAGAAACAAAGCAATGATTTGGTTAAGTATGTGAAGAATAGAACCTAAGCAACTCATAGATAAACACCTTCTATTGTAATCAGTAATGTTTTAAAAATTCAACTTTTTGTCGGAAACTTTTGAGTTTTGGTATTCTATTAATTTAACTGATGCTATAATCGTGGTTGAAATATAATTAATTATAATACTAAATAATAATTAAATCTAAAACATTGTTCATGATCCAATAACAGTTAAATTAGAATGAAAATTCAGGTAACTGTTATCCCTAATAAAAAATGTAAGGCCCAAGGATAGTTATAGGTCTATCTTACATAATTTGTCGCTCTTGTGGGTCAACTATTTCCTCCCACAGTCTATATAATTTTCTTCTTTTTAATTTTTCAGTGTTGTATATTACTATTTGAATATTAAATATGACGAAATATTTTTATTAATATTATATTATTGGATTTTATACGTTGATGGTTGAAAATTAGTTATAGTAAAAAAATAATCATTTCATAAGCTACTTTATCAAACCAGACTTAGATCAATTTTTAGAGTTTTGTTATTATACAAATTTTAAATAATTTTTCTGAAAAGAATTGTAAAATACCTTCATAAAAAAAATTATTAAATAAAAACTAATTTTAAAGACCAAAATAATTAGTTCCTATTTCAATAATATAGTCTATTTTATAAACTAAAAAATTATTGATATCTAAATTAGTTTATATTACTAATAAAAAATTATAAAATAATTTTTAAATTGTTACTAATCTTTAGCTAAAACCTAGTTTGTTAATTTAGATATTCAATTTAGAAACTATTTTATAAATTTTTATTAATAATAGAAATTACTTTAAATACTAATAATATTTTAGTCTTTAAATTATTATTTAAATTAGTATTGATTTAGTTATTTTCTTTTAAATTGGATTGCTACTTATTGAATTTTTTTGTGTTTCTTAAAAAAACTGTTAATCTTTTATAATAAAAAATGTTCAAATAGAGAGGTATATTTTGAATTATTTTTGCATGATAACTATTATATTTATTATTTAAACTATATGTCATATTTATAAACAAATTACATAATTTTATTGTTGGAGATCCTATTTCATCTAAAAATACATATATGAAACAATTTAAGAATTGAGCACTCATATTTTGTAGCTTTTTGTGATTATAAAAAAGAAAAAGGGTGAGGCAGAGGAATGTATAAGCCAAAAGAAGAGGGTGGATGAGAATAAAGATACAAAATATTTTGATTAGTTCATCACTTTTAGGAAAGTGAAGGTGAAAAATTATAGTGGAAGGAGATTATTTGCAAAAGAGATCCAGATTTGGTAGCAAAGTATAGATAATGATACATTGATAAGTATAGAGAAGGGTATAAGGGAGGCTTATCTTTCAAATTAATGGATCTTTTGGACAAATAAATAAAGCTCCAATCTATGGTGGAAACATTGTTGAAGATGACCAAAATTGAGTTACATGAAATGGTACAAAAACATCTTTAAATGGGTCAAAAACATTAATGTGATTAACAATCTATTTAGTTGGTGATATTAATTCAAGACACTTTTTTTGTATAAAATATTTAAAAAAAATAGAAGGTTTTTGTTTTATTTTTGTGCATTTATTTCAGCTTTTTAAAATAATAAAAATGAAGAAGACTAATTAATTCCAATGGATTATTTCATGGGTGGGTTAAGTTGAGTTGATTTATGAGTCACAGTCCATTTGATGATTCTATATAATTATTTAATTAACATAAATTAAGTAGAAAAGTGTGAAACTACTCTTACATCATTATAGAGAAGTTAAATAATGTTGTTAGATTCTTCTTCCAAGTTCCACCTACCTTTTATACACTAAATAATTATAATCCTCATTATTAATTTAAAAGACATCCACCACTAATGAAAATGTACACGCGTGGTTAAAAGAAGAAGCACTGTAGTGGTTTTCTCTCATATTTTTATGATTTTATCCCACACAATAAATTTCTACTAATCCAATAACAATTAATATGTTCTTCTCCTATGCATAGCCTTTTTGGATGGATATTTTATATGTTAATTCCTTTGTTTATTTCTTTGATACACATCTTTAAAATATATTTTATTACTATTATATGTTAACTAATATTTTAATCTATAAGTATAGAATAGTGATAAACTACTTTCTTCAATTTTTTACGTATTCATTTAATTTAAATTTCATACTGTAACTTTCACTGTATTTTTCATAGAATATGAAATATTTAAAAACTCACCAACATTTACCAAAGTTCACAATACATATGTTAGATGAAGCATTTATTATTAAATTAAAACTTGTAATTAATAATTAGTGGTTCTCTATTCATGGATGTAAGATTGAATTCAACTTATTTTAAATTGTGTTAAAAATCATAATTATCTTTATGAAGCTTTGCATTGCATGTTATTAAGATTAGTGGTATCATTATCATTCAAATTAAGAATATTGGTATTGTTCCTTTCATTTCATCCATGTTATTTAGTGTGTACTGAGCATGAGGAATAATCAGAGATTTGGAGAACCAATTATTATTAATTCTGCTAAAAATTATATTGTTATGGGTTTAAGCATGATCGATAACTTTTTAAAAAAAATTATAGATAATAATATTGGATATTTCCCTATGTTGAAATATTTTAATGTCAATAATTATCTTTGTAAAATATCCAAAATATCTATAGTTGTTTAACAGTCTCTTCGATTTGGTTATTGATGATGTTGTTCGATGAAATTTTGTATTTTTTTTTTTTGTGTTGGTATTTTTTAATAAAAGTATTGATAAATATATGGAGATATTTATCTTTTATATTGGTATTGATATTGCTTTGAAGATTGATGGGTTTCATATTAGTCATTGAATTGTCAATAGTTCAAGGTTGATATATATTTGGAGTGATTTTATATTGGTAGTGCAAGCCAACTATGTCTAGAATTTTAAATTTTTACGTTTATCACATTTTTAAAGAATGGATTAAATGTGTTCATAGTCTTAAAGTCTAATCATTTGGTTTGATATTTTGTCTTCTTCTATTAGTAAAGTCTTTTTAAGAAATTGGTTTAGATTATGAGAATATATTTTACTAATTAAATAAAAATAGCATTTCAGATATACTTCAACTTTATACAAAGAAAAACAGTAAACACAACCAAAACATCTATCAACATTGCAATAACATCCACCTAGCACAAACGGCTTACTTACCTATCAGATATTTTTTTTTTTACAGAAACAAACCACTAAAAAAAATCATAAAATAAAAACTAATTTTATAAATAAAAATAATTAATTTTTATAGTGACTAAATTAGAGATCATTTTAAAAACTATAAAAAAATAGTTTTTAAATTAGTTTCTGTTAAATGATTTTTAAATTAGTAACTAATTAGTTAACAAGTTTTTTTTACCAAATTTAAAATTCAAATAATTGGTATTTAAAACCTTGGTAGCTAATTAGATACCAATTTAGAAACTATTTAACAATAATAGAAACTGATTTAGAAACCAAAATTTTTGTTAGTCTCTAAAATTATCTATAATTTAGTCACTATAACAACTAACTAATTTTGATCTCTAAAATTAATTTTTATTTTATGATTTTCTTGTAGTGAATTAACTAACCTTACTTATAATTACAATACTTTACTTATAATTACAAAACTTCTCTTATAGAGAGTATAGTTTTTTTCTTAAATATAAGTTTTGGAAAGTATAGTTTTTCTTAAATATAAATTTTGGTTTGGTTCCTATTGTTATTGAATTTTGTTTTCATTGTAATATACACATTCATTCTAGAGAGAGTATGATTGTTTAAGTATAAAATATGAACCTAATCTAATTGAGATGTTATATTCTCGTAGTGATACTTTTTTATATTGGGTGTATTATTATTCATCTTAGATTATATCTTTAAATTCCAAAAAGAAATATCATACTTTTAAGAAGACATCATACTTTTATTATATTAAGTTATTCATATAATGATTAAAAAAACTATTGTAACATAAAAATATCGTAAAACTAATATCAAACTTATCATATATAATTATCAATATCTTATCTAATAAAAAATGTAAAAATAAAAATATTTTATTTTATGTAAAACTATAATCAAATTCTACCTTACCAGTTATATATATATATGTATGTATGTATAATGACACTTGCCTAATTCACTTTTTGATATAGAAAATGGGGGAGCATGCATGAATTTGATAGCAAAGTGTTAATGAAACAAAGACATTCATCACTGCCATTTTGGAATCTTCCTAACATCGAGGAAGCATAATTGCAAATGATTTTGCAATCTTTTGGTTTATTGTCCATTATTGTTAGCATACCTTAACTTTTTTTCTTTTTAGATAAAGACTTTGCCAGCTTTATTCATTATTGGACAATATCTCTTTGATTTTCAACACTCCTATTATTTAAGCATCTTGAAGAAATCTGGAATATAAGCATGTTTTTATGATGCTTAAATCTAGTATATTAAGAATGTGTAATTGTTTGTGAAAGCATTAATCTTACTATTATTAATATTTTGCATTGGATGATCATGTGTGTGTTTTCATAAGCTCTTAATTCTTTTAAATTATTGTTAAATTTACTGAATTTGAAAAAAAAAACAATTGATTATATTAAATCATAATCAATTATTCTATAATATAAAAAACAAGTATTTGTATGTAATTAATTATTTTAGTGTGTAATTGAGTGAATTGATTATGTATATTTAGATTGAAATATAAGATGATGAGAATCGATTATTATTAAAAAGTACTCTATTTAGATTGAAATATAAGATGAAGAGAATCGATTATTGTTAAAAGGTACTCTACTATATTGTTTTGGTGAATTTTCAAATTCATCTAACAAAATAATTAATTATCACTCATGTAACTAATAGATTAACTTTGTTTTTAAAAAATATAAGTGAGTTTTTTCTTAGTTTAGAAATACACTATTTTAAAACTTACATAATCTTTCTTTCCTCCAAACAAATATAATTTATAATATTTCTCCAATATCAATAGTGTGATATTGAGTAAAATTTATCGAAGAGCTTGTGAATTGAATATTCTCTTATAAACTATAATTTTTTTTCTATCTTCTTAGTTTTTCATATTTTAGAAAAATTAAAGGTAATATATTTCATATTTTCTGGATATCTAGGTTTGGTGTAGTTTGTGTAGTAACTTTCTACACTTATATTATATTTTATTTTATTTTATTTTTATACGTTTTCAAGTATACATTCTTGAATGTGTTGTATGATGCATTTATAATGTATATCTAATTTTGTTTTTTCAAGACTATTGAGCATATTGGAACAAGTTTCACAATCGAGATTTAAAATGAACAAATTCTTCTTAGTTGAGCGCTAAGGGAACTAGGATTTGTTTGTGGAATCTCGTTTCATTCCTACAAAGGACATTAATGTTCCAACCTCAAGTTCGTTGAAATAACATTATTAGGGTCAATCATCACATATGAAGAAAAAGATATTCAAACAAATAAGAGAATAATGAGTTTAAAAATATTCATGAATGAGTAAACAAAATATACTTTGTAAGGAAAAAAAATAAAATAATATATATATATATATATAATATAGTGAGATATTAACTGATGTAGTTTAAAGATAATAGATGCTAAAGTTCCATGCATGATTCTAAATTATTGTAGACTATTTTTTATTGAAAATTATGATCCTTAAATGAATGATATGAAAAAAAAAGATGACTAATAATATATAAATAGCCCTTGTTGTTTGCTTTCTAAAAACCAAGAATAACATGTTTTAGTTTTGTTAAGGGTTTTTCTATCCTTAAAAAGCATACGTCATAAATAATTTATAAATTTCTCCACTCATAATTAAAGATGGTATAGAACGGAATGTGCAGATGAATTTGCAACCCGATAGCAAAAACAATGTAAGATATATTAACTATTTTAATCTACTAGTTCGCTTAGATCCATCTGAGATATAAACTACAATTCATGTGGTTCAAGTACGAGATGCGACAAAACAACCCACATGATATATACTTAAAATTAACATACGAACAGACCAGTCAACCCTAAACATCATTCATCCTCCTACGTACAACAACTCTTAAAAAATGGTTAGAACAAGTACTACATGAATTTTTGAGAAAGCTAGTAAAGATAATACAATTATTCAACAACATATGCAGAATAGATGAATAAAATTAACCAACATTGATTGTCGTTTCTACATACCCTAAACAGCAAAAGAAAGATATTAAACTCTAAAAGCAACAATATTTAAATATGAGAAAATATTATCTTAAAGCATTTTAGATTGAACATGTAATTGTTCTCAAATATAGTATCTGTACGATTAAGAAAACTTGTCACTTTCCATCAGTAGCCTCAAGTCAAATGCTTTATCCGTGGATGACAACTCATTCACACAACAAAACCCAATATCCAAAACATAAGGACAAATATGCAAGGGGTAAATATGTAAATATTTTATCTTTAAAAAATAAACAAAAATAAAAATAGCTGATGGAAAAGGTTACCTGGAAGAACTCATCTCAACCCTTAAATAATCTCAAGTCAAGTGGTTCTAGTTGGAATCCCAATTTGGATATTTGGGCCCATGTTTCACAATGTCATTGTTTTCTGGGCTGCTTCTTCCTGCACCTCCATACCTTCTTCTCTCACCTCCATAGATTTTCGTATTTCCAAAAATGCCCCTCTGTAATATTCCGGATTACATAATCCGGAAGTCATTTTTCAAATTTGTAATTAGCTTCCGGATTATATAATCCAGAAGTCTTTTTTCAGATGCATTATTACTTTCCGGATACATAACCTGGAAGTCTTTTTTAACTTCCAGATTATGTAATTCGGAAGTCTTTTTTCAAATGCGTTTTCGGATTACATAATCCGGAAGTTACTCTATGGGGGTGGCACAAAAAGAACAAAAATGTATTTTCATTTTGTGTATGGAGGTGCCAGAAGAAGATATGGAGGTGCAGGAAGAAACAGTCTGTTTTCTGTACCCCATAGTTTTCATTTGCATTGGGCTGGTTAAAAAATTAAACTGCTCCTTTTTACTGTTATCACCCCCTTTTTTAATCACTTTTTATATTCTTCAAAAGATATTTCTGAATTACACAATTCAAAAGTATTTTTATTAAAAAATAATTTTAATCTAAAAATAATTCATGAATTTTTTATTTTTTTTAAAATAAAAAATAATTTTCATATTACATAATCTGAAATTTAATTTTTTAAAATTATATAATTTTGAAAGTCAATAAGGTAAAGAAGGAAACATTCGAGTACAAAAAAAAATCCGCTTCACAATATGGATAATTTTGGATTAGCCCAATTCAATTCTGAATGAGCCCAACACTTCTATCTCTCTCTTCAACTGTTTCAAATTATTTTAAGTGAATTACATAAAATTCAATAAAACATATAAAAGAAATGAATGAATAAAAGTAAAGTTTAAGCAACAATCGGTTCTATTTACTAAAAAATAAAAGTTAATTACTAGATGGAGAATCAAAATTAATATATATTATCTTTCATATATAATCTACTTGTGAAGAAACACTATTTACTTTAAATTCTATATTATATTAATCATATTTACATATTGTGCTTAAAACCATTATATGGTCAATGAAATGAGACGGGTATTTGTTATAACCTAATATGATGTTAAACATAAATAAAGCGATAACCGTAATAAAATGTTAAAACACTATATTCTTTATTATTACCGATTAATCTCTTTTTTTAATAAGAATTTTCGGTTCAATAAAGACTTAACTGGAGAGGAGAACATATATATATATATATATATATATATATATATATATATATATATATATATATATATATATATATAAAGAGAGAGAAAAATGATTATATAGAAAATAATTATTTAAGATTATTCGCAATCAATCTAAAATTGTTATTTTAATATTATGAAAATGTTCTCGTCTCATACATATACTTTTGTAATCTATATATAACTTTTGATATTATTTTTTCAATAAAACTATTTTATCCTTTATTAAATTTATATAAAGGAGACAAGTTCTTCTTTATGATGTTTTTTTCAATATTTTTTTTTACTCTTTATTAAATTAAAACAATTTCATTATGTGGTAATATCATTTTATAATTATTATATAAATATAATCCTCAACTGAAAAAATAAATATTTAATTCTCATTATTTTTCTTATAAATACTTTTATTTTTAAATTATATTGTTTTAATGGAAATGCGGATACACATAAAAAGCACATGTGTTTACTTTTTAAATAATAATAATAATAATAATAATAATTTATTATTATTATTATTATTATTATTATTATTATGTGATGTGAAAGAGAATTTTTTTTATAATGTCTGTAGATAAAAATATATTTAAGTTATTTTTAATACAAAGCTATTTTCATAGTATTTTAACTATAGAAAATCAGTTAATCTTAAAAAAAAGACAATTCCTAAACTTAAGTCAAAGTTTTTTTTATTAGAAAAACATATTCATAAGTTTTATACACATTGTTATGCCTGTCCCATTTTCATACATTGCAAAATATTCCCTATAAATTAAATTTGTAATTTTCTATCTGGCTTAAATGAATCCGAACTTTAATAAAACATTTTGCATAACTTTTAAAAATTATTACATTTTTTGGAATTCATAAATAGTATTAAAGAAGAAATGTGTGAATTAATCTATCTTTCTTTGGAGTTCAATCCAGTCATTTAAATTAAATAATTTTTATGTATCTTTATTACATCACTTATTTGTGTAATGTTTTTTACTTTTCTTTTTATCACTCTTTTGGTTATAAATAATTTTATAACAGTTTTCGTGAGAATGAACGACATAATTAAAATTAAAAGATGGTGTGACGTTAATTCCTGTATGTAGACGATGTGGTTCCATAATTTGGTTTCTACCCGCACATGCAAATTGGCGTGTAGCAACAATAATGTTTCTACAGCAGTTGAATTTAGAAGAATATTGGTCTTAAAACAGGGTTAGTAAAAAAAGATTGTCTTTGTTCATTCAATTCAATGTCTCTGTCATGTCCTATGTGAACACCACCAAAGCTGTGATATGATTCAAGGAGCAAAAACGATAATGATTCTAATTAGTATGTTACATATGTTGAAATGATTCTTGCATGTGTTACTAGGCTGTGTACGGTGTACTTTTGTACCAACTCTACTTTCTTTTTTTTGTGTGTTGTAACTCAGCAACTGTTGTTTTTGCAAAAGACAGTTGAGGGGTCCCTCTCCTAAACCACTTTTGTTTGCTTACTCCAGGGACTTTTTTTCTTCTTCTCATTCTTCTCTTGCTTCTCTCAGTTAGCTCCACCTTCTTCTCTCTTAATCCTATTGCTATGTTTTACCAATTTTACTGTTGCCAATGAAAACATCAGCTTCAAAAGGTGCACCTAATGATGGGGTTAAGGAAAGCATAGATTGGGAGCTCAGACCTGGTGGCATGCTTGTTCAGAAGAGACAACCCCTTGAGTCCTCTTCTAGTACCATGATCAAAATCAAGGTCTCTCATGGCTCTTATCACCATCATTTCACTGTTCCTGCACAATCCACTTTTGGTAAGCATAGGATTATTTGCATTTGGGGGGCGTTATTCCCTATTTTCCTAGTTTAGACACCTTGGATGCCTGGTATCAAAAGGGTAACGTTTATTACAATTTATAGTTTATAACCTTGTTTTGAAATCATCCAACTCTCATGATAAGTAGCAAGTTGGAAATTTTTGTATGATAGATTAGAAATTGTTTTCAAACGGAATTGAAAATAAGAGAGCGATTGTTTTCCTTCTTGGTCGGTATACCTTTTCTTTCTTTTTTTTAAACCGTCTTTGTGTTCTCTTTTCACTTTCTCGCTTTTGGTCTTCGTGAACTCTAAACAGGGATGATATCTGTGTAAAAGTCACTCCGAACGCTCAAGTGAGTTTTCAGTATTCGACACTCGGTACTATTAGTACTGAATGATGTACCTCATCTTCAAAATCTCTGCTTATTTATATGGTTATCATGATCCTTTGTTATTTGATCGTATTAGAATTTTGAATCATCGTTAAAAGTGTATTATTTAATATTTCACCATTGATTAATCTCGTTAATTTTCTGTTTGAATATAATGAATTTAATTGTGTCGCTCGACCTTCATCGGTGTCGTTATCATTCTTGTAGAGAAACTGAAATTGGTACTGATTGATTGGTCCTAAGAAAACTAATTCATGAATCCCCTTCTTCCCTTTTATGTTTAATCTTTATTTGACATTGACCTTGCTGAAAGCATGTTGTTCCAATACAAGTAGCTAGATTCTGAAATTGATGAGTAAGTGTTCTTCTGTTTTGGCTGACTGGAAGGGCATCTAAAAGGGGTGCTTACAAGGGAGACTGGTCTTGAGGCTAAGGAGCAAAGGTTACTGTTTAGAGGGAAAGAGAAGGAGGATGAGGAATGGTTGCATATGGTGGGAGTGAAAGACATGTCTAAGGTTATATTGCTTGAGGATCCAGCCAGCAAAGAGAGGAAGCTTGAGGAGATGCAGAAGAGAGAAGATATTTTAAAGGCATGTGAAGCCATCTCTGGTGTCAGAACACAAGTTGACAAGCTACATAAGAAGGTGCTATTCCTTGTCATGGAAACTCAAAATCTTCATTGGAATTTTCAAAATAATGGTAGCAACAATATTTGATGGTTCTTAGGTGGTTGCTTTAGAGACAACTATGGTTGAAGACAAAGAATTTTCAATCTTGACAGAATTGCTAATGGTTCAACTGCTTAAACTGGATTCCATTGCTGCCGATGGAGAAGCCAAAGTACAGAGAAGAGCTGAGGTTAGTGATGATAAATAACTATGATATTTTTGGTAATGCAGATTCCAAAGTTGTGGTGAGATCTGACATGTAAGTGTTTGCTTGTACACAGGTTCTTAGAGTACAGAGTTATCTGGAGACAGTTGAGATGCTGAAGGCAAAAAATTGTGGTGCATTTAGCAATGGTGGTAACATTAATGCAGTGGCCTTTGAATCAGGAGTTGGAAGCTTGAAGTCTACTGTGATTACTCAAAACTGGGAGCACTTTGAATAAATATTAATTATTATTAATTTAAATAGTTTTGTATAAAGTTCTATTCATGTAAGCTTCCAATATAACATTAATAAACACTTAAATAATATATCTAAATATATGTTTTTAGACGTACGAAAATGAGAATTTTTCAAAAGCAGTTGTTATATCAACTAAATATATTATTATTTATCCTAATTCATTTCTAAAACAATTAATTAAGATGAAGATTGTGATTTACTTGTATATTTCACTAGTTTATAAGTTATTTTAATCAATATAAAAAATGTTTGTATTTTAAAATAGTTTATTTTAGAAATTTATACCTTATTTTAGGAACTCATTACACATATAAATAAAATAATTAGTCCAAATCGAAAAATTTCATACAATTTTCAAAAGATACAGAAAAAATAATATTTTTTTATAAGAATATAATTATTTTAAATAAATCTACAATCATAATCAGATAATAATATATTTTTGTCTAAAAAAATCAAATTTCATTTATATAATAAAATTTATATAATTATATCATTTAATGCCATTTTACATTTATCAATTAATCTAGTAGTGATTTTACTAAATACTTTTAATCTGGTAAGTTAGCTTGTATAAATGAATTATAAACTATTAGTTAACTTATAAGTAATTTTGTCAGAAATAAATATTTATTTATATATATATATATATATATATATATATATATATATATATGTTTTCATTTACATGATTATGATGGATTTTACACATTAGAGATCTCATTTTGTATTACTTAAACACCAATACAAAATGCTATCAATTTTTTTGTGAAATATAAAATATACTTATTAAAATTTACATATTAATCAATTATTAAAAAAATTAATCTTTCTAAATGAAATAGAGTTACACTTTTAACATAAAATATATTTACGTGAATCATGATAAAATTTAATTCTTAGAACACCTGGTTGAATTATTTATTTATTTCCCTTTATATATATACCTTTTTTTAATACTATAACAAGTTTGAATAAAAACAACATATAATATCAAACTAATGTGTAAATATGTATATATGTATATTTTTAACATTAATATACTTTTTCTATATATATAATTCAACCCAGTGCAACAATATAATTTTGATTTTTTTCAAACAAAAAAAAATATAAAAGCAAAACAGAACACACTCTAATAGTTAAAATGCTTGATTAAAATTTAGATAAGTTTTGATTAGATTTATTTTAATACACTAGCCTTCCATTTTTGTTTAAAAATTAAATACCATTTTGTTTTAATTACATGTCTCAATTGGAGGTAGTTGACAGATGAATAAAAGAGAGATACTAATCAAGAACTAAATGCAAAACATACATTTATCATCTTAATTTTTCAACATCCAAATTGCTATAAAAGTGAATGCTAAATATTGTAGTGTCCTGAAATACATCTGGAAAACCTCATCATCCCATAATTTCATTAGTGAATTTGCCATAAATTTGTAGTGGTCAATAGTCATACATGGTAACTGATCTATTCATATTTGATTAAAAAATACACATTGATTTTTTCCCAAAAATGTTTTGGTTTCTTAATTAATCATTGTTTGAGATAAGTACTGAACAGTTCATATGTCACAACAATTAGCAAAACTATCCTAATCCAACAACTAAACACACCATGTTCTTCCTTTCAAAATGGTAAAAAACACAGTTGTATCTTCTTTGTGTTGAAAAAGAGAACAAATGCATTCATCTTACCAAATGCAATTAAAGCATATATACACACAAGTTTTGATGTTTTGTCATTAACATTTTTCACACAATTCCTTTTACATTCATGTGGTTTTTCCTCTTTACCCTCTCTCAATTTGACATATTATTAATGCAACACAAAATATATTCTGTCCATAAAAAAATACAAAGATGCAACCAAAGTTACCATGTGAGAAGATGATGAACACATATATAACACAAGTATATTTTCTAGCAAAGATGCAAAAGAGAGACAAAAGAATAGAGGAAAATGGGAGAAGTTAAGATACCCACTTTAATTAAGCCTATTCCTCTAAGACCTCAAAAACCCTCATATCCACTTCATAAGCTTCCCACCATTCCAGAAAATGATCACATTCTTACAGAGGAAAACTCTGTTAATGGAGATCACAACACTTCCAATGAAGCCCAACCAAACATTGAGCAAGAACAGGGAAATAACTTTAACAGGTATATATATATGCATAAGTTGTTTTTACATGCATAAAAATGATGAAAAAATAGTTGTGTATAATTTTTTTTAAAAAAAACTCATTAAACCTTTGTGATTTCAATACTCTATCGAAAAATTTAGTTTTAGTTTTCTTTTATTTGATCTTGTGTACATTTTTTTTTTCTGGTGATTAGAATCGTCTCAAATCGACATGCTGCACGAAGATCGAGATTGAGGAAACTTGCATACATTGAGGACTTGGAAAACGCATTGAAATCGTACGAGGTGATTAGAACCATTGAAACAAATCAATTTTATATATTTTTTCCCCTATTCATTCATGCATATATATGTATTTATTTGCGTAGTTGTTAGAGATAAAATTAGTTTACCAAGAAAAAAAAATGGCTAATGAAAAATTAGGACATGAATTTTTCATAATCTGTTTGTACTTTGTACCATGTTTGTCAACGAAACCCTTTTGAGAATATAAATTGAAGGATATAAATTTTCAAGTAGTTTGTAAAGATTATTTTAAAATTATAAAAGTGCCATTTTATTTCTTATTTTAAAAAATTTACATACAAAGTAATAAAAATTATATATTTTTTCTGTTTCAATACAAATGTTTGAAATCAAAATAAAAGTGGAAATAAAATATATATTTTTTAACTAAAATTAAAAAAAAAATGGTCTGGGTCATAAGGCTCAGATTTTCATTTCGCAATTAATATATATATTAAATTTCTAAAAAATGTAATATTATAGTGTTTTACTATATGAAAGACAAGAATCTTACATATATTTTATCATTTGAATTTTTTAAAAAAAGTTTAATGTTAAGAGTTTTTTGGTGTGCAGAGGAAGAAAGACATTCTCCATGGAGAAATTGCAGAGCAACGAAAGAAGCAGCTGGTGTTGGAAATTGAGCATCATACATTGAAATTTCACGTGGCTGCTCGTGAAAAGCAAAGAATTCTTCAAGAAGGTAAATTTTGGTGCATATTACTCGGATGTTTAGTAGTATAGAACCTTATTTTTTTATTTTTTTATTTCATAGTTGAGATCGAAAAGAACAGAGCAGAAGTGGATAGAATGTTGGAAATGCAGAGGAGAATGGTTAATTTCACATCGCTGCAGCTTATCACCAATTCCAACTTTAACCCTTCAGCCTTGGCATGATTGAATTGCAGAAACTCTCAAAATCTCTTTTCTTAATTTGTTTTAGAATTTAAAACAGTTAATGTCTTGCAAATTTACCTTATCAATTAACGAAATTGTTATTATTATTTGAGAGAAACCATGGAAATGCAATGTTTTCTTCTCAAAGGGAAACCAAATTTCTCCAAAAGTTAGCCCAATAAAAGTCCATTTATTTTGGCCCAACAAAGTTTGCATAGCACATTTTTTACCTCTTCTCTTCTCTCTTAAATTACTCCACAAACACCCATTCTTATCATAAGAAAGATGTTCTATAGTACGTAGTACGTGAAATTTATTTATTTGGATTATATGTTGGGATTAAGATAAAGAATAAAATACATATGAATTGAAATGAAAAAAAATAAAAATGTTATTCTATTATTTAGATATTTTATAATAATTTGACATGAATCTATCAATGAAATAAGGTGTTGCAAAGCCATTCTTTATAGAAGATGGTATATATAATTTTTTTTCCCTACCAATTATAAAAATTAAAACTTTGTAGAATCATAAAGAATTTGATGATATTTTTGGTTAAATATTAAGATATTTGTTTTTTTTTTAAATGAATGGACTTAGATGTGTTAAATTAATGTTCATGTATATGTGGGACTTGGAAGTCTTTCCAATTATTCTAACGTAATTATTCACTCCAATTATTTTAACATAATGGTTCACCGTTCAAATGATATTTAAATATATTCTTGAAAAACTTATCCAAAAACATATTAATAATTTTTAATATAATACAATTTTTTTCAATGACATTAATCTAATCTATTACAAAGTTTCATACCATTTTTCATTCCATCACTTTTTCTTAAACAATTTTATTGTTTACTATTTTTTCTCTCGGTTCCTTCTTATTCCACTTCAATTTTCATTAAAGTGACTTGTTTTAAATTATATTTCAAGTAACAATAATTATTTATTATTGAAAAATATTATTAAAAAAATATGGTGAGACTGGGAGAAGAAATTATGTGTGTACGTCTAATTATTGAGCCAGTTATACACGGTTCACGATGGTACACGATGGTTCAAACTATAAACAAATTTATGAAAAGGAATTATCCCAAATAATTAGCTCCATTAATGTCCACATTTTATTTGTTTTTATCACTTTATTTAGAGATTGTCATGCATATCCAGGCATATTCACGTGTTGCTGGAGACTTTCTGGATTCTTTAAATCAATACCTTTTCCACCTATTTATTCTTATATTTTATTCACCTTATATGGATCATTTTACTTTACATCAAAATGCAAAATAATGGCTTCTCAGTTTCTCTTCAATAGAATCAACACATTTTTTTACTAATTAATCCAATTTATTTTAGAATAACAAGAGTATAGTGAGATAATATTAGTATAAAGGGACAAGTTCAAAAGTGGCAGAATAGTTTTAATATTTTTTAATAAAAGTCAAAGTTTATAAAATTTTAGAAAATTATATAAATTAATTAAATAATGATAGAAAATTATGTAAATAAATAAAATAATGTGATTTATCTGAAATGTATTTTGATCATTGTTCTTAAATGTGATATAGTAAAATAAAAAATCCTATTAGTTAATGTGGGATGATATATATATATATATATATATATATATATATATATATATTAAAAATTAATGAGAACTGAATACATAAAAGAAATAAAGTTGTCTCTGTAAAAAATGTTGTTAATTGTTGACCATAAAAAATATGACAATAAAATAATTGTAAATAGATAAGTTTTTTTAAATTATATACAATACTTTTATTTCTATTTATCCACCCACCAATTAATTTTAATTGTTTAAAAGTATTTCACTAACATTACATTAATCTTTTTAGCTTGTTTGAAAAATATTATTTGTGTACTCATACAACAATATCATTGTAAACATTAAAAACATAAAATTATGTTTAGTTTAAAAGATGAAGTATAATTTAATAATTGCATCATAATTTACTGAAGTATGAAGTATAATTTAAAACGGAGACATGTATGAGAATGAAGAACAAAGTGGGTATATACATACACATCTTTGTCCTCATACCCAATTCAAAAAAAATATGATATCACCTAATTTAAAAAATCAGGTATTACATGTACTCATACCCCTATAAAATATATGCGGATATTCTTTGTCAAAATCTAAACGAGTTCGATCAATATTGATTGAGTGAATTTATTTGTTATCCCTATTAGATATTAATAAAAAAAAATAAACTAAAAAATATATATTCACAAAATTATTATCTTAAATATGGTATCCAAAAATATTTGTATATAAATTTATTTACCTCAAAGTCTATATTCATCTTCCTTAAAAACCTAATAAAAATAAGTGATGTCAAACCTAGTTATTTTCTAAATTCATACAATTTTCTTAAGCTACCATGAGTAAGAGATATGTTAACCTCACATTCGAACATCATATAACAATATTAATATTATGTAAGCTAATTTGTAAAATAATATTTTGATAATGTGTGATTTCTAATCATGCACATAGAGAAGACTTTATTTACTTCTCCACTTACCTAAAGCCAAAAAGGAAAAAAAAAGGGTCATTTATGATATAGACACTCAACTAATATTCACAAATTCATTTATTACAATAGTGATGGGTCCCACCCAAAGTTGACTTCATTCACAATGGCTTGTTTTGGTTGGATGAAGGAGCTGAAATAATAATTAAAAAACAAGAAGCGGGAATTTCAAAGCTTATTCTTTAATTTATGGAGCGCAATATATATAAATATATTAAAAAATGTTATGACCTGTTTGGTAGCGAAATGACCACTTAACCACAAAATAATTGGAATGGTTACACAACTCACCCACCTTAAGCACCTTTGCTTGTCTTGCAAATCCACCCAACCCAAACGCTAAATTTGCGGGTTAATGAATAAAAAAGGATTACACCAAATTATCAATGTGTTTAAGAATATCTAAAACTAACACATTCATAATTTAGCTTAAAGCAAAGATGTCAAAATAATTTTATATATTCAAATGTGTAAACCAACATTTTCGTTTTAGTAATGATTTTATGTTAACCAACTAATCAACTCGTAGATTATATTTTTTAAAATTATACAC
Source organism: Phaseolus vulgaris (assembly GCF_051622355.1). Lineage (NCBI taxonomy): Eukaryota > Viridiplantae > Streptophyta > Magnoliopsida > Fabales > Fabaceae > Phaseolus > Phaseolus vulgaris. The sequence continues at coordinate 60,174,342 of NC_143505.1, read as the reverse complement.
ATTTATTATATATATTACTTGTATAAGTATATTAAAAAAAATCGATTTTATATTATTATTTGGTTATTTTTTTAGTGATCTAATCTTGGAGAACCCTACTCATACCAATATAATATGACCTAAATAGAAAATAAATCAGAGTAATTTAGTGAAATAATTAAAGCAAAATTAGCATGTTATTAGGTTAACATGGTTTCCCTTAACACAATTGGTGTATTTGCATGCTTCTCAGCACAACTATCGAATAAGCTAAAAGACAAAACTACTTTGTGATCAGTGTCCGAGTATGTTTCAATCAAAAGAATTTTTAAGATTTTTTTTGTAAATTAAAATTAATTTATATACGAATTAAAAGGTCAATTTAGATAATTATATAATTTTTATATAGACTAATTTTTATCAAGTTTTTATGAAAATTTTAATCTTTCATCCATTAGTAGTTTGTTTGGATTAGAAGATGGAAGATAAATAAATGAAAAAAATAATAAAATGCAGAAAGAAATGAAAATTAAAGATGTTCAAATTAAATAATAGAGATTAAAAATGAGAGAAAAATAATTTTCTTTTATTTTAATTATTTATTATTTTTAATATTATTTCTTAATTATTTATTATTATTATTATTATAAAAAATACTTATAATTTATTATAATATCTTGTGTTTTTTCTTTTCTGTCTCATTTTTCCAAGAGGTGTGAATTTTAAAAAAAAAAAAAATTCTCATCAACAATGATCTTCACTTTAAACTTTCTAACTTCTTTTCCTCCAAATCAATCGAAATTAACTATTATCATTCATTCAAATACTGTTTTTTTATAGTTTATTTTTTTTTATAGTTTAAAGTCTAGAAGTTATTTCGGATGTATTAGATTTTAATTCTGCATTTTAAGTGATATTTTTTTATTTATATTTGTCATTAATATGTTTTAATTATTTTTTATTATTATTATTTTATCTAATTAAAAATAATTAAAACAAGAGACATTATGTTGAATCTTACACCATTTATAATGTCGTTATTTATAAAAGTTTATTATTTAACCAATTTATATTAGAACACATGAGATGACATTATTTATACAAAGTTAGTATTTGATTTTTTTATCTCATAAATGAGAAATATTAATGAAAACAAATATTTTTAATGATTAATAAATGTATTAATTGCAGGATTGACAATATTAAGTTATACATCACATTAACAATTTACTATTGTAGATTTTGCGCGTGTGAAGTACTTAAATTTACATGATACCGTAATATTAAAATTTGCCAAATTAATATAAATAATTATGCATTAGGAATATTCTTATAAAAAAGCGTGCCCCGCTTTTAATTTATATCTTACAGATAATAACAATAAGAATAACTAAATTCATTGATCTTTATTTCTTCCCATATTTAAGTAATTTTAGTTGAATTAGTTAATTAGCTTTATTAAATATTGTATGTAAACAAATTAAAGAACTTTATTGTAAATATGAAAAAATTACAAATAAACTTGAATGATACAATTAAAATTTGAAACTTTAAAATTATTTAATTATAATTTTTTTATAATAAGACTATTACAGACAGCAAAAACTTCTCTAAATATTTAACATAGCTATGTTAAGCTGTTATATAGCAAAACATTATCGTATATTTACAATTCTTAGAGCTATGAGATTTTTTCTTATTTAAGCATTAGTATTTTATAGAAATGAGTTAAAAGCATTCATATATATTATGATAGAACAATTTCACAACTATGACTCGTGATAGAAAGCCTCAAATTAACAGCTTTTTAAGATGCTGAGTTCTGTTTAGGCCACTTTTTCTCCCCACCAATGCAAAACAACTATGTAAAAGTAAAACACTAGAACCAAAGCAAAAAAGCATTCTTTTTCAGCTGTAAGCTATTTTGTTGTTGGGTTGGGTGCTCCAAGCTCTTCCCCTCCCTCTCTCTTTCTCTCTCTCTGGTGGGTTTTGGTTTTGGAAGCAGTACAAGGAACATCTTTTACTCAAAGGTTCAACCTTCACGCCCCTAGTACCCTTGCTTATGGGCACGCCAAAGTTCAGCTCTTTATCCCAGGAGGGGCTTGAAGGCAACGTGTGTGTACACTGAGAAAAAAAACAGAACAAAAATGCGTGGCCTGAAGCTCGTTGAACGCTTCAAGAGCACCCAAGTTCATGCCCTCAATTCAGAAGGCACTAGCAGAAGAAACAAGGCCACAGGGGGAGCCATCACAATCAGATCACTGGTGTCAAAGTCCAAATCCAACACCACGAAAACCTCAGCAGTTGCAAACCATGTTGTTCCTCTTCAGCTCCCTTCTGCTGACTCTCTTGAGCCTTCCATGGAACCTTATCTTAAACCCATCAACCTCGTGGAGGCCTTGGCAGAACTTTACCACAGGCAAGAGTGCTGCCTTCAATCTGAGAAAGCATCACTTTGTGTGGAGCAGTTCACGCTTTTGCGCGGCCTCGGAGACCAGAAGCTTCTTAGGAGATGTATCAGAACAGCACGGCAAAACGCTGGGGATGTGCTTTCCAAGGTTGTGCTTTCGGCATGGTTGAGATTTGAGAGGAGGGAGGATGAGCTTGAGGGTTTGTCTTCAATGGATTGTGGTGGTTGTGTTATTGAATGTCCAAAGGGGAATTTGGTGCATGGGTTTAGTCCTTGTTCAATCAATGATAGGTGCCAGTGTCCGCAAGGGACGAAACAGGAAACTAGCACTAAAGAAAGTGTGCGTTTGAGTTTGCCAGATGAGGAAAATGATATTTCTTTTTGCATTGGGAGTGAGGAAATTGATTGTGTTAGGTGGAGAATTGCAGCTCTATCTGACACTTTTAAGGCTATGCTTTATGGTGGCTTTGCTGAGTCCAAGATGAGGAAGATTGTTTTCAGCCAAAATGGGATATGCTCTAAGGGTATGAGGGCTGTGGAGTTGTATAGCAGGGCTAAGAGGTTAGACTTTTTCTGTCCCATGACTGTTTTGGAGATGCTTTCCTTTGCCAATAGGTTCTGTTGTGAGGAGATGAAAGCTGCTTGTGATGTTCATTTGGCTTCAATTGTTGAAAGTGTTGACGATGCATTGATATTTATTGACTATGGGTTGGAAGAGAGAGCACCCCTTCTTGTGGCTTCCTGCTTACAAGTGTTGCTCAGGGAGCTACCAAATTCGTTGTGTAATTCTAATGTGATGAATGTCTTTTGTAGTTCTCAGGGAAGGAAAAGGTTGGCCACGGTGGGGTATGATTCTTTCTTACTGTACTATTTCTTGAGCCAGGTAGCTATGGAGGAAAGCATGGTGTCAAAAACTACAGTGATGTTACTAGAAAGGCTAGGGGAATGTGCTACTGAAAGGTGGCAGAAGGCCCTTGCCTTCCACCAATTGGGGTGTGTGCTGCTTGAAAGGAAAGAGTATAAAGATGCTCAGCATAGTTTTGAGGCAGCAGCTGAAGCAGGTCATTTGTATTCTGTGGCTGGTGTGGCCCGAACCAAGTACAAGCAGGGTCAACCATATTCAGCTTACAAGTTAATTAGTTCACTCATGTTTGAGCACAAGCCTACTGGGTGGATGTATCAGGAACGTGCTCTTTACAACATGGGAAGGGAAAAGGGGGTTGATTTGGATGTTGCAACCGAATTGGACCCCACTCTTTCATTTCCGTATAAATATAGAGCCCTGACAAAGGTGGAGGAGAAGCAGATAAGGGCTGGAATTTTAGAGCTTGATAAAATAATTGGATTTAAGCTCTCTCCTGATTGCTTAGAATTCCGGGCTAGGATGTTTATTGCACTTAAGGATTATGACAGTGCCATAAGAGATATCAGGGCATTGTTAACTTTGGAACCAAATTATATTACTTCAAATGAAAAGATCACAGGCAAATACTTGGTCCATCTCCTTAGCCATGTGGTGCAGCAAAAGAGTCAGGCTGAATGCTGGATTCAATTATATGAGCAATGGTCTTCTGTAGATGATGTTGGTTCTTTGGCTATTATACATCAGATGCTGGAGAATGATCCTGGAAAGAGTCTGCTGGAGTTTCGTCAGTCTCTACTCCTTTTGAGGTAAGCACGTCCGTGAATCAAAGCTATAGGAAGTATCTCTCTTCTTCAACATTGTGTTTTTATGGTATTTTACTACTCATTCTTCTAGAGTTGATAAGCTTAACACACTACATGGTATTTAGAGATTTGATTTATTTTGAGTGTGTCAATGCTTTGTGGTCTGTCAACACCAGTAAATAAAAAATGCTATAACAAGAGAGTTCCTCACATGTATGAATTTCATAGGTTAAACTGTCAAAAGGCTGCAATGCGCAGTTTGAGGATGGCGAGAAACCATTCTAGCTCAATTCAAGAAAGGTTAATTTATGAAGGATGGATATTATATGACACTGGCTATAGGGATGAAGCTCTGGCTAGGGCTGATACGTCAATTACAATTCAGAGATCATTCGAAGCCTATTTTCTAAAAGCATACGTTTTAGCAGATACAAGTCTGGATCATGAATCTGCTTCTTACGTTATCGAACTTCTGGAAGAAGCACTTAAATGTCCTTCAGATGGTCTTCGGAAAGGACAAGTTAGTGACTTCATTCACTATACTTATTATTGATTAAGTCTTTGTTCTCCAGTCATTTGATTGTCTTCTGCAATATTTTGTAGGCACTAAATAACCTAGGGAGTATTTATGTAGATTGTGGTAAGCTTGATCTTGCAAAAGCATGCTATGAGAACGCCCTTGCAATTAGGCATACAAGAGCTCATCAAGGTTTAGCACGTGTTTATCATCAGAAAAATCAAAGAAAAACTGCATATGATGAGATGACCAAGCTAATTGAGAAGGCAGAGAGCAATGCCTCAGCATATGAGAAACGATCAGAGTACTGTGACCGTGAGATGGCAAAGGTTGATCTGGATGTTGCAACCCAACTGGATCCATTAAGGACATATCCATATAGATACAGGGCAGCAGGTACTTCACTTATCTTTCATTCTTTACCATCTGTCATAAGCTTTTTAATTGGAAACAGCTATTTACTTCATATGTTTGTCATGAGTCTTGACATACCAATGCAGAGTTAGTTTTTTTTTGTCAAACATGCTTCATTTGTTGTGGAAAACTTTACTTGTTAAACATGATGAAGTATTTTTATTCTGGAACTTGATGTTCTTATTCAGTGCTTCATAAACCTAATTCACATGTTACTACTAATAAGACACTCTTTTCATATTGGATTTCTTGGCATGGCCAAGCCCTGAAGCCTACTATAAATTCGTTAAATGTGTGACTATTTCCTGTGTTCTTTGTTTAATTTGTACTTTAGTTACTAAGTTGTCCATCTATATTTAAATTAATAATTTGGTGACACAATTGCTAGACTGAATTTTTTACTCACATAAAGTGTCACATGACCAGTTATGATGGATGAGCAAAAAGAATCTGAAGCTGTAGATGAGCTCACCAAGGCCATAAATTTCAAACCTGACTTGCAAATGCTTCATCTCCGAGCAGCATTTTATGAGGCAGTAGGGGACCTATATTCAGCTCTTCAAGATTGTCAGGCAGCTCTTTGCTTAGACCCTAACCATACAGACACCATAGACCTGTATCAAAGGGCGCGAAAATTAAGCTTTTAATCATAAACCACACGCACATCAAATGTCTACAATGTGAACATCTTGGTTAGAAAATTGCTGGGGCATCCCAACTTTGTTAAGACACAAGAAGTGGACATATATAGTCACACTGTTGAAATTATGCCAAAACTCCCAAGAAGCAATACCTGGATGATTCAAGGAAAACATGGAGTGATGTGTTTCACATGATCAAAGACTGAGGTGTACACGGAAGATGTTCGGAGTAGTAACCCCATCATCTAATATAGATTCTTGTGATCCATGTGCACATAATTGTCTCACTATTCACACATTTGTACAGTGACAGGGTTATGATTATAGAGATTCACACTTTGTTCCCTAAAGTGTATATTTATTGCTTTTGATGAAGCTTTTATTTTGTTGTCTTGCCAAAGGAAATGATAAGGTGCTTGCTTCTAACTCATCAAATAATAATAATTGACTATGAGCTACTACACATCACGATAATTTCCATGTCTAGCATTTTAAGAAAAAGGAAACATTAGTTGCATAAACTATATATTCACTGTGAAAAAAATGAATTTGTTTCCTTCTCCTATAAACAAACGTAACATAGCCCTTTCCCTGTTCCAACAGCAGTCTCTCCAAATAATATTCAGTACGGTATTACTAAGGAAGCACTCTCTGTCCCTCCAAACATTAACAAAAATCAATTCCTCTACAATGAGGCAAATGTTATTTGTTCTTTACATCTTCTATTGGCTTCAAACTAATAGTTTAAAAAACATCAGTATAAACATAAATACTTCATAAGTGCACGAATTCCGAATTTAGAGTAACTGTACAAATTATCATTCCAGATTTATTCAGATAATAATATCAATGTCTCAACTTGAATCAGTGGACGTAATTGCCATTTCTGCCCACCAAAGTGGTGATGCTTTTGGATTTGCTCCATCAGGCCCCATAGCTGTTATTTCCTTGAGTCTAGATGTTACTTCTTTCATAGTTGGCCGTTTCTCTCGATCTGGATGTACACAGTTTCTTATCACTTCAGACCATTCTTCAATCTCTTCTTCCTGCAAAGAGTTCAGTCTTGGATCCATAACATCTCTTAAGGATTTCCCCCACCTTAAATATTCCGCTGCCCAATCTGCCAGAAGTTCATTGTTCCCGGCAAGGGGGATTTTCCCCGTAATCAACTCAAACAGTATTATTCCAAAGCTGTAAACATTGTCCTTGGCATCTGCTGATGATGTTTCCAAGAGTTGTGTGGTTGCAGACCCATTCTTTGCCGCACACATGTCATTCCATAAACTAAGATCTGATATTTTAGCAGCATAATCTTCAGTAAGGTATATAAATGAAGATTGCAGGTTTCTATGGGCAATGGAGGGTTTTAGGTCATGCATATACTCTAGGCAGTAGGCTATTCCCATAGCTATCCTCATTCTCATTGTCCAATTTAGTTCTTCTGCTTCTCTAACTGCAGCATATGCAAGAATAAAATCAAAACTCAGAGCAACGTAAGTGCATCTTGGCAAACAATTTTCAAGATGTCAGGGAACTAATGAATAACTTTTTGCTACAAAATACAAGCCTTTTCCTCACAGTCTGGTTGCAGAAGTTAGGTTGTTATGAACCTGTAATAATCAAAGGATGTGGCTGTGGACGTGATTCTGGAAACTAAAATTTGAACAGAATATCACTTACTGTGTATATGCTCAAAGAGTGTTCCATTCGGAGCGTACTCAAACACCATCATTCTTGAGAATGGCTTATTCTCTTCGCAGTACCCAATTAGATTCACAAAATTCTTGTGATTCACTCTAGACAATGTTGCTATCTGCAATCATGCAAAGATAGATAAGAAGTAGGACCGGGATGATAAATGTGATGCATTTGCTACAGTTGTTGCGAGCATACCTTATTTCTGAACTGAGCTTCCATACTTTTTGACCATTTTTGAGCTGTGTTTACTGCAGAGGATGCTACAGCTATCTCGACTCCACTAGAGAGAGTCCCCTTATACACAGTTCCATCAGGAAGCGAACCGATAATGTTGCTGAAATATTCACAAGCTGCTTCAATTTCTCCTCGTTTGAGACTTGGCACACCTTAATCACACATAATAAATGAGTTAACTCAATCCAAGATAATGAAATAGTTCTAGAAAACCAACTTCATTCTTTGAATTTACAGTGGATTTTGAAGTTGAATCTATTGCTAATCTTTAGAATGCAGTACATAAGATTGAGAATGACCTATTGCAAACATAAATTACCTTTTACAAAGGCTTTCTGCAGCTGGCCACTCAATCCTGTGGACCAAGGTTTAACAGTCACAACCTTCCTACTTCGAAAGCATGCAAAAATGGCTGACACCAAAATCAATAAAGAGAAACCCCCAACTACAGACCAGATTATTGCCGAGTGATGTATTTGATTGGAATTGTATGTGCTCCCGTGGGTAGAAAATGCAGAAGGGCTAGGTGCTGGAACCCAATTAACTGGCGGTGTAGACACAGTGAGAGGAGTGTTTGCTGGGGGTGAGACGTCTGGAGTTAGTGACACTACAGGCGAAGGAGAGGGCGAAGGAGTGAGAAAAATATCTGAGGGAGATGGTGATGGCGAATATGAGGGACTTTCTGACGGTGAAAGTGATGGTGATGATGAGAAAGGCTTAAAATTTGGCGGTAATGAAAAAGGGAAATGCGATGCTAATTGTTGAAGTATCCCTTGGTTAACATGCCTTTCGATTCCGGGTGTATTAGCAGCATTTGCTACTTTTAGAAGTTGCCTCCTGTATGCTCCATCCCCATGTTGGCCAATGTGCCTTAGACAAAATTGTCACGAGTAAATAATTTCAAACTTGAACTATATAGAAGAACTTCACAATGAATAAGTACGCTTTTAGCAATATTGGACTGAAGATTATTTTCACGTTAGAGCCATGTTAGTGTAAAAAGAATTATGTCATTCAACCATTTACTGAGGAAACTGTTCATCAAATCCAAATTCTAATATTGAAGAACTTAGAAATTGATTTGTGCAATCCATCATTATATGCTCACCATAAACTACATCTGCCAACATATGCTTCTCTAGTAGTGGTGGCACCAGTTAGTTGTTCCTCATCATCATGAAATTTAGAATTCATCTTGAACTTATACAGCTCTGGATTTAAGTTGGTCAGATGGTAATTGTTGTCCAATAGACTGTAGTATAAATTTGACGTCATTAGTCAACCAAAGAACAAGACAGAAAGAAAATATTTGGCACGAAAGGATTAACTTACAGAGTGGTCAGGGATGGCATATTGCCATGGTCAAATGGAAGTGATCCGCTAAAGTAGTTATGTCCCAAGTCAAGGACTTCCAGCTCCTGTAAGTATAGGATCTCCGCAGGAATTTCTCCAAAGAAAGAATTGTTGCGCAAAATGCTGTGGAGAATACGAAGTGTACAAAGTTGGTTAAGGGATATTTATTTGTAAAACAAGCATTGGCCTGAGCACCATCTTACATTGATTTTATGTGAGTCAGCATTCCAACTTCTGGTGCTAGTGTTCCTTCAAGACAAAGGTCTTTCAAATTCCTGCACGTTGAATATTCATCACCAGTATTAATTGCATGCTTTGTTGTGTACTAACGAGTAGAAAAATGTGATTTAAATTTCTTTATTTTTGGTTAACATTGACCCAATCCCTAGACTTTTAAAACGGTGATTTTTTATCTTTATTTTTTTTTATTGTAGATGAATTTCATGCATGTTCATAAAGAGATATGAAATTCAGCAATTATAAGAAATACATGGACCTAAATCATCGTTTTTAAACTTCAATAAGACTTATTTTAATTAGAGAGGTGAAACGTTTTTTATCCTTTAAAAACCATGTAACATTCTTTTATATTTTTTATAAATATGGTATACTTGAAAAAATTCCTGGACCGATGTCTCTCTTCTCCAAATTCTTCCATAGAAGATGGAAAACATCACTAATTAAAGTCAAATGGAAAAATAGAAGAGATAAATAGAAAAAAAATACAAGAATGTTAAAAAAATGTAGTGGGCATTTTAGAGAAGAACAAAGTTCTAATAAACATTGTCTCACATGCATATAAATAACAAATATGAAATTGTTAAAACTCGCTCATTTTAATTTATGAATGAGTGTTTACAGGTTGCGTTGTTGACACAAACTCATTACTTTGTTTTGAAGTAAATACTGCCTTTTAGTAAAATACCAAATCCGACAAAACAGGTATACTTAAACAAACAAGAAAATTATGCATTTCAGACATTAACAAGTTATAACTTTCATTTTAGACCCTGAATTTACAAAAAAAAAACAATATAATTCAAATATTTATGTTTGTAAATTTTTACTCACCTTGAGAACTGACATTCTTATAATTTTATAACATTTTACAAAATGAAGATCTAATCTATTATGAAAAATATATAAAATTATGAATTAAAAGTAAATAACATTTAGAATATTAAAAATTAAAATCAAAGTAATTTTTTAAGGTAAGAAATCAATCAAATGGGTTAGTTAAATCCAGAGACGGAACAACCAAGGACTTAAGGGGGTAGCCCCCTGACTTTTTTATTTATTACACACATGTATAATAACTATTTTAGATAAGATGTTAATTTACACATATAATTATTTTAACTGTTTTTTTAATTCTATTTTATAAAAGATTTTTAATAGTTTTATTCTCTTATAATTTTATTATTATTTTAAAAATATAAATAATTGTTTCTTCAATAAAATGATATAATATTAAAATATTTATTAACCTTTGTCAATAATAATTTAGGAAGTAATATGTTTTATTCCAATTTAATAGATTTTTATACCATAATCAATAGCAGTTTGCATTAAAGGAAATATAATTAATAGCAGTTTTTATTGAAAGAAGAATTGTTATTGTAATTGAGTACTTAAACATATTTAAAATTGTATTTTATAAAAATGCGTTTTTTATTATATATTAGAAAAAATACAGTTATGATTTTTAACGTTTTATATTTATTAAATAAATTTTAATTTTTAGAAAATTAGTCCAAAGTCTTATTAAGTCTTGGTTCCGTTAGATTAATAGTCAAAAGGCTTTTTGTAATATGCAAAAATATTAAGATTATACTGACTCAAGATGACTGTTATATAAATATTATAAAAGGAAAATGAAGAATAAATGGTAAAACGAAAACTGAGTTGAGGTTATAAAAGAAGATTATTGTTTTCATTTTGTGTGTTACCATTCTTTAGATGCCTTTAGTGACGGTGCTCATTGGCCTGAATCACTATAGAGGAATATATGTAAAAGATGAAGGATAACCAAAAACAAATTAAACATGTAGAACGGGGAATTTTCTCAAATATATTTTTTTAGCATTTTTTATTATTAATTGAAATTTGTGCTTAAACTAAAAAAATCATAACTAACAAATTATTAAATTAGGAACCATATGTTCAAGAAAATAAAAAAACCTCCATCGGATTTGTTAAAGAGACAAAAAAAAATTCAGAAATTTTGTTCTTGTATATTCATCCATTTCATAATTTCAAGCTTACATTAGCTAAAAACTTTTGTGAATTATAGCATTATCTCTACAAATTATTTCACACAATTTCCATATAATAATCTAATAAATAATTGAAAGTTCAAAGAATGAATTACTTAATCCTGAAAATAAAAGAAATGAACATTTAATTTTATATTTATTAATAATAATTAATAAACTCGTTTACTTCACTTTTTTTACATGATTTTTAAAACAAAAACTACATTAAAATATAATTATTTAGACCTCAACTACTTAGAAAACTTCATCCAATAAAATGATATTTCCTAACCATTCTTAATTTTTCTTTCTCTTTTTTAATTACTTTTAAATTCCTCATTATATATGTTTTTTTACTAAGTATGTCATTTTTCTCAGAACAAGGGTGTTAGACTCGCAGAAAATTTTATAAGAAAGAGGTTTATAAAGAATAAAAGTTGCAGTTATTAAGCTTGTATCATTTTTCAGTATTAAAAAAACAACAGCTTCTGCCACGAGAAGACCAGGTTTCTCTGCCGGCCAATTTATCAGCAAAATCAAATGCTAATGGGCCACTCTGTTCATTATACAAAAGGTATTTTTTAAAATATTTTTTCTAAATTATATTCTGAATTTCAGAATTTGAAAACTATTCTCTAATATAGAAATACCTTTCCAATTCTATAATAAAAAAACTCCTTTTATATTATAGAATCTGAAAGTATTCCTCATGCATAAATAGCTTACAGATTCTACAATTTGAAATATTTTCATATCAGTCATTCTTAAATGAAAAATATTAATAGAGTAATGAATATTTTTTTGTATTTAATAAATATGGAGAGAAAGCAACAGCGTGAAAGGAGGCTTTAAATAGTGGCAAGAACAAAAGTCACCAAAACTATTCAATTATGTGTTTAATAAATTCAAAGGCAAGCTTCAGGTCACACACAAGATTAGTGACATCTCCTCTCATCAATTTTATTAATTATCTTTTCCTCACTTGTAATTCTCTAAGATAAAAATCAAATTATTATTATAGTTTCTATTTTTTTTTTCAAATGAAATATTTGATTATCACAGAGCAAAAGTGTTACAGAAATTATGCAATAGTAAATGGGTTTGCATTTTGGAGACAGACAAAAAGTTGTTAACAAATTCAGTTTTATTTCACATTGGGAATTGTAGTGGCATTGCATGTCAATTTGTTACACTATTTAGTTTGATTTTAATTACAACTCTTTAAAATAATTTATACAGAAAAATAGTAATTCTTAATTATTTTTATTTTTTACAAGCGGTGAGAAAATAGAGAAGAGGAGAGGTTACTTACAAGGTCACAACATTACCGTGAGAGCACTCCACACCGAACCACGAGCATGGATCGATAACGTCTCCATTTTCACCACTCCAGCTTGATAAAGCCCCCTGCGGGTCCGTCACCACGCTCTCCTTCAACGCCAGCAGCGCCAAACCTGCGCCATCAAAACGACACGCCGTTTCGTAAGCTTAACCAAAACCTCCCCTTCCGATCACTGAAAACTCGCTCAATCAAAAACAACACCGAAACGACTGCTCGGCGCCGTCGTTTCTGCAACCACCATTGTTTACCTTCGCTCTCGAGCGTCGAACAGAGACTCTGTTTCTGACTGAACGCCAAAAACAGGGTCAGCACCGCCGGCAATAAATTGGATGGAGTGAATGGTGCCATGGGAGATGATGAAGGAAATTATTCAGTGTTTCTGGTCAAGGGAAAGAGAAGCGACTTAAAGAGAGAATGAGCGTGGTATCTTTCTCTCTATAAAGATCTACAGCACCATGCTCACAATAATAAGAATAATTCAGTTACTAATCACGCTATTTATCTAATCTAATTTCCATATAGATTTTAGACAATTATTAATACATTTTTATTTTTCAAGTAAAACGTCCAAATCCTGTCATTAGTTAATTTAGCGATTGATAAGATTTATTAGCTTTATTTTGTTTTTGTATTGTCACATATTTGATAGGTAAGCATCGGCCAAATATCAGATTAGCGACTCTAACAGTGTAATTATATGTAATTATAATTAAAAAAAATGAAAGAGTATTGAACTATGAAACTAATTTACTCAAACAAAAATTAACTTGAATATAATATAATTAGACATACTCATATCACAATATCAAGATGAAACATGACATGTGTAAGGGATATTTGAATCTACATTAACAATTAAATTGAAATGTTAAATGTGCATAATGTGATTTTGTTTATTTGTGTGCAGTGTAGCTGCAGACTAATGCTTAAAATTAAATTTCATAGATTGATGACTACGATAAAGTCTAGCTAGATTGAAGTGATTAATGGGTTTAGTCACCGTTTTGTTAGTTCGACCAACCGTCAAATAAACAAAACTATTATTATATAAAAAGTAAGACTTATTAAGTTAAATGTGAACATTTTCCTATATTTCATTATCCTTATGAATAATGATTAACCATACCATTATCATGCATATATAAACTACTAAAACTATACCACAAACTAAAGTATAATGGGCTCACCATATTATTTTCATGCACGTAGAGCACACATATTATAATTTAAGAAAATACTTAAATATACATTTGATTCTTATAATTTCCCTACTTTTTCATTTTATCTCTTTTAAAAATGTCTTTTGAACATTTTATTTTCACTGTTTGATCAAAAAGTGTTAAGTCAAAAGATGATAACTGTAAAAGAAAAAATGTCCCATAATCAAAATTTTCATGTTAATATGGATTAAAAAATAAAGATATAATTTATTTATGTACTAAAAAATGTAACCTAAATGGAATAAGAATAGATTATTACACTCTTCTCCACTCAAATATAAATAAAAAAAATTAGATTTGTACTAGTTAAAAAAATAGTCAATAGATATAACTTTATTATTTATATTTAAAAAAATATTTTTTTGAAGGTCAAGGAAAATACAATTTCAATTTAATTGAAGGTTATTTTTAAACTGATATCATTAGTTAGGATGAAAGTAGTTAAAATTGCTTACATTTTATTTAAAAAATATTTGTTTTTTTGCTTGAAATTGAGCTTGAAATGAGCAATTTACAAGGATTAAAAAAATGATATTTAGATACGAATGTGTCAGCTTAAATTAAGAATTAATACAAAATAATAGTTAAATATGAAATAAAAGTATTAAAAAGCTTAAATAAGAAGAAAATAGGATATTTTACAAGTAGAGCAAACCGTGTAAATATCTTTTTAGGCATGCATAACTTCAAACTTGTTCTTAAATTTTATTTACAGCACATAGTCAAACTCAAATTTTATAATTAGTCATAGTTTGTTTTGGTTCCATATTATTATTACACATTTTTATATCTTTATATCTACATGTATACATGTCTTCCTTTTCATTTAATCCTCCACAAACTATTTTTTATATTTAATTTTTAATATAGAGGTCCTTCACTTGATCTTCCATCATAACTAAGGCATATTTTAAAACATAATTTAGCAAGCACATGCAATTTATCGTAGTCATCAATCTATGAAAAGTAATATTTATATTAGTTGGTTATATCATATCATACCCTATATGATAAAATACAATATAAATAGAATGTTTCTTTGATATAATATTCTTATTACTCACATTTTTTAATCCATAAGTTGAAATTGGTTGGAGAGGCTTAAACTTCTAAGGATGATGAGATTGGTTTAATGAAAGATCGATTAAATAATTGAATGTGATTAATGTTATTGGTGTTTGACAACATGACATTCAATAAGATCATCAACAACATTTTAAGAATAAAACCCTATAAGTAGTGATGAAATGTTGGATTAGGAGATCATAACCCTAACTCTTATGATGTTGATATAGCTAATCAAATTTAACTCTTATGATGTTGATATAGCTAATCAAATTTAAGATAATATTTATATATTGTAATAAGGTTCAAACACTTTAAACTCGAAAAAATTAGTGAAATTTAACAAAAATTTAAAGAATTTTGAGAGTTCCTTTAGTAAATATGTATTCTTTCACTGTTAAAATCATTAAATATAAATTAATTTTAGAGACAAAAAATAATTAATTACTATATTAAATAAATTAGATACTATTTTAGAGACTAAAAAAGTTATTGATATCTAAATTAGTTTTTATTATTGATAAATAGTTTCTAAATCGATACCTAATAAGTCTAAATGTTTAAGAGTTGGTAGCTAAAACCTTAATAACTAATTATATATCAATTTAAAAATTATTTATCAATAATAAAAATTAATATAGATACCAATAATATTTTTAGCCTCTAAAATAATATCTAATTTAGTCAATACAACAATTAATTAGTTTTTTATTTCTAAAATTAATTTCTATTTAATTATTTTATTGTCGTGTTTGTTTAATTTTGAATATATATTTTTTTTAATTTGAATTGTGAAATTATGTTTGGAGACGACTTTTTTCAATACATTTAACTACATCTAATTTTAATAAAAAGACGTTTTAATTATAGATTACCTATACTAATAAAATAATTATAATAATTCATTAATAGAGATATAATATAATAATTTTACATAATTTTATAGATTTATTCTAAACATATATAAAAATGTTTAAATTAAAATATTATAATACTTAAATCGAAATTTCAATCATATACATATAGTTTTCCATCTCACGTTATTTTTCTGATTCATCCTCCATAAAACTCCATTGAATTCCCCAATGTTTTTACTCAAAATCCACCTGAAAATAACTTCAACATGCTTTTCTAGAATCTACAACCGTTGACTAAACGTACACACAGACCAATTCATATAAAAAGTATACATAAAAAATAAAGTAAGATTAAATTTTATATAATGAAAAGCCTAAATAATAGTATAGATATATAATAAGCCAAACACATCATAAACTAATAAATTTGTAACGTCCCTATCCAATTTCACATCCAAATCCTTAAACTAGAAGAAAAACAATTGATCCTTGAACTGCTCCACACAACTTCATATTTGGATCATTTAATTGGAGTATCTATGAGCAACTTTCTTGGATATGTTTTTTTTTTCTACCTAATTAAGGCCTGCACAAGACATAAACAACAACATAACCCTTAAACCATGCAAGTATATAATAATAATTAGAATTAAGATTTATTAAACCCTTGATTAGTAGGAGTTATATGAATGGCATGTGGAAGAAAGTTAAAAAAGATGAGGTAATGTATGCTAATTTGGGTTGAAATGATAAGTTCTCACTCAATCATGAAATGAGAATGTGATTACTTAAAAAAGAAGTAGATGTTGGGTTGAGATGTGAAGTGTAATATTATTCCATTTGGCAAGTAGATGAGGGATAATGATACTCAACCTTCTTCCAAAGTCACAATAGTAACATCTTCTTCACCTTTTCTTTAACAAAATTGTAGACTAAATCTTTGTGTTCCAAATCTTAGGAACATTAATTTTTTTATTCTTTTCACTACAAGAAAATCATGAAATAGAAATCAATTTTTAGAGACCAAAATAATTAGTTACAATAGGAAATAAAATAAAGACCATTTTAAAAATTAAAAAAAAAAATTAGTTTCTAAATTAGTTTATATTATTTTCTATTATTGTTAAATAATTTTTAAATTGGTATCTAATTAGCAACTAAGGTTTTAACTACCAATTATTTAGTTTCTAAATTTGGTAGCAAAAACCTTGGTTAGTAATTAGATACCAATTTAGAAACTATTTAACAATAATAGAAACTAATTTAGAAATCAAATTTCTTTTTTGTTTCTAAAATGGTCTCTAATTTAGTTACTATTGCAACTAACACTACAAGAAAATCATGAAATAGAAACCAAGTTTTAGAAACCAAAATAATTAGTTGCAATGGCAACTAAATTAGAGACCATTTTAGAAACTAAAAAGAAATTTAGTTTCTAAATTAGTTTTTATTATTTTCTATTATTGTTAAATAGTTTCTAAATTGGTATCTAATTAGCAACCAAGGTTTTAGAGACTAAATTTAGAAACTAACTAATTGGTATCTAAAACCTTAATTGCTAATTAGATACCAATTTAGAAACTATTTAACAATAATAGAAAATAATATAAACTAATTTAGAAACCAATTTTTTTTTTGTTTATAAAATGGTCTCTATTTTAGTTCCTATTGTAACTAATTATTTTGGTTTCTATTTCATGATTTTCTTGTAGTGTAATTATTTTGCTTTCTACAAATTGATTTATATTTCATGATTTTCTTGTAGTGTTTGATACACTTAATAATCTAATATTAGTATAGAGTTGAGGTTAATAACAGTTTATATACAACTTTTTTCTTTAACCTATTGAAGCGTTTCTTAAAGACAAAATCATGACATGACGGAACTTCAGTATCTAAAACAAACAATATTTTATATGTGATAATTGATCATGACAATGTTATTTCAATAGTCTTAACTATATATCAAACTATGTCAAACTCTACTATCCTTTTAAATATATTGACTCTGACTCAATTTTCATTCTAATTCTGTGTGAAAAAAAATATTAAGAGATAAGAGACAAAACTTACTATAATATTTTTTTTTTAAGAAATAGTCTCTATGAATAAATAGTACTTTGTTCCATTTTGAGTGTAAACGAAGATAATCATAAAATGCTAATTCAAAATTTTTGGTTTCTATTATATTATTTTATTTTATTTTATTTTATTAAAACATACTATTTATCTCAGTATATCAAAATTAAATTTTGTATTTTTAAAGAACTCACAATAGTTAAAAGTAACTAGTTTAAAATATAATTTATCAATTTAATTTTTGTTTTCATAAAATTTAATTGCAATATGACATATATTTGAAATATTTACTTATTGTAAATTTTAATTATATAAAAATAAAAAAGTTATCCTATTCGATGCACATAATAAAAATTTAATATATATATATATATATATATATATATATTCTAAAACCGAAATATCCAAAACAACTCTATTTTCTAGTAATGTATATATATAAACACACAATTGGTACATGTAAAATTATACTCAAATATATATTTATTTTTATGAACTCAGATTTCATTTTTTTTTCTCCTTTCTAAATTTTTAAAAAATTTCTTCCATAATATATATATTTTTTTTTTCAAAATTCTTATGTAAATAATTTTATTTTTGTTGTTTAAAGTGATCTAAACTGTTTTCAGAAGAAAACAATTTATTAAGAATAAAAAAGTTTAAAAAATTATAGTAAGAATATATTTTTTTATCAAAACTAAAAACATTTAATTTACATATGAACTCGTAGGATATGTTTTCTTATTAACATACATTTTTTTTTTATATAAATTATTCAAACAAGAGTATTATTTTAATATTCAAATTTACAGAGAAAAGTAATAAAAATAAATATATTAATTGTTTTCTGTAAATCTAGCTCAACTAAAAAAAATAAAACATACTTCAAATAAAAATGTTAAAATATGACATCTTGCTTCATATATATATATATATATATATATATATATATATATATTATAACGGAAATTTTTTATTAAATATTATATTATCAGTAATTTACATGAAAAAGCTAATTGTGTCGATTCAACAATTAAATTATAATTTCATATCATAATAATCATTCATATTAATTTTATAAAAATTAATAAAAGGGTAATAAATAATTTATATTTTAATATATCTTAAATAAAATAATTTATATTTTAATACATTTTTAAGATATACATTATATTAACTTTGATGCATATAATGAGATATAAATTATACAAAATTTGAAAAATATAATTTAATAAAATTATTGCTGAAAATGTAACATTTGATAAAAAAAAATTATTATATTTTTTCCTTTTTATTTATAGTGTCCTTTAGATATGCAAATATCCTTTTAATCACCATTGTTTAACACTATGGTATTGTCATCCTCTGCATCCTAGTGTTGTATATCTATTATGTCTTATTTTTAAAAGAAAAAAAAAGTCTTACATTATTTATTTCTGTTTAAAATTATGTTGATTTCTCATATTACACCTGTAATAAAAAAATTCCAATAGTATTTTATCATAATTTTTATTTTTTTCCTTTTTATTTGTATTCCAATAATTTTCTTTTTCAAATCTTCCTATAGTTGATGTTAAATCTGTCTATTATTTTCTCTAAAAAAAAATCCCAATAACTAAGGAAAATCATAAAAAAGATAAAAAGTTTCATATATAACATATTGAAACCAAAAGGACGAAATTTTACAGTTTTTCACTATTTTAATATTACAAAAGTGGTAAGGCCTTATTCTATTTTATAAAAAATATTTAATTGTAGTTTCGTAATAAATTCTTTCTACAAAATAAATATGTTGGTAAATAATTTACTAATGTACGTTATGTTCTTCGAAGAAAGCAAAATTTTAAGATGATCATATTCATAATTTATTAATGTAGTATTTATTATACAACAAGTTTTTCTACAGCCATTATTAAGAGATTTCTTATTGAAGGATATAATAATTTTGATCTACTACCTAGTTGGTTAATTTTCTTATTAATCTATTTTAAAACCACATTTTTAAAATGCATTCGACATTTATCCTTTAAAAAATGAAATAAATCGAAACTAATAATGCCTAACTTAAAATTGAAGTTGATTCGTGAAATTTAAAAATTATTATTATTATTAGTCCTTTAAAGTAAGTTAAAGTTTTAAAAATGTATTAAAGTGATATATAGATTAGTCTCCATTATGATTATTAAGAAATAGACAAGACAACCTCCCTGTTCTAGCAGAAAATGGCTTACGACCTTTGCCAATTCATCATGAGTAAGACACAGCTTCATTTCTACGCCACACCATTGCCAATTACTTCACTCACCTTCTTATGAGACACACCTTACATGAGCTTCTACTTCTACAGACTTATAACAGACTATTTTCAAACCAACAATGTTAAATCATCTGAGTAAGAAAAAAATTTCGTACAGTGACTTTTTTATCTTCTGCTTCTAATTTTCTTGACTTTTACCTTCAGTAGTCTTTTGTCTTTTCAATCCTTCCGTTTCTACCGAAGAGCAGAATAAAGATACTCTAATGTTTAAGTTAGATTGAGTAAAATCTTGTGAGATTGAAAAGTTATGTACCACTTGATTATTTATACTATTTATACATTTTGATTGGATCATTGTTGTTATAAGAGCGTACATAAGATCCAATTACAGCGTAATAATGTTTTATAGACAAACTAACTTATTATTGATTAAATGATGTTTAGGATCTTGTTTGAATGTAAGTAAATTAAGAGGTTGTCGCTCATTTAATAACAAATATTTAAATAGAGCTTTAAAAGTATAATTAATTAATAACTAACCGGTTCTTAAATAAATAAAAAATTATATAAATAAATTCTTAAATTATAATTCTATTAACACGTACTTGTTTACTAAAACGATTGTTATTAAGTTAAATAGATAAAGCACATGTAGAGAGTGGAATGAATGACAAGCGGAACAGTGATTTTCATACAGAATGGTAGAGGGGCTGAGAATAAGAAAATTAGAAGTTTTAAACTGTTCTAAATTATCGTTATTGTACCAATCGGATCCATACGACAGCTGAAAGCTTCAACACTCAGTCAAGACCAATCGATACAACTAAATTCATTATGTCTGAAGAGAAGATTAACAAGACTAATCAATGATCAAACATTAGGTAATACACTCTTAATTATGGTCCAAAGCCTTAATCTGGCACAATAACAAAGGGTCAATGATAATCATATAAATAGAAATAAATTTTGAGAATAAGATAGGTCATCATTCTGCACTAATAGCACCGAACATCGAATACCGAGATCTCACTTGAGCGTCGGAGTGTCTTTTGCAGATAGCATCCGAGTTTGGAGTACACAAGGATGAGAAGGAGGAGCACGAAGGGAGAGTTGTAAAGCTGTTTTGATAAGGCAAGGATTAGTCAAAAATCGATCGACCAAGAGGAAGGTAATCGTTCTCTTGATTTCAACCCGTTTGAAAACAGTTATGAATATACTTGAATTTATAATATATTTTAAATTGTTATGGATATTTAGCATTGATGGACACTTGACTTGAAATTCACCCTCAACAAATCTATAAACTTGAAAAAGAACTTAGTTCTTTCCACATTCTTTATCAGCAATATTTTTTAACTCACTATCTATCTATCAGACCAATGCACTTAATTTTCCCAGCTAACAAAGAGCTTGATTGATTGTAATGGGAAAGATGGAATGAAGCATGTCTTTATTGAGTGTTACCTAAGGACTTAATCTGGATCTTATGACCTTCTTAATTTCACTATTCTACAACTTCTTATTACTCCACCTATTGCAGCAACTGAATCAATTTTTATTCTCAAATCTTATCATCATAAAGAATAGTCTAAAACCAAGTTTAACTACTAGTTCATGGTTGAATTCTTAATGCAGAGACAAAAAGAATAGCACAGGGCATAAACAAGACACAAAACAAGGTTCTTGTGCCTCCAATAATCACCATTAGATCTAGCTAAATACTGATTAAAACTTACCTTTTCTTTATCTAACTCCAAAAATTTAAGATCTGTATTAATGCAGTTACCAAATCTAGTGGTGACCTAAAATATTAGTATGCGAGTGCGAAATAGCAAAACTACTGGCCCAGAATAATGGACCAAGGTTTTTTTGGTAAAGGCGGTGCGGATATTAAAAGTGTGGTGCAAGAAGTGAAATTTCTTGGCCAGCTGAATGGACTGAGACTTGTTTGGTACAGGTGGTGCAGTATGAAAAGCGTGGCGCAAACAGTGAACGTACCAAAACTGAAAGATAAAAATAGTACCTTGGAAACCAATAACTCGCTATCACCAGAAATCAGGGAAAATTGACAAAAATGGTGCAATTTGATAATGAATTTAAGAGATCGGCAAATGCATAAAAATTTACAAAAATGGGTTTTCATAGTCAAAATAGTATGAAGTTGTCAATGAAATGTACGTATAAAATGTAAAGAAATCATATAATAGATTACAGTATATTTTATTTAAATTAAAATTGTTAATTTTGAGTGCAACATTAAAATATTTTTCTTTAAAAAATGATAATTAATATTTATAAATATATATAATAATTTAAAAATTATTTAAAATTAACTGAACGACAATGTTTTGAAAAAAAACTATTTTGTAGATAGATAATATAAAAAATAATAATTTTGTTTGATTTAAGAAAATAATGTATAATATCATACCAAATACAAAAAAAAAAAGGAAATAACCTCTGAAACTTCTTGACACATAGCACAATGACTACAAATTTCAACTTCAACTGAATAAGTTTGTTAACTTGGTAACCAGGAATTGAAAGTTGAAAATACGTTTTATACTTATGAACTTTAAAGAAGATGGAATTTGACAATGCTAAAAACTTCAGAATCTCATCAATGAGGTAGGAGCTTATTTAAATAAAATTTGTGAACAGATTATAACCACATTAAAATGACTGGAATCTCATTCTAACCACCCTTAATACTAAAGTTACAACCTCCACCTACACCAATGAATGTTAAGTTTGAATTCAAACTTAGTGTGTCAAGAATCTCTGAACACCATTGTTCAATTAGTGTAGTCATCTAAAAAAATGTAGCCATGTGAGAAAAGAAACGAGGTGGTGCACGCAATCTCATAGAAGTTGCAAATGGTGTGTGATACTTCTTCATTCCGTGCCCTCTAAAGTCACCAATCGTGAATGCAACTTCTTCAATTGTACCATACAAAGTCGCTAATGCATAAGACAACTTATATGTTATGAATAATTGAGAAGAGAAATAGTGTGAAAGTTTAATGCAAAGTTATTTGTCTCTTCTGTCTTTAATATAATGAAACAAAGTGTTTGTGTACATTATATTTATTTGATACACATAAAGGCTAGAAAAAATAGACATATTTGTAGATTAACTAAGAGATTGAACTTATCATAATAAATCAAAATTCAAATAATTATGTTAGATTGTATTCAACTGAAACATAATTTTTGTTATATAATAAGAGAGTAATGGAATGCACTTGAGTCTGTACCCATAATCATATCTCTCAATTGTTGTAGCCATGTAAAAAAACCGATGAGAAGATTTGAAGGACACAATATTTTCTCCTTCTAATATAAAGTTCAAATAAAATTGTAAAGATAATGTACATTTTTTGTAACATTCTTGTCTATCATCTTCTTTCCTCCTAAAACAAGAAAATTTCTACACACTAAACAAATTTTTAACATTTTGAGCTTACTATTATGTTTCAGTGGAATGGTGCATAAAATATGTGTGAAATGACCCTAGTGAAGGAGACCAAGGTGAATTTATCTAATGTCACTATTATCGATGTACAATTATCGTAGTGGATCAATCAAACCTATAATTGTGCACAATATTTATAATTTAAATTTTAAATTGAACAATTTTATTAGTTAATGGGTTTAATTAATTTAAATTCTTCAAAATATTTAAAGTAATTAATTTTAATTTTATTTCATTTTTCATGTGATAAATAAATAAATTTCAGATGTGATTTCACATGTTATAAAACTCGATTCGATTCGCCTCATTCATCATCCTCTCTGACAACAAGAACTTAGACCAAGTCACCATGACCAACGTATATGACTCAAGTTCTTAAAAAATGAAAGTCTTCGTACTAAAACACAATCTGCATTTAAGTATACAAAATAATATTTTATGATAAATATTTATTTTATAACATATTTGACTAGGTTAAATTAAAATTGTAAGAATATAAAAATTATTAATAATATTAAGAAACCAAAACCGCACTCAAATACAAACCAACTCAAGAAAAAACAATTTTTACACTGAAAATTTTGCAACTATAGGTAAAAGTAAAAAAAAAAAAACTTAATGGAAACTACAAGCAAAAAGTTATAATTCTTTTAAAAATTTACAACAAATTATAAGTTTCTACAAACAATTAAAATGTCAATATTCATATATGGATCGTACCCTAAGATTGGATTTGGTGACAGTGAAGTAATAAGAAGAAGAAGAAGAAGAAGAAGAAAGAAGCATGGTAATATAAATGGTACAAACTTAAATTCGAAACCACAATGAAGTGATTGTGGTGCTGGATACACATATACATATACATATACATACACATTGTATCTATCTATCTATCTAAGATTCTCAGGAAGTGAGCCTATACATATTGGTTGTTTCTTACAGAAAAATCTAAATGGTTAGAAATGGAAATGGGTGTGAAATTGGGATTATAACGAAGTTGGTGTTGTAGAAAGACAAGAAGGACACCTCAGAAGACCGTTTTCGTTGCAGAGATTACAGGTTTTGAAGCCAAGCTTGTTATCCACGAACACTCTCGTGCTACCGTTACACTTCTCGCACAAAACGAACCTGTGAGCGGCGCACGTGCGGCACTCGCTCCGATCCACTGTCGGAAGGTCTTCCAGAAGCTTCTTCAGCTCGCCCACCTCGTTCAGCTGTCTCAACTCTTCGATCCCACCGATGTACTTCCCACCGATGAACACGCGTGGCAAGTCCAACTCGGCCCGGCCCAGGCCCATCATGTGGCTTAGTTCGGCGGCGAAGCCCGCGTCCATGGAGACGTCACGGTCGTCGATTAGAACGCGGAAGCCGCAGAGAATGGAGAAGACGTTCTTGCAGGCGTCGAAGGTGGGTCTGACGGCGTGCAGGCTTGTGTAGTAGACGACCACGCGTTCTTCTGTGCCGGGAAAGTAAATGCGAGGTTGTTTTTCGGGTTTTGAGACATTGGAGTGTTGGGGTGTTTTGGGGTGTTTGGAGGGTTGTGGGTGGTGGTGAGTTGACCAGGTTCGGAGGAGCGAGTTGGCGAGTCGAACTCGGTGGAAAATGGAGGGTTTTCTTGAGGGAGAAGGAGAGGGTTTTTCTTGGTGGGGTTGGTTATGGCGTTGAGGGGGTTCGTCAAGGCAAAGGGTTTGGATGTCTTTGAAGGAAGAGCAAGAGAAGGAGGAGGAGGAGGGTGATGTTTGAACCGTTGATTTTCCCCACGGTCGCCACATTGAAGGTGGGAAAGTTTCAATCTTTTCTCTCTTTTTCTTTCCTTGCTTCTTCAATTCTCTTCACTTGGATTCAGGGTATTTGGATTTTGATTTCGATTTCGAGAAAGAAGAGATTTTGGGAAAGGAATGAGTTTTGGGGAGTAATGGTTGTTTTGCATGGGAAAAGGACGGATTTTTTTGGTTTTGGGGAGGAACAAAAATGGGGTTTGTTTCTATTTTTGTTGCTGGGGTTCATGAATTGGTGGATAAAGAGATGGGGTGATTTTGGTTGCTTAAATTTAGGTTTTGTGGTGCTCAATTTGCATCTTTGCAAACTTTGGGGAGCTCCTCAGCTTTCTGTTTCTGTTTTTTTTTTACCTGAGAATGAAGGGACAAAGAAAGAAAAAAAAAATGGAAATTGGAGAAAGAAAAATTAGGGTTGATGTGGTTAAATAGTAACATGTTTACACAAAATAAACTATCTCTTTGTTATATATTTATGTATGAATATATTGTCTATTATTGTATCCTTGATATTGTAGAGTATGCGATATTTAAGCTTTTTTATACGGATTATAAGAAATGTAATTAATATATAAATTTTGTATATTTATATATTTATTGTCTCTTATATTAATTAGATTTCTTTTTGTATTTGTTATTTTCCATGTTGTGAAAAGATTACTCAAGATATAATAATATCTGATATTTTTAAATATTATAAAAGGTTTATCAAGATAAAACAAAATAATTTCATTTCATTTTATCCTATTTTAAATAATGTAGAGGAGAGTTCGTAATAAATATAGAAGATGGGTGGGGAATGAAAAAGGAATACAATGGAATGCAAACAAAATCTTACGTGTGTTATACTATTTTTTTCTTTATTCGTTTCGTTAGAATGACTTGGTTTATTTTATCAGAAAAATTAGAAATCTTAAAAATCTATGCGATATTTAAGAAGTTTAAATTTGTTGCAGAAAAATAAAGCTGTAGAGATATAAAAGTTTTAAGAAGTGATCGATCCAAAATAAAAAGTGTAACTTATATGCTTGGGTAAGTTTTTGTAAAGACGAAAGAATTGAGCAACAATTTTTAGTTATATATTATTCGCTACAAAAACAAATAGCACGTGGAAAAGGAAGGAATGGATTTTTTTATTTTTATAATTTGTTATCTTTATCCTTTTAATATTACTAAATATGAAAATCTAGTAAATATCAACTCGAGAACAATAAAAATCTAACACTACAAAACTAGTGACAAAATTTAAAATAATTTTTGTTATTTTATTTATTTATATATATATATATATACATATATAGATATTCACTTTTATAGTATAGAAACGTATGTTTATAAAACATTAATTTGCTATATTTTGTTTATTATTATAATTATTTACTTTATTATAACAAAAACATATCCAAATAAATATTAATAATATAATTAATTATATAATAAATATTTTATTATAATTTATAAACACGCAAAACAATTTATTCATGAACGTATTAATTTTCATACTTTGGATCTGAACAAACTCTTAGAATGATTTATGCAAATTTATTTTAGATTGATTAGTACATAAAAGAAATTTAAGGGGCGGGATCCTTTGCACTAGAGGAAGGATCCATCATCAAATTCATAGTTTGATAAATAATTAGAAAATTTGAGCATTACCAAACGAATGATGGATGAAAAAAATTAGAAATACTGGTTCAAAACAACTGCATGCCTTAATATCATTGTTGTCATTCAAAGAATGTAAAGTAAAACTAGTTAACCAAAGTGATTAAAAAGGTTATTGAATAGAGAAATGAAGACATTAGATCTGATAAATTACAGGATCTGCAAAGTGGAAAGGAGTTCTTTCTTTGAGTGACCAGATCAATCGATACAATCACTTCATCACTCAATTCAAGTTTCTTGTCAGATTCCATTCCGATATTCAAGTAATTACTATTTCTATTGCTGATCAAATCGCCTAATACACTTGTTCAAATTTTAGAAACGCATCATCATAATTATAAGTAAATTGAAATTCTCTACCATTATGCAAATGCAGTCGGCAAGGGTAACAAGATAGCATACAAAGAACCAAGTTACTTTTCAATTCATATATAATATGAAATATATGGTCGAAGTATGGCCATGTGTATACCCATTATGAATATGGAACCGAAAGTCAAGCATAATCTGTTCTAACTAAAGACAGGTCTCAGACACACCTGATAGGTTGAAGAGCCCCTAACGGAAATAGATGGATACTTGGGGGATGTCAATGTCATTGTCTTCATCATCCTCACAGGCAACCACAACATCCAAGTGATTTCGGTCTGAAGGTATGTCCATCTTGGCCACCTCCCTAGCTAAATCCACTATCTTTCTGTCCATTCGCTCTTTATGCTTAGGGAACATGCTGTTATAGAGCAGACAACTTCCACATGAAATACTATAAGCATTCAAACCTTTTGCCTTCAGCCACTCAAGAAGCTCCCTTAGAGTAGGATTGTCTTTCACGATCCATCTGTCCCAAACTGTCCAACTCATATCTTGATGCTTGATTACCTTGGGTGGAACGGGCTCTGCCATGGAAAAGAAAGGCGTTCCTAAGTTGACAAATGTGTTTCGGTAGTCCTCGACTTTGTGTCCTCCATCCAAAGCTTTGTACAGCTCCAGGCAGACAAATCCTGTGGCCATGGCAGTTGATGTTGCAATTGCTGGAATGATCCTCCCGGCAATAAACTTGGCCTTGAGTTTGTCAACTTCAGGAATGCTGTAGTTCCGTGCCCTCATGTTGGCAAGCCCAGCTATCAGGTCCATATGGTAGTTTGTATCATCATCCTGTAATTTTACAGCATAAAGGTCAATTTAACTGTGGATGAATGTAAATTATAATAAATAAATGAAGTGCAGGTGGAAACTCCTATTCCTCAGCAAATACAAACAAAAACCTCATCAAACTAAAACCCCCAATTGAAAACCACCAAACTTCAACACTGAAAATTCAGAGGGAGCAAAAACTAAATGAAAGAAAATAGACCTTCTCAAATTGAACTGGTTTCATCCTGAAATCTGGTTGAAGCTTTGACCGACACACCTCTAACTTGGTGATTAGATCATTAATCACAGCTGCATCATCTATAGAAGCAGAAGAGAGACTGGCGGCCTTCTCATCTGTCACTATATTTGCATTTTTCTTGGGCTTAAAGTCAGGTACAATCACTAAATCAACGACTTCAGCCAACTTCTTAGGATTTTTAACCCAATCAGGGATTGGAATACCAAATGTTTCTGCACGTAGTATAGCAGCAGCCATCAAAAACTGCATATGACCCGGATCAGATGATGAGAATTCCAGAGGACGAGGGAATCGTTTTGGTGCAGACCAGAAGGGAACTCCAGTACTAGTGGCAGCATCTTCAGGAAAAGTATAAATTAATTGCTTTACCCGGTTAGCAAAATAATCTTCAAACCTGTGAATAAAAAACCTCGTATGAGTGTAGCCCGCACAGAAAAAAAAATCTAACAAGCTCTGACAATATCACAAAAGAACATAAGCATATATTATCAAACAAACATACTTTAGCCTAGCCCATGAAATACAATCTTCAAAAGTCAGACACTTGTCCTCGTCCAAACACTCAAGAATACGCTCCAAGTTATCCCTTGCTTGAGCATCACCAGCATTCCTCGTCGCATTGGTATATTCGCTTGGATTAGATAAAAATGCATTTACTTCAGCTGGAGTTTTCTCAAGTAAACCCTCAAACTCTGACCGAGCCCAAGTCAAGCAGTGGTCAATGTTATGAGGGAAGGAGTGAACAGTACACATTGGCGCCTGTTTCTCAGGTGGATCTCTTGATGCACCATAATTTTCTGTCAGGTGGGGGATGACCATTTGCGTATTGAATTTATCTCCGAGAGTACCAGACTCAAGAAGTGGCTTCTGGAAATATAAGCATCTCTGATCAACATAGAGTCTTGCGCTCACATTGTCTAATGCATTAATCACAACACTTAACTTTTCCCAGAAGGTGTCATGAAACACATTTTCAGTTTCTGGGCCAACACGATTTTGCAGAGCTTCAATATTCAGACGAGGATTTATAGAAGCAGCAGCAGAAGAAGCAACTGTAGACTTTGCCTGGCCAATATTCCAATCACGGAAGAGGAACTGTCTAGTCAGGTTACTCTTTTCTATAACATCATCATCAGTAATTGTCAGTTTTCCCTGGCCACAAGAAACTCCCATTAGGGCAAGGTTTTTCAAAAATTCACATCCCAATGCACCAGATCCAACAACAAAAACTTCAGCATCCTCTAATTTCTTCTGCAACTTTTGTCCAAACACTGAAATCTGTGCATCGTAACGACTATTTAACGGCTTTAAATCATTAGGATCCAGTGGTTCTGTAGGAAGCGACTCCACAGAATCAAAGTAGAAAAACTGCAAAGATCAGACAGGGAACTAAAATTAAAACTGCAAAAAAGACATTATAACCTCAAAAAATAAAGGGTCCAATAAGTAGGAAAACAAAAAAAATTGAAACACGGACTACATATAGTTGCCTGATTCGAATTATTTCTAGTATTCTATATATCCTAAGCAAACATAAAAATGCCAAATATATTTTGGAACTATTGGATTGGAACCCTGATTGCCTACCCACACACCATTAGAATATCAAGTATTTAAACTAATCCATATATAAAATCATTTACTATATCAAGTATTTAAACTAATCCATATATAAAATCATTTACTTAAAGTTTGGCATGTACACTTGTGTGTGAGTGGACCAGAGCACAAAGCTTTTCAGCGATTTCAGTTACACACCTACAGTATTGCCACGAGTTAAAGATAACAAAGAATATAGTGCTATGCAGTATATCAATTAAGGGATGTCTGTATATAATAAAAAAGGAGGATATCAACTGAAATTTTGTTCGACCTTAATGGTTCCAAGTTGTCCGTAAAGAAAAGTACACTCTCCAAAAATCAAAATCTTAGTCAAGATCAAATTTCATTTATATGAATCAATTCAACAAAGTATACAAGATTCAGAGGAACAAAACATCAACTGAAGCAGCAAACTGAATACACAAACTAAATGGTTGACCAAGTCCAAGAAAAATATTTCGGGTAAGACAATATGGGCACAGTTCACTTGCACCACACAACATTTCAAAATACAATATGATATGACACAATGAATGACCAAGAACAATATTACTTACTTGAAAAAGTGGATGAAATTTCCCAGAGCATGCCTTTACAACCTCTTGTCCTACAAATCCACCAAACATTGCCGCCATTGGGTTCAATACTGCCCGAGCACCAGAGGCAAATTGTTGTAGAAGTTTTTCATTCACATCTTCCAACCTTCCATCACCTAAGCCATCATTAATACTACTGACAATGGATACTAGTTTCTGTGCATCATCCTCTGAACCAGCAACAGGGAAGCGACCTATCTCGGATACGAACTTATCCAAACCCTGGAATGCTAAATGCAGTAGGGGTGGGCGATCAAATTTAGAAAAATCACTCAGAAGAAAATCACCTGGATCACTGAGTGCTTCCCTCAGTGGTTTAAAGTTCAAAACCTTTGGTTGTTTAACCTGCGTGACAATACCACCTTTTTCATATCTACCATAATCTGTAGTGTCTTCTTCAAGAGTGAATGAATGTGCTCTAGCATTTTTTATCTTTCTTGGCTTTCCATCATTCAACTCTTTCATTCCATGAACTTCAGAGAATATAACCAGATCTCCATCTTGAAACTCGAGCCTCTCATCATCAACACAAGAAACTAGAGCAGGGTTGTCATTGCTGATTGATGCAATTATGCCAGTATGAGGATCCTCTCCATCAACATCAAAAACAGTGAACTCGGGCCCAAAATCACAAAACAGAGAACCAAAAAGCCCCCTAACTTCAGTTTTAATAAAGGCAATAGGAGGCTTATGACTGTGGCAGTAATCATCGAATTCAATGGCTTTCTCAAGACTGATTTCAGTAAAAACAACAGCCTACAAAATAGTTGAAATAAATAAAAAATACAATAGAATCATGTTGCAGATAAGCAGGAAAAATTCACATTAAAGTACACCATTAACCAACATTCAAAATCTAAATCAAATCAAAGTCGTAAAATTCACAAGAATAAATCTTGCTCATATGGTCAAGAAAATTCAAACATGCTCCTCCATTAACTGTACAGAACTGATCAGGTTTAACATGCAATTAGTTGTCTCATACCAGGTGACCACATTACTACCAATACTCTTACCCCAGAATACATATCATACTACTCTCACAATCATCGATACACACATAACATACACATGCCTCATTTTAATTATCAACAAAAAAAAATTTCATTAACTTCAAATAAAATCGAAAACAAATAACCAAGTGCCTCATTACATTCAGCACTCAGAAGCACAATTAAGTTAACAAATAACTCAGGCATATGTAAAGCAAAATAGAAGTATAGTAGTAGTCTTACAGACATAAAAAACACTGACTATGCATTAACAGGAACCCCCCTCCCTCATCAATCACATTTTAAAATGGCACAATATTGTTCACCCATTGTTTTAATCACCAGGTTTTGCGAATAATGAGCATCAATGCAGAAATTCAAGTACATGGCATTGAACACAAATAACTATCCAACATTAGAAGTTACCCTTCAACATATGCACGAGGAAATCCTTCTTCCAAAAGTTCAATGGACAACAAAACATGTCACAGCACACATGTAATAATATGAGGCAGATGTACAAATAAATGCATTTAAGAAAAAAATAAGGTTCCAAAAACGAAAAAGGAGAAGAGACAAGATTGGAAGTACCTGGAAATTAGCAAGTTGTTCTGTTGTAAGCTTAGTTGTCAAGCTTAGTACAGCTACCGCATTGTTAAGTTCCTGCAACTTACTAACAGAAGCCACTGCCCTGTTCTTGCCAACATCATTTTCTGAAAACAGAAAATTACTGGACAAATCCCATAACTCCACATTTCCTTCATCGTGCAAGGTTACGGATTTCACCCCAGCAAGAATGAGATTCTTCGCTGCAGGTAGTAAACTTTATTTGATTACAGAAAAACAACAAAGCTTACACTACTTAAATCTATATGGCAAACCATTAAAAACATCAAGTCCCAAAAATGGTTTAAACATCATTCCACATTTATGTACATACTCTTTTAACTAACTAGAAAGTAGCACATAAGTAAGAACCTTCAAACAAGGTTGCCCAAAGATGTGAAACGATGACTTTTAACCAGATGATAGCTATATGCATAGAGTGAAATAACACCCAATTCTCAAATCAACAATGTAAAGTTTGAAATAGTGAGCAGCGTGAGCAACTAGCGATCATTTTAAGCATGTACAATAAATAACAAGATCGTGAATTGTATAAGTCTATCACTCCCCTTCACTTCATTTTTCAGCTTACAAAGGGGACAAGGGACCAAATTACCAATCCTCTTAGCACCAATCCTATCAAACAACACAATTAAACTATTTTCTTTTATTTAATTTAGAGAGGGGGCGGAGGGTAAACCACTACTAGAATAATTACCAAGTAGATAAACTTTCCCGTAACCCTTTTATAATAGTAGAAAAGAAGAGCGTGAGAGGAGTGATACACAGAGCTTAACCCTATATACACAGAGCTTCTCTTTAAAGCTAAAATCAACTTTTGTATCGTAACTTTTGAAGAAGTTAAATGAGAGGAGCTTCTATAGAAGTCAAATGCACAAGTTGTAGTATCTGGCCCAGTGACTAGGGGAAACCCGTGGCAGGACAAAAACAAAAATCCACTAAGTTGATTTTATCTTAGGAGAGAAGCTCAATTCAAGATACCTTCTAATGTTCTTTTGTGTAGGTGATTATGAAGAAATGAATGCAAATATTTACGAATAAGCATGATTCATAAATCTTGCAGACTCCTAAAACCCCCAAAGATTTAACAATTATCCCCATCACTCGCATAAATGACCTCTACGAAAACTAACACAATAAACAAGACACCCTGAAAAAATTAAAATAGTTCCAATTGAAGCGTTAGAAAACCCAATTACCAATCTCAACACCAAGACCCTGCATCCCAGAAACGAGGACGCTGGACGCGAAGAGCTTCCGCATGGTCTCCCGGCCATAGACGGCGAGCTGCCGACTGTGCAGATCCTCGTCGATCTCCGCTGGGTTCGAGACCCCCAACGCCATTCCTTCGATCGAGTTCCCTCCGCCGCTGTTGTCCCCGCCGCTGCCGCCGCTACTGAATCCCTGGCTGATGTCGTTCACCGCCGATTCCGCAGCACCCGAGCAGGCAGCAAAGCAGGTGATCCGAGCTTTCTTCGAAGTATTGTTGTTGGTGGCGGCGTCACTCTCTCCTTCAACTACCACTCCTCCTTCGCTCGCTCTCTTTCTAGGAAGCATATAGTGCAGTAAACTGCATAAGACGCAACGCAACCGCACCATCGAAATTATCAGCACAACCAAAATCAAACAAATTGAAACCACCAAAATCATAAGAAATAAGATCCATGCCAGTGACGATATTTAAGAATAATAAACTATGCAAAACCCTAAGTAGCACGAGATTCGAGGTTGGAAGAACGAAGGAAGAAGTGGACGAATCTGAATCTAGGTGGAATGGAATTGAGGGAAGGGAACGTACCGAATGAAACTTGAGAGAAGGAAGGAATGGAATCAGATTGAACTGTGCGAATCGTTGAGAGAGAGAGAGAAAGTTAGTTTAGGTTTCTTCGAAGCTGGGTTTGGAAATGTAAGGTGAGTGTGTGTGAGAGATGAGAATGGGTACAAGAGAAATAGAAAGAGAGAGAAGGGTATTTATGGATTTGCATGTAAAATTACGCACCTAGGGTTTTGCCTTTTCTCGCTACCATTTCTCTCTGTCTTCTCTTGCAGCAATGAGAGAGAGAAAGAGAGAGAGAGAGAGTGGGCCTGTTACTGTGATTATGGAAGAATCGCGAGCGGGGTGGACAAAAAGAATGCACCGGGATGAGCACCTGCCACGTCGCCGTTTTAAGTTCTCCTTCACTCCAAACCACGTTCAAATATTCTATGTGCCCTTCGTTTTGGATCCTCACAAGCCAAAGAGAGAAAATTTTATCTCACATAGAACATTGTTTGTTCCACATGGCAAACTGCACCCAATATTTGTTAATATAGCATGGTTTTGGATAATAGGTTCGATTTTTGGAAAATTTAATTCTTACTTTGAATTTGTTGATCTAATAATACAAGTTGTTATTTTTGGATTGGTTTTCCTTATACGTTGTACTCTAGTCTTACTTGTGTGTGTTTTTTCATATTGAAATAAAGAATTTAAGATAACATGGCAAATAAAAATTATTGGTTTTAAAATATAAGTGTTTATTCATATTTACAATGTCATTTGTTGAAGTTGTATTTTCAATTGTCTTACGAATTTTTGTGTAATGTGTTGGATACAATACACACATATGCATACTCTCAATCATCCACTTCCAATTTTGCACACACAACAGTGGTAATCTAAAATTAAGCATAGGTTTTTGGAGTGTCATGTACCTCCTTAGGTTTTTTAATAAAGAAAACATATGTAGTTTCGCCTTCAATAATAATAATAACAAATGCAGTAGGGATTATGTTGTTCCTCTTGTATTGTGCAATTGTCACTACTAAGGTTCCCTGATAGTTGTTCTACAGGAATGTGTCATCCACTTGGATTAGTGATTTGCAAAACCGAAACTCATCAATGCATGACTTGAAGGTCTAAAAGAGTCTTTTGCAAGTTAAAATGTTGTTGTGGAAGCAACAAGAACACAAAACTGTCTACATTGATTTCATGGTAACTTAATTTATGTGTCATTGCTCCAGTTGTTGAATACTTATTTAAAGTTTGTCTAATTTTCTTGGCGCAATTAGGATTTGGAAAGAAACATTGTGTCTTCCTACTGCCATTCAATGCTCGAGTCACATCCTCTAGTAGTTCTCATACCAGAGTAAGTAGGATTTGGTGAAATTGTAAAGCTCAAACATCTAAAGGTTGATCATGGTTTGGTGACAATTTTGGTAAAGAGGTGGATACTGAGGATTCGTCTTTGGAACCAATATTCCGACCTCAAGTCCGTTAATATGACATTAGTAAGGTCAATCACCGCATCTGAGGTATTGTCTATTTTTGATCGTGGAGCTTTGTCACGATTTTGTCCTTAAAAGATGTATTGGTGGTTTAAGGAATGAAGGTGTATTTAAAGTGTCTTAGACCTCGACTCCTGAGCGATGTGTGATTATTAAGCGTATCAAAACAAACCTCCAATCGAGAGCTAAGGGAATGAGGGTTCATTTTTGGAACCAATTTTCCATTCCCTTGGGGAACGAGGATTTGTCTTTGGAACCTCTTTGATCTCCCACAGACGGTGTCAATGTTTTGACTTCATGTTCGTTGAGATAACATCCTTATGGTCAATCACCGCATCCAAGGTATTGTCTGTTTTGGATCTCAAAACTCCGTTACAATTTTGTCCTTAAAAGGCGTCTCAAAGGGTTGAAGGAGGAAGGAGTATATTAAATTGCCCTTGACCTCGACTCCTAAACGATATGAAACTATTGGGCGTACTAAAACAAGTTCCCCAATTAGGGGCTAAGGGAACGAGGATTCATCTTTAGAATCACTTTTCCATTTCATTAGAGAAAAATTATTTGTCTTTAGAACCTCATTGGTTTCTGTACTGGTAGGCACCGGACGTACGCACGTGGCCGACCGGCCTTATACACTAAATGGAAACGTACGCACGTGGCCGACCGGCCTTATACACTAAATGGAAACGAACGCACGTGGCCGACCGGCCTTATACACTAAATGGAAACGAACGCACGTGGCCGACCGGCCGTATACACAATAAATGTAAGGGCATTTATGTGACAAGCTAAGGTGGTTAAGATACACCTCCGAAGAATAAGGAATATGCGTTTAGAGAAGATATGTTCCCCGGGTATTCCGGAGCACGACTGACAAGACATATCCATAACCACCCTGAGCCCAAGGGATAGAAAGCCCATTAGGCAATCCTATAAATACTGTGCTCAAGCCAGAGAAAGGTACGTTTTCATTCACTTACGAAACTGCGCTTAGAATCTCATACTTACTTGAGCGTCGGAGTGCCTTCGCAGGTACCCTCCCCCGCCCGACCGAAGTTGATAGCACGAAGGGACGACCGACCAAAGGAGACAGCAAGAAAGGACAATCGACCAGAGGAGAAGAAGATCAACACGTCAGCAATTACACCACGTCAACCGACCGTGCCTGGGCCCCATCTCTCCACTCAGGTACAATTGGCGCCCACCGTGGGGCCGAGGCAAATCTTCAATTTTTGAAGCTATAATGGTTGCGACAAGAAACAACAACGACGCTATGGCAGAACAGATGACTATGATTCAAATCCTCCAAGCTCAGATGGAGGAACTGCGACAAAAGGGGATGGAAGACCATCGTCAACATGAAGAAGATAGACGCCTCCAAGAAGAAGATAGACGCCGCCAAGAAGAAGAAATCGCCTTATTAAGAGAGCAGAATGCACGACTCCAACAACAGGTCGATAATCCCGAACGAGAAGGCCAATCCCATATGGCCGACCGAACCGCCTCTTGCATACCTACACCTGCCAATACCAATCCTGCTTCCAGAGCTGAAACAGTCGAAAGAAAGTCAAGGAAAAGGGGTCATCCTTTTACAGACGAAATTATCACCACTCCACTTCCTGACAAATGGAGAGGCCTCGTCATTAAACTCTATGACGGCTCGACCGACCCGGACGAACACTTAAATGTCTACAAGACGCAAATGACTTTGTATACCACAGATAACAATGTGTGGTGTAAAGTATTTCCCACGTCGATCCAGGGAGAACCTCTTACCTGGTTCACAGAGCTGCCTCCAAACTCCATTAACGATTTTGACACCCTAGCCGCAAAATTCTCAACTCAATATGCCACTAGCCGACCGCATCACATGTCCTCCATGTCTCTCCTAGCGGTACAACAAGAAAAAGGTGAATCTCTTAGAACCTTTCTAGATAGGTTCAACAAAGCATGCATGAACATCCGAGGGCTCAAACAAGAGGTTGCATTGCACCATTTGGTCTCGGCCATCCGGCCGAGCCGTTTTACTGAAAGTCTCATCAAGAAGCCGCCTCAAGACATGGAAGACCTTCGAACTCGAGCAACCAAATTCATGCAAATCGAGGAACACATTGATTACCACCAACGGTTCAAAACCGTCGGATCCGGAGTCCTCAAAGACCAAACCCCGAGCAAAGAAAGAGAAGTCGCGATCGAACGAACTGTCCGAACCACTCCAAGGTCCGACCGGAATAGGGGAGGCCGAATCCCCAGGTTTAACAGTTACACCCCTTTAACTGTGCCGAGGGGACGAGCCCTAGATGAAGCACTACAAACGGACCTAATCCCGACATTGAAGCAGTATCAAACACCACCGAATGCAGATACTGCTAAGCGTTGTCAATACCATCAGAATTTCGGTCACACGACCGAAGGATGTCAAGCTTTGAAGGATAAAATTGAAGAACTCATCCAAGCTGGCCATTTACGGCAGTTCGTCAAGAGGACAAGGAGTTCAAGATCCCCACCACGGAATACTGACCGTCCTTCCCGTGGTGTCGACCGGTCGTACCGTAACGATTACAAACGCCACACTGACCGTAGCCAGACTTCGCGAAAACGCAGCGAAAGCCCCGTTCGGCGTACACGCCCCCGTAGCACAAGTCCCGACCGAAACGCCCGACCTCGCCAACGAATCCGCGAAGTCATCAACATGATTGCTGGACCCGTTAACTTGGGCGAACCGAACCACGAAACAAATTATATAGCTGGAGGATTTGCCGGTGGCGGGTGCTCAAATTCCGCCCGAAAGAAACATCTTCGTGACATCCAGTCCGCTCATGCTACCACGAGGAGGCGTCCACATATACCTCCGATTACTTTCACTGACTGACGAAGACTTTACAGCCATAGATCCAGCCCAGGACGACCCCATGGTCATCACTGTAGAAATTGACAAGTTCGCAATCGCCAAGACTTTGGTAGATCAGGGTAGCTCGGTCGACATACTGTATTGGGACATTTTCAAGAAAATGCGCATCCCAGAAGCACATATTCAGCCCTATAACGAACAAATTGTAGGGTTCTCAGGTGAACGGGTCGATACTAAGGGGTACATAGACTTGTACACAACCTTTGGTGAGGAAGACGGCCCCCATAAAACAATAAACGTACGATACCTCCTGGTTAACGCACAAACTTCCTACAACATCCTGCTCGGTCGTCCGTCCATTAACAGATTAAAAGCCATTGTGTCCACTCCACACTTAGCCATGAAATTCCCCTCGGCTAACAACGACATTGCAACCATCCATGTCGATCAAAAAACCGCTAGGGAATGCTATGTAGCAAGTTTGAAAAGTGAGCCAACTCGACGACTCTATACAACCAATACGGGCGACCGAGTCCCGCAAAAACGAGGACGTTCCCCCACACGGCGTTCCGGACGACACATGTCCCGTCGTCAAATGATAGCCCTTGTTGACCTCGACCCTCGCATGGACGATCCCCGTATGGAAGCAGGAGAAGACTTGCATCCATTCCCGCTTCGCGATGATCGCCACACTACGCACATCGGTACTTCGCTGAAACCGTGACATCCGGAGCCCTTGTTAAAAATTCCGATCTTTTCGCCTGGACAGCCGCTGATATGCCTGGCGTAGACCCACAGGTTATCACTCACCGATTATCACTGTATAGAGAAGCTAAACCAATAGCTCAAAAGAAAAGACATATAGGCGAGGAACGACGTCAAGCCGCACGTGAGGAAGCCGACAAATTGTTACAGGCTGGATTCATTCGGAAGGCCCATTACACCACATGGCTAGCCAACGTGGTTATGGTGAAGAAAGCGAACGGAAAATGGCGTATGTGTGTTGACTACACAGACCTCAATAAAGCTTGCCCAAAAGACTCGTATCCTCTGCCTACCATTGATCGTCTCGTCGACGGTGCAGCCGGGCATCACATCCTCAGCTTCCTTGATGCCTACTCTGGCTATAATCAAATCCAAATGCACCCGACCGACCGGAAGAAGACGACCTTCATGACTGATTCCGGCAATTTCTACTATGAAGTAATGCCCTTCGGACTCAAAAATGCCGGAGCCACTTATCAAAGACTAATGGACCACATATTCCACGACATGATTGGTAGGAATGTTGAAGTCTATGTCGATGACATCGTCGTCAAGTCCGACTCATGCAAACAACATATTGCCGACCTAAAAGAAGTTTTTCAGGCCCTCCGCCAACACCAGATGCGACTCAATCCGGACAAGTGTGCGTTCGGCGTCGAAGGGGGGAAGTTCTTAGGTTTTATGCTAACTCATAGAGGCATAGAAGCTAACCCCGAGAAGTGCAAAGCTATCTCCGAAATGCGAAGTCCCAACTCCATTCAGGAAATTCAGAGACTTATCGGCCGACTCACCGCACTATCCAGATTTGTTCCTAAACTCCCCGAACGAACGAGGCCAATCGTCCGACTACTGAAAAAAGCATTCCGCTTCGAGTGGTCGACCGAATGTGAGGAAATTTTCCTCGATTTGAAAACTTTTTTATCAACCCCGCCGGTCATCCAGAAACCGGACGCACGAGAACCCATCATAGTCAACCTCGCCGTTTCACACGAAGCCGTCAGCTCAGTCTTAGTGCAAGAAATTAATTTTGAAGAACGGCCGGTTTACTTCGTCAGCCGCGCCCTTCATGGCGCCGAAATCCGATACCAGACGATCGAAAAGGTAGCCATGGCCCTCATCATTACCGCCCGACGAATGCGTATGTATTTTCAGAATCATCGGATTATTGTTCGGACAAATTAC
Source organism: Phaseolus vulgaris (assembly GCF_051622355.1). Taxonomy (NCBI): domain Eukaryota; kingdom Viridiplantae; phylum Streptophyta; class Magnoliopsida; order Fabales; family Fabaceae; genus Phaseolus; species Phaseolus vulgaris. The sequence goes on along the minus strand of NC_143505.1, from coordinate 60,134,160 downwards.
CCTATTGTAAAGATCCTCACTAAACCAGATTTAGCCGGACGAATGATCGGTTGGACGATCGAACTATCCGAATTCCATATTCAGTACCAACCACGCGGAGCGATCAAGTCGCAAGCTCTCGCCGACTTCGCAGCTGAACTCACTACTTCTTCAGCCGAGACCGAACATTCATCATGGATCTTATATGTTGATGGCTCCTCGAACGAGAGGTCGTGCGGCGCTGGAGTTGTTTTGGAAGGCCCCGGCGAGATTGTCATCGAGCAAGCCCTCAAATTCGACTTCAAAGCTTCAAACAATCAGGCCGAATATGAAGCCATATTAGCCGGTCTACGTCTCGCTCAAGAATTAGAAATCACTAAGTTAATTTGCAAAAGTGATTCCCGGCTTGTCATCGGTCAGCTTAACGACGAATATGAAGTCCGAGAAAGCTTTTTACAGCGATACTATCACTTAGTCAAACAGTCGATGAGCACCTTTTCTGAAATTTCTATGCAGCACATTCGACGCGATCACAATACCCGCGCGGACGCCTTGTCCCGGTTAGCAACCACGAAGTGTAAAGGAATGCATCGGTCGGTCATCCATGTTACGCTTGCACGCCCAAGCATCGACCTACAGGAATGCCTGACGACCGACACGGAATCTACTTGGATTACCCCAATCAAGCAATATTTACTCGACGGCACATGTAGTCCTCTCGGCGAAAAAACCATGAAGCTGCAGGCCGCCCGTTTTGTCTTAATCGGCGACGACCTTTATCGCCGAGGTTATACCCAACCACTCCTTAAATGTTTGACACCAGACCAAGCTTCCTATGTCATCCAAGAGTTGCACGAAGGAATTTGCGGAACTCACTCCGGCGCACGGACAATGGCTGCCAAAGTATTCCGGGCTGGATACTACTGGCCGACCGTCCAAGGTGACTGCACCAATTTCGTACAAAAATGTCTTAAATGCCAAGAGTTTGGCAATTTGTCCCATCAAAAGCCTGAGGAACTCCATTTTATGTTATCACCTTGGCCGTTCGTCCAATGGGGTATGGACATCATTGGTCCTTTCGCCCCCGGTAAAGGCCAGTGTAAATTCTTACTAGTCGGCATTGATTACTTCACCAAGTGGATCGAAGCCGAGCCCCTGACTGCAATCACCGCCCGCAATGTTCAAAATTTCGTATGGAAAAATATCGTTTGCCGCTTCGGGCTTCCACAAATCATCATCACCGATAACAGTCGGCAATTCACCGACCGAACGTTAGCTGAATTTTACGAGAAGCTCCACATCAAACACATCGCTAGTTCAGTCGAACATCCGCAAACAAACGGACAGGCAGAAGCTGGAAACAAAATTATTTTGAACGAACTGAAGAAACGTCTCGGCCCAGCAAAGGGCAACTGGACTGAAGAACTCTTAGAAGTATTATGGGCATATCGCTGTACTCCTCAGACGACTACACAAGAAACGCCGTACAGCCTAACGTATGGCACCGAAGCTATGATCCCCGTCGAGATTGGCGAACCCTCTCTCCGCCGGCAAACCCTTGATCTTGATCTAAACAAGGAAAGCCTCTCGGTCGGTCTCGATCTCATCAACGAACTCCGGGACAAGTGTAGAATTAGAGAAGAAGCATGCAAAATTCGGGCGGCCAGACGATACAACTCCAAAGTTAAACCAAGATTGTTCCACAAAGGCGACTTAGTATGGCGAATGCGGAGCAGCGCACGGAAGGAAGGAGGCAAGTTCTCCAACAATTGGGAAGGACCTTTCCGCATAGCTGATACGGCAGCCGGTGGAGCCTATTATTTAGAATATTTATCTGGGAAGGAAATACCGAGAACGTGGAATGCCACACATCTCAAATTTTATTACAGTTGAACTCTTTCCTCGCTCAGTCGGTTTTTCCCTAAGGAGGGTTTACGACCGGGAAGGTTTTAACGAGGCACTAAAGTAAAATCCAAATCTCCTAGTCCTTTACTCAATTCATATCTCGTTCGGTTTCATAGGTATTTAACGAAATCAGAATTTATCGGATTTATATATGCCTCGTTCGGCATCAGAATTATTACTTTTTACGTAGTCAGAATTTTATATGCCTCGTTCGGCATCAGAATTATTACTTTAACGTAATAATAATTATTTATGCCTCGTTCGGCATCAGAATTTATCGGATTTATATATGCCTCGTTCGGCATCTGAATTATTACAACGTAATCAGAATTATTTATGTCACGTTCGGCATCAGAATTATTTACTCAATCTGATGCCTCGTTCGGCATCTGAATTATTACCTCAACGTAATCAGAATTATTTATGCCACGTTCGACATCCGAATTATTTACTCAATCTTATGCCTCGTTCGACATCTGAATTATTACCTTAACGTAATCAGACTTTTTTATGCCACGTTCGGCATCAGAATTATTCACTTATTTATGCCTCGTTCGGCATCAGAATTATTCACTTTTTTATGCCTCGTTCGGCATCAGAATTATTCACTTATTTATGCCTCGTTCGGCATCAGAATTATATTATTACCTCAACGTAATCATAATTATTATGCCACGTTCGGCATCCGAATTATTTACTCAATCTTATGCCTCGTTCGGCATCTGAATTATTACCTTAACGTAATCAGACTTTTTTATGCCACGTTCGGCATCAGAATTATTCACTTATTTATGCCTCGTTCGGCATCAGAATTATTCACTTTTTTATGCCTCGTTCGGCATCAGAATTATTCACTTATTTATGCCTCGTTCGGCATCAGAATTATATTATTACCTCAACGTAATCATAATTATTATGCCACGTTCGGCATCCGAATTATTTACTCAATCTTATGCCTCGTTCGGCATCTGAATTATTACCTTAACGTAATCAGACTTTTTTATGCCACGTTCGGCATCAGAATTATTCACTTATTTATGCCTCGTTCGGCATCAGAATTATTCACTTATTTATGCCTCGTTCGGTATCAGAATTATCTTATTACTAATGTAATCAGAATTATTTATGCTTCGTCCGGCATTAGAATTATCTTATTACTTTAATGTAATCAGAATTATTTATGCAAGTGTGCATTGCCCACATGTCGGGTCCAGCAATTTTCTATGCCACATTGTTCATTAACTCTTCAAAAGAGGCGTCAGGCTGTGAGCCAGGGGTCTCCCCCTCGGCCTCCTCATTTAAATTATCATCGGGGTTGATCGGCACCAGCTTTCCATCAACTATTATTTTTTCTGTCGTACTGGTCGTCCTCCAGGGGTGCTCCATGCAGGCAGGCCGCTTGTCCGATGCCTAACCGAAAATATTCTTCGCTAATGCGAACGTCCCGTCATTCCGTTAAATTTAATGTCTGACAACTCGAAAGGCACAACAATTATTACGACTCTTCGGCTTTTATTCACCTCGAGCCTGGGGGGCAAGTGTACTGGTAGGCACCGGACGTACGCACGTGGCCGACCGGCCTTATACACTAAATGGAAACGTACGCACGTGGCCGACCGGCCTTATACACTAAATGGAAACGAACGCACGTGGCCGACCGGCCTTATACACTAAATGGAAACGAACGCACGTGGCCGACCGGCCTTATACACAATAAATGTAAGGGCATTTATGTGACAAGCTAAGGTGGTTAAGATACACCTCCGAAGAATAAGGAATATGCGTTTAGAGAATATATGTTCCCCGGGTATTCCGGAGCACGACTGACAAGACATATCCATAACCACCCTGAGCCCAAGGGATAGAAAGCCCATTAGGCAATCCTATAAATACTGTGCTCAAGCCAGAGAAAGGTACGTTTTCATTCACTTACGAAACTGCGCTTAGAATCTCATACTTACTTGAGCGTCGGAGTGCCTTCGCAGGTACCCTCCCCCGCCCGACCGAAGTTGATAGCACGAAGGGACGACCGACCAAAGGAGACAGCAAGAAAGGACAATCGACCAGAGGAGAAGAAGATCAACACGTCAGCAATTACACCACGTCAACCGACCGTGCCTGGGCCCCATCTCTCCACTCAGGTACAGTTTCCACAGTTGACGCTAAATATTCTTATCGAGTTTGACGTTTAACCTTTCAAGGTGTTAAATTTGAGTTTTGACGGTATCCACTCTGTTCGTTAGAGGATTGTGAAACTTTATTGAGTATTGAGTAAAAAAAAAAAACTCTCAAATACTCAAAACAAAAACAATAAGTGTGTATTAATATTTAAATAATAAGTGAGTATGAAGAATTCTGTAAATAAGAAATGTTCGGTGAAAGTATATTTATAGATGGTAGAACTCAATAACCGCTAAAAGGGACCAAGTTTCACAATGCATCCCATATTTTATTAAAACTATTGAAATAACCGATGAATGGTTAATAGCGAAATCTTAGAAATATCTGCATGTGGTTATCCATTTTGATGGATATTAATTGCCTTGACTTCTTGGGCCAAACCCGGATTCATGGGTCGGGTAGTACACTAATTTTGTATACAATAATTAAAAAAATCATTATATTAATTTGAATAAGGTAAAATAAATAAAATGTAAGGGGAAAGATTACTATAATAATTATAACACTTATATGATTTTTAACTTGAAATTTTAGATAACAGATGATCTAAAAATATGAAATTATAACTTCATCTAACCTTGAAAAAGTATTTATAACACTAAATTTAATAAATTGTTGTAGCAGTATCATAGGCAACATTATGATTGAAGATAGACATTGTTCTCATTGAATATAGAAAACCATAAAAAAATTGAAAGGAATAAACCATGTTTCTATGAATTAAAAATATCTTTCTCTACCAACCCTCTCTTCACTAAAAATTATCTTCTTCCCCTAAGCCAAATCCCTCACTCAAGTAAAAATCCACTTCTCCCTCATTAGCCAAATCCCCTTTCTGTAATAACTTTCTAAATGAAAACTATAGGGAATGAAATACAAATAGAAAAGAAAAATAAAAGAGAGAGAAAATGATACGAATGTGTAACGGAGATATTAAGAACACCAATAATTTCACTATCCGTACATTTGTAATTTATAAATATAGAATTGATTCACATTCTCATAAATATTCTGTACATAAAAAATAGGTTTTGGAGATTGGTAATAGATTCTTTATCCTGAATTCTTAATCACTGTTTTAAAGAAATGCTTTGTCCTATGCACAAAATTTCAGGTTCATGCATACAAAAGTAATAGAAAATAGTAGTAAATTGAGGAATCTGGTTCATGTTCTACAACTCAATTCCTGCTTAAACTTTTCCCTCAACAGGCTCAACCATGGGAACAGATATGTGTAAACATCATTGTGCCCGGCACATGCAAGAAACACATCACTTCGTTGCTGAAAGGGTTGGATTATTTTCACCACTAAAGAAACACAAAATCAAATGGGACCCTTTTTGATACCATTGGGATAGCCACAGCAGAACAGACAAATGAAGAACCAACAAAATGACCATAAGCAGGCCCCCAAAAACGTGTCATCTGTTGCCCTTTATATCCCTCACAACATTATCCTAGTATTCACAAGATAAAGCTCTTACATAACCTCTCATAAATGTTAACCTTGTTTGTTGCAATAGGACAAACTTTGATGGTAACAAGTAACATCAACTTCATTTTTAAAATGTTTTACTTTAAGTTTAAGAAAAATAACACAAAAAATGGTAGTTATGTCTGAATACCATGCTGAAAATAACCAAAGGTTAATCCATTTACACCATCCAAATTAAAACTACTTTAAATAGCATTTATTTTTCATATAAACAAAGTGAACCAAGATTACAAACACTAAACTATATACTTTGAACTACTTACTAAGTAAAATATATCAGTACTTAGTTTTGTTTTCTCAACTGTAATATATTCTCATTTTCGGACAATCATGAAGTGGAAAACAGTGTGATTATGATGACAAAGACATTTGGATTTGTCATCAAGAGATGACAGTAAATACAAGATTGTGAAAAGCAGAAAATTTACATCTTCATTACTGCCATAAAAGGGGATACATGTCATGTTTATCCATGGACATATCATTTCCTAACTTGATATTTATAGAAGTTTATCTGTTGTTGTTGTTTGGTCGCAGCAATATGGCTAAGATTTCAGAGAACTGAGGGCGTTTGGAAGGGGTGTTGTTCCAGCACTTTGTCATAATGTATTTTAGAGTTTGTTGGCAGTCTTTTGGGATTTCAGGTCTAAGGCCACATGCAGCAATGCCCACTGCTGCTTGCACAGGTGAAAATGAAGAATATGCTGCCTCACCAGTTACCATCTCCCAAATTACCATCCCAAAACTATACACATTACTCATCCATGTCTCTGTCACATTCTCTGGGTCCCCTGCTATTATCTGTTCTCAGCCCAACAAGAAAAAGGTAAAAAAACTAGTGAGTATGAAGACAATGTAACTATTGTCATGTTTGAATAAAAAAAAGAGAGTAAATAGTGAATGCACTGAATGTGTAAAGGATTCATCTAACTATAAAATGCTATTAAATTTATTGACTTACAAGGAAAAAATTTGTGAAATCTATAAAATTAATCAATCACTGGTTTTCATTTTTTTAAAGAGAATATAACATGCACATTTAAAAGTAAAAAAAAAAAGGAGTCTGATTAAACATTATAAGGAAACATATTAGTTCACAACTGTACATGGTGACAACTTGTCATCTCAGTCATTTGTGTGGTTGTGTCTGGGTCACGCAAGATGAATGTTTGTCACCTACACACGTGAACTGGTGTGTTTGTAAGTGATGTGTAACGAGATTTTCTCAAGCAAGACTTGCTAATAAAGTATGACAACCAAGTTGTTTATTCACAACAACCAAATAATCACTCTTGTGAGTGAAAACTTTTACATGTCTTTCTATTCAGTTATCACTTTTTCTCTTTGAATGAATGGCTTTAGTGGGTAGCTTTTGTGTGTTTTTTTCTGCCTGCACACGAGGTGTGAGGGTTTTGTGAGTACCCTTTATCAGTAGGACAAATAGCTAGAGTGCTGGGGAAAAGATCATGCTAAAGGCTTAAAGCCTTAGGACATGCGGGCTCCAGCAAGGAATTAATTCTGGTATAATTGGTATCACACAAGCACACTTATTTTCCTAATGATATACACGAGTGCCCAGATAAAGGTAAACACAAAAAAGTGAAAGCTAAAAAACAATTATTAGGACATGTTAGGCATGCTCTAACAATGATGCCAGGACAAGTGACGTAAAGTTTCTTTTAAATCTAGGATAGTTCAGCATTGCTTTACATACAATGGATCTAAACAGCATTCTCTGAGACAATAAAACACACCAAAGTTACTCTAAATTGCCTATAGTTGAACATCTAGTATGTCATTTTCAAGGTGTACTGAAACATGAGGAACAGACAAAAAAGATAAGATAGCTAAAACACTTTAGACTGGAATTTGTCACCGAACTAGATAGTGTATGTATATGAGGACAAATAGAGAGAGAAGAAAATTCAAACTACAATTTGATCCTAGTCCTGAACAGTACGTTTGCTGAAACATTATTTAGGACAATGAACAAATTACAGGCACTAAACTTAACAAGGATACAGTGAGATTTTTAAGAAACTTCATTAGAGTTAGACTGCAAGAGATAAACTGTTTTTTTCAGAGTAAGAAGGGAAAGAGAAAAAGGCTTGAGTAATTAGGTGCTACAATGCTGGTAAGTAGGTAATGTTCTAAAATTCCCATAGGAGTACACCAGGTTGGCCAAATAAGCATAAGATACAAGCAACATTTTTTTTTATTGATTGAGGAAGCATATAGCGAATCCATGAGCATAGGATAGGAGCATTAGGATATGTTCACCCTATGTTTAGAAGAAGCAGACCATTTTGTGTCAAAAGATTTTCTTGAGAACAGTAGGTAAAAAGCATAGAAATTCTCCTCCATTATCTTACCTAAAAGCCATGAGGACCTATAGAGAAGTAGGGACCCTATCTTTCAAAAAGGATAGATACCAAATTGTGATCAAATTCTTCACTTTTTATTTCTTATAAAGAAAAGGGTGATGGTCAGCTGGAGAATATTACGGACTATGCATGGCAAAGACACTACAGAACTACATATGACTATGGAACATATTCCTGAGACTCAATTTTACGCAATTGCAACAAGTATTTTGCTAAATAAAACGAGCGCGAATGAATAGGGACAAACCTCAGGAGCTAGCCACCTGTAACCATCAGTTTCATACTCCATAGCTTCTCCAACACTCTTGCAGGCAGTGACGATACCCATATCTCCCAAGCAAGCATTTCCGTGCCTATCCAACAGAATTCTCTGTGTATTAAGGTCTCTATATGCAACACCATGTTCATTCATAAACTTGATCCCTTCAGCCACATCAACTGCAATCCTCACAATATCCTTATTCTGCAGCTTCTTGTTCTTCAACATCAGATCATGAACAGATCCACCTTCCATGAACTTGGTCACCACGCACAACCCATGATTATCATCCACGCAAATACCGCAGAACTGCAAAATGTTCCTATGACCACAAGTCATGAGTTCCAGCAGATCTTTGTGGAGCTCAAACTCATAAGAATTCCCTTTATCACATCCCTTCAGCTTCTCAATCCCAACCCTCTTTCCCATATATACTCCCTTATACGAATTTGGCCCCATCTGCTCTACAAACTCAACACTATCTGAGTTCAACAACCATTTCTCAATCTCATCCCCACCTGACTTTACGGTCTGCCATTCATCCACTGAAACAACAAAACATGAAGAAGGCAAAGGCACCTGAAGCTGAATCCTTTGACTTGAATTCTCAAACTCCTTTCCCCGGTAACCATCACCGTTTTCTTCTTCAATCTCCACAAGATCTCTCCCTTTGGAATTTTCCTCCTGGCACCCACAAAGCCCGAAAGGAAGCTTCACAGCACCAGTTTTAGGCTTCTTCATAGCAAACTTCAGAGCATTTTCAACCCTGGTCCTCACCAACTTATCATGCCCAGACTGAACCACAAGAAGCACAACTCCCAAGGTGAAACCCTTCTTCTCAAAGATCTGCATCCTCTTGCAGCAAATGGAGGAACTATCCAATGCCCCCGACATCGCAGGCCACGAAATTGGAGAGTTGCAAGCAAACGTGAGCCTCAGAGCAGTACCTTGAACCTCATCATCACACTCCTCTTGAATCAAAATCGCAGGCTGGTCACTCTCCGAAGCTTGCTCCATCAACTTTATGTGAAGAAACACATCCTTCATATCAAACTCAGCCTGTGCATAACTGCAACACATCGAAAAAAACACATCTTGTTAAAAAAATAATAATAAGAAGAAAAAGCAATAAAAAAACACCCATGATTCCACAACCCATATCCGTTGTCTTTTAAGTCGTTTAAAGCTAAAAGCTTCACTAAAAAAAAAGTCCACCACCGCGATTTCAGACACAAACATCAAGGTTTTTAAAGTATCTAAACTTCAATTGCGACTGCATCAGTTGCATTTATCAACAAGAAATGTGATAAAACCAAGATGGCAGCCACAATTTAAAACACAGAGTGAACTTGGGAGGGTGAGGCATGAAAAACAGCAAAACCCACGACGAAAAAACGAAAAGCGGAAACTAAGATCAAGCATTGGTATGGCAAGATCGAAACTTGACAAAATCGGCGACCGCATCAACATTTTCAAAACAACCTCATCCCAGTTGAGCCACAATGTAAAAGTTTCCATCCACGATCAGCTTGAGACACATCACTCACATGTCAAGACTTTCAAACTCTCCAAACGCACAAAACTTCGAACTTTCCCACAACACCCAAAAAGGAAACTGCTAGTAAAGATAAAAACTTCGGGTGACATTAATTTTTTGGGACCTGAGGGGCAATGAATCATAATGCTTGCGGATGTTTGACATGAGTTTCTCGGGGAGTTGGCTTCCGGGGTAGAGCTGAGTGAGGTTGCGAACGACACTTCCCCAGGCAAGTTTCCGGGAAGAGGCATCAGCTTTGGAGGAAGGAGGTGAATCGAGGTTGAGCGAGTTTCTGAAGGAGGCGATGGCTTCAGAGACGTTGCGGGTGAGTTTCTGAAACTTCTTGTGGACGTTGGGGATGGAGGAGGGGTCCTTGGGGGTGGAAGCCGAGCCTTCGGATCTGTGATGGGTGCGCATGAGGACCTGCTCCACCGTGTCATCGTCGGCGGCGGTGGTGGCGCGGCTGGACCAGCACTCTAAAGCTGCAGCCATTGTTGGATTGGGTTGAGAGAGGAAGATGGTGAGTGGAGATGGAGAGAGTGAGCGATGAGGAGTAATAAATGAGTGTAATCATTTTGCAATGTAACCGCCGGATATTTTGATGACAACTTTTTTAGGTAAATAAATCACTGAACAAACAAAGATGGAAAACAAAAGAGACTTTCTTTCAGTGCCATGCCATGGATTACCTTCCACTACAACATAAGCTTTTCAACTATCTTCATTTCTACTTTAACACTACTTAGTATTTTACATTTTTTTACTAACAACTTTTCCTCTTCTCCCCCAACATAAAAGAACATGTTTCATTATTCCACTCGAACTAGCTTGGAGTTTGTTGTGTCAAATTGTGTTGGGTTATGTGATGAGTTGAAAAAAAATGTGTTATTATGAGTTGAAAAAGTCTCCTTCTACCTTGCATAAATGGTTAGAAGAGTAATGCTAATAGTTAACAAAAACATCTATTATTTTCTCTTAAACCGCTATTGCCAATGTATATTCTCACATTGTAAAGTACATTTGATCTTTATGTAAATCACTAGATTCAAACTACTTATCATACAAGTCATACATAATCTCATATTATTCAATATTCCTTTGGTATAATTGGCGTAATATATATTTTAAAATACATAAAGTTAAGAATGTTGTTTATAATATGCTTTCTTACTTTTGATACAAAATATAAAAAACATAATTATAATTTAATAATTGAGTTAATAAAAATTACATCTATATAAAATGATTTATTACTAACTATGAGAAACTGGTAACTTGTAGAGTAATACTTTAATTCCTTGCCATAAATAAACCAAGTAATTTGAAAATACATATTTTAAATAACATTTTTTTTTTCAATTTAACTAAGTGGGGCATGCCAAATATTAGTGAATGAATGTTTTCAGAGCAAAAAGAATAAACTGGTCAAAGTTTTAAGCCATAGTAAAACAACAATTTATTACTCCTGGGAAATAATTCAATTAAAAAACCACTGTGTCAAACTAGTTGAACATGTTGGGTATAGTTTGATTTTAAAGGTGTTAAGTTTTCTGAATGTCAAATTTAAGGGTGCATAAGTCATGTTTGGTTGGCTGCATTACCATACATTTATATCAGGAAATATACCAAGAAGTGTTTTTGGATTGTTGTTGTTCGGCCTTACTCAAACATATTCACACTTTTCCTTCAATGCACAAAACTAAGAAGATAAGAAAAAAAAAGAATAAAATGTTTAACTGATTTTTGTTTTCTGTCATTAATGTTATTGATAAGTGTTATAGTTGGATAATTATTATTTTTTTCTGATTTTTTATTTTTTTATAACTTTTATGGAACTATTTAGAGAGCGATTAATTATTTATACTGAATTGTCTGGTTGTATCGAATGATCGATATACCGAGAATATCATAAACTAAATTATTAATAATTTTTAATTTTTTTAATGCTATTTTTGGTCTTATATTTGATAAAATGTGTAATTTTGTTTTGAATTTTTTTCCAGCAATTTGAGTTGTGTAGTTTTTTAATATGTGTAAGTTTTGTGAAAGTCCATTGAAAGAAGAGAGAAGAAGTGAGTGCACTGATTACAGTGGAAGGTGGCAAAATAAATGATGATAGATGGTCATATTGATTGAACTATGTGGGCCCCAAGGGGCTTGATAGGAGGCCAAAGTTGTTGGTACCTGGTCTGCCATGTGGCCCACATCCTTCATAAATCAATTAATAATGGGCTTTATCTGGCCCGTTAATTAGGGGAATCAATCAGTTTTGTGACAAATTACTTGCCTTTTTTTGTTTCCTCTTCCTTTTCTTTTCAGAGGGCCCACTTTCCGGACAATGAATCACTTTCCTTCTACTTTTTCAGTCCAATAAATAATCTTAAGTTTCAACTATTTATTTTGTTAGAAGTGAGAAAATATTGTAAATTGTTTATTACAATATTGGTTTGAATATTAAGATTCACGTACCAAGAATGATAGAGAAATTTTAAAAATCAAAGGACAACAAAATATAATTTATGGATTTTTTTATCAATAAATTTCTCTTATTATTAACAAGTGTTTTCACTATGTTTTTTTAAGTAATACACACTAACTAATTTAATAATAAAAAGCAAGATTTATAATTTATTTTTTTAACTTTCTAAACTGTATTTTTAAAAGTTTTTTAGAAACCTATCGCTTTATATAAAAATTAGAGTGATTATTTATAAGCTATTTTTCAATCAGGGTACTTCTAAGAATATTTTTTTAAATTTTTTGACCACTTATTTATTTTAATATATCTTTTCATCTTTGTTTTTCTTTATGGGATTTCAATATTTTTAAAAAATATAAAATATAAAAATTATCAACACACACTGTATGTGTGTATATATATAAAGTAAAACAATAATTCTTCAAATCAGATAGTTAAACTCATAAAAGTAGATTAGTGGTTAAATCTAAATGATATAATATAAGGTTAGTTATTATAAATGATAAGATAAGATTAGATATCAGTTTAGATAAGATAAACAAAAGTATGATTAAACAAATAATATTTATAAAAATGATATGGAAGTGGTTTATGAGGAAAAAAACTTGCTTTCCTTCATCATAGTATAACTCAATATCATTTATGGTTTGATGACACTGCATAATAGTAATTCCAAGGCATAATTGAATTCACCTTTTCTCATAGGTACTTATTTTTTTAAAATATATACTTACCCTTTTAATTTATTTATTCATAATATATATTTACCTTTCTAAATATATTTTTCCTATTTTCTATAATTATATATTGTTATTATTAGTATTATTATTATTACTATTTAGGAGAGATAAATTATGTGACAGATACAGCAGGTTATCATATTGGGCTGGGCTTATTTTTAGGCCCAAATAAAAGAGCCCGACAACATCCTATGCAAACCAAGTTAACTACATAAACCTCGCTGTGTTTCTGCCGCCACCGGCAGCATTGTGAATTCGTGATTTTTTCCGAAAACCCTGGTCTTTGAAATTCACCGGCAAAAACGTGAAGTGAAGTGAAGCCATTGCGTTGCTGGGTTGAGAATGGGGAAGAAAGCAAAAGGGTCAAGGAAGGGTAAGAAGGCGTGGAGGGCTAACATCAGCACCGAAGAGATCGAAGATTTCTTCGAGAAATCAACGAAGGACGCTCTTTCTGGTGGCTCTCTCCAAGCCCTTTCTAGTGATTCCCTCTTTTATGAAGACAAGTCCAAAGGTAATTTCTTTCTCAGGTTCTCTTTTCTGGGCATGCTTTTTTTTATCGTACCTATTGGCCTGTATCTGAAAATCGTCTTCTTTATAACTAGTTTTGATGTGAGTGTTCCCTTATAAATTATGCAAAACAAAAAAATTAGAAGATGAAAGATTATAATTAGTAGTGTTTTACCATGATTTGCATAAAATTGTGTATTATAATATGCTCTTTTTTTTTTTCAATTTTGTTGGAAATTGAGGTTTCATTATAGTATACACTATAGGACGTGGTGTTTGGGCTTTAAGGTCACATAAGATAATTTATTAATTTACTGCAGCACCAGTAGCTACATATACGGTAAGATGTGAAGATATCTGAAACATGTCGGTTGTATGGGTGTTGTGTTTGTTTCCCCAAGAGTTAGTTTTTTCTCCCTTTCTTGCACCAAATTAAATTTTTAGCTTGACATAAGTAATTGCTAGAATTTTCGTTTTAATTTAAAGTCTAACGTTGACACCACTGAATATGGATTAATTGGCGGGATTTTTCTATCATTGTGGTTTCAAGTTTGATTTTTTGGTATGCATTGTAGATGAAGAGTTTTTCAGCCCATAGTGGTCCTATTAACTTGGACATGATGGGGATGACTGTGATTTTTAAAATAGCATACATTTGACATATTTCTTGGTAATTTCTTGTTAAAAAGAAATTAAAAACCATACATATCACCATATTTATGTAAAGAGGATTTATGTTATAATGCTTCTGCTTGGGTGTTTGTTATAGAAAACCTGTATTTTTTTCGCCTGAGGGGGTTTACAACATATAGTTTTTTTCATCCTTGGATACATTGGGTTTGCCTAATTTAATGATGTGATTACACTTCTAGATCTTGCGGTGAAGAGGAAGATTGAGAAGCACAGGGAGAAAGTGCTGCGCTGTGATAGCCTGCTACAGAAAAACCAGTTTGTTAAGCCAGTGCCATCTTCTATTCTGAAGAAGTGTTCTAAAAACCGCAAAACGGTCTCTAATGTGAAAGAGGTCATTCAAGATGGTACCAAGGTCAGTATGTTGCCCATTAATGCAGAAAGGATGAATAGTTGTAGGAGCTGGCCATGTTTGAAATGGTCGGCTACAAAGTGCAAACCTATGTGAACAAAAAGGAGGGGTTATTTTTTTTTGCTCTTCACCTCAAACCCTATGTTGAATTTGTTTTATTGATATTTCTTGTTTCTAATATATTTTCCAGGATGATTCTACCATGTTTGATCTATGGAATGAGAAAGGTACCTTCTACGTTTGTTCATTTAAAGTTTTGGTTACTTTTTGTGTTAATTATGGATGTTAAACACGGTTTTATTTGATATCATCATGCAGGTGAGGACAACAAGCAAGTGAAAAAGGTATATTTTCAAGCAGTGGTGATTCTAACAATATATGGATTTCATATTCATATTACATTCTATATCTTCTGTACTTTCAGTGCTGTAGTTGATAATTTGATGGCTACCTTCTTAACAGGTATCAAAGCCTACTCTCATTCCAGCAGTAGAAGTTGATCCTCCAGGCTGTTCTTTCAATCCCTCATATGAAAGTCATCAGGTAGTTTCAGAATAAATGCACATTCCCCTGTCATTTTTTTTTTCTTTTTGTCATGCATCTTGATGGAAATTTTAAATTTTACTGTTAAACCAGGACACATTAGCTTCTGCTGTTGCGGAAGAAATGCAAAAAGTCTACAAAAAAGAATTGGGGCCTGAACCTGTGCCATTAACTGTTCCTGGAGAAGCTATTGCTGAAGAAGATGTGAGTCTCGTTCTCTTTATTTATATTTATATAATTATGTGAGTTGAAAATGTTTTTCACATTTATTATGCTTTATAGAGGTACTTGAGTTTGTATGGATTATGTGATTGGTTCTACTTTGTCAACAATCTACTTTTTTGTCAGATGTATTTTCTTGATGTGGATGATGGGGATGACGATGATGATAGTAATCCTGAAAATGAGGATGAAAATGAAGATTCTGCATCAGAGAAAAAGTTAGTATCTTAAATTTTAATTAATTGGACTGCCTTTGTTTAAATATTGTTTATGAACCACATATTTTTCTCCATATTCCTTTTGACAATATACATTACCTTTGATCCTTAACATGTTCTCAATAGTTTCTCTTGCTAATGTTAATGAAGTTTCTTTGATGCTTATTACACGATGCTATTTTTGGTATACACTGTCTAAATGCTATTGATTTCTTACACAATCTCCATTTTTGAATACTGTATTATATCTACATAGTGTGTTTGCACCCAATAATAGTTGTAGTTTTTTATTTTCTGAACCAATAATTTATGGTCGTCTGATTGTTTGAATAATCATTGGACAGGCCTATTAAAAAAAAAAGAGTGACCAAAGTTGTGTTGAATAAGAGAGCTAGGCGGAAAGAACAACTTAAAAAAGAAGCAGAAGCTAAGAAGATAAAGGAGTTGTCAAAGGAAATTGATAGGTAATATCATCCCTCTTTTTCACACTGTGCCACAACAAAAAAACGTTTTTTTAAGCATATTTTGTTTTCTGGTTACAGCATACCCGACATTATTCAGGAAATTGAGCAAGAAGAGGAGGAAAAGAAGAAGAAACATCTTAGGCGAAAAGTTGCTAAACAGGAGATGTTAAAGACACGCCCACCTCGCATAGGAAAGCACAAGTAAGTAGTCTTTTGTGTTTATCTTAATTTACTTCTCTTCCCATAGTTCAGGGGATGAGTGAGTTGTTAACTGCTATTCAACATTTTAGTAAACCATTATTAACTCCATTTGTAGTTTTGTTCAAGTAAAATTTAGAGTTAAGTTTTTGTGGAATTTCTTTTTAACGTGTACCTTAAATACGGTTCCTTACTTTTATGAATGTTGTTTATAAATTCCATTGTCATAACAGATTTGAGCCTGCACCTGTTCAAGTTTTATTAAGTGAAGAAATTACTGGATCAATTCGGAAGCTTAAGGTTGACTTGTCATCTTTGCTCTGATTTTGATTGTTTTGGTATCTCAGTTTTGGTGAACATGCAAGTAAATTTTCCCATGTTTGTTGGTTATCTAGGGCTGCTGCACCCTTATAAAGGATCGATACAAAAGCCTAGAAAAGAGAGGATTGATTCTTCCAACAAAAAGAAGGTTAGTTTCAAGCTTCTGTTATTTTGTCAAACAGATTTGGTGGAAGGATTTGCATTTTGTTTTTGGATAAATATGGATCATGCACTGCATTGTGTTGCTACTTTCTTCTGACTTGTCTTACCCTTTACTTATTTCTGCATTGTGGGTTTATATGATTTTACCGAAGAAATTGCTGCACAATTTTTCATTTGGAATTTGATTATGATGGACCACTGCATTTTTTTAAACAAAGTTAATAATTCATGTGTTTTGAGACATTATGCATGCAAAGCTTCTGATGTTATTATGTTTATTCATTGTACAGGAATTAGACTTCCCTGTATCAGCTACACCTTGTGTCAACTCCAAAATTCTTAAGGAAGATCATCTCTGTCCACTGTTTGGCTTAATTTTGACAAATTTTGTGTATTTTTTTATATTTAGAAAGTGAAATGTTTACATGTATTAGAACAAACTTCATTATGCATCTTTATAATAGTATTTAAGAATTTCTTCACCTGTTATTTAATGATTTTAGTCACGTCCTTAACCTATCTTGGAGAAATGTTGAGTATGGGCAATCTTCTCAATGGTCATGAACCACTCGAGAGGGAGATTATTTTTTCACTGCATGGAATGAATGGTAATCACTATGCTATTCCTACTGCTTGTGTTTCCCAACAAAACAAAAGACTGAAATTAATATATTCAATTTTGTATAATTGTCAGTTCATTTATCGTGAAAGTGATTGTATTATATTTATGTGTTCTGATAATATATTTATGAATAGTATTGCATTAATAATAGTATCACTCTATTAGAGTGTTGTTATTAATGTGTTTCTTTGATTAAGACAACAAACCTTTATTTTTGGTATTGACGTCTTTTAATATCATAATGGTACTGTGAGAGTTACATATATTTATACTATTAGAAGATGAGAAATGAAAAAAGTGAAAAATAATGGAAAAAAACCTGGAAAATAAAATTGTTTAAATTAGATAATATGAATAAAAGTAGATAGAAAGTTAAATACATTTATTTCTTATTAGTATAATTATTGTTTGTTATTTAAATTATTTATTTTACTATAATAAAGAAACACATAAATATTAAAAAAAATTAAACGTCAATAATCTATTGATTATATTTTTAACTTAATTATTATTTAAAGTAAATACATAAATATTTACAATATAATTAATTATATCTTCATCTATTGAATATGAATTTTCAGCATAAATCTCTTAGTTTTGTATGAAAAATTTAGCAATGCATTTCACAATTTATTTTGTCAATACTCATGTAATACTTTACCCATGCATTTTAGTCAATCTCTCAAAATTGTATATAACAATATATGATCAATCCAATATTTCAAAATCATATTCAATATAAGTTATTATAGATAATGAAAATATAAATTATATTTATCATTCGATATTCAATCAAACATTTCAAAATATTATTCGACATAGATTATTACAGACAATGGAAAATACACAAGAAATATGATACCAAAGCAAAAAATAGGATTGTTATGACAATGAAACAACGAACTCGTTGCAAGGAGGACGATGATCCAACAATTGTCGTCGATAATGGCGGTCAAAAATAACAATTACCGTGAAAAGAGTTTCGCACCTCGGTACTATGATAATGAGAAGAGTGAGACATGTTAGATGGTTTGCGATGAGACTGAGAACAGTGAGAAGGCTTTGCAGTGAGAGTGAGAATAGAGATTTACGATGAGAGTGAGAAGAGGGGTTTGTGGTGAGATTGTGAAGGGTTTCTAATGAGAGTGAGAAAAGAGGTTTGCAATGAGAGGTGAGAAGGAAGGATTTGCACAAAGTAAGAAAGATTTGCACATAATGAGAAGAGTTCCAGTGAACGAGGGAACAAAATCAAAAGTGAAAGAAAAAATACGAAAAAAGAATTAAAGAAAAGTTTGTATATTTTCAAAATGTATATTTTCAAAAGGTTAGAGAAAAATAAACATTGAGAAAGAGAAAGGTTAAGAATGAAATAAAACATTTATTTTGAAAGATAACTATTACAGTTCTAAATATCATATTTTGGATAATAATTATGATAATTATAAAGTCATAGTATTATAGAGATAAACTGTGTTGGTTGTTAATAACTGTTATATTATAATCAGCATCACATAAATGTTTTCTTGCACTGATATAGAAACAATTTTATAGTTTTCATAATCCAAAATCACGTGTAAATATAAAATTATTTGTTAAGTAAGAAAGCTATATGGGATATACTCCTTAGATAACACTACAATTACATATATATATATATATATATATATATATATATATATATATATATATATATATATATAAGAGGGCTTTTGGTTTTCTGGTTTTGGCGATGTATGTTGAAAAAGTGGAGATGCATGCATAGTGAGTGATGAATGATTAATTTTGTGAGTTTGTGAAATTGGGTTTTGAAAAGTAGGGAAGTAATTGGTTATGGAATGATAGATTATTATGATGTTTGTTGGCGTGGAATCTTTCTAGGGTTACTTCCCTCATTACTATTAGTACTTTTATTCCAAATAACATTTTATATTAAATCTTCCATTGATTTTATTCTAGACAATGCATCACGGGATCAGGAATCAAACCTCCACTACTCTGGATTAATATTAATTATTATTATCATAATAAACTCACAATTTTAATGCCCATTACTTTTATCAAACCAAATTTCTATACCCCAAAACATCCCCATAATCTCTATTACAACACTCAAATAGTGGTCTCATTTAAGAACTAATTATGGACAGTAATACAAAATGCAAAATTAGATTTATATGATTATAATCTCACAATTTATTATTTTTTTATTAACCAAAAATAAATTAATTTACCCTACTAATAAAAATAATATATGATCTTAAGATCAAATTTCATTAAAACGATGTATCTCAAAGCAAAAAGACAACAATTAGCTGATTAAAACCTGACCTAAATCAGAGACAGAAGTATGCATAGATGTGGGTTTGGCCTCTGGATTTTATTTATTTATTTCAGTTATATATAATTAATTAATTAGTTTTATGTAGAAGTTTAACTATATACACATGTCATATATATTTTTTTTATATTTTAAACAAATGTTATCTTATTTTATATTTTTTATTATAAAAACAAGTGCATTTATTATTATTAAATTATAAATACTTTTAATTTAAAATTAAATATTCTATTTACTTTTTTTGATAAATTAAGGATTAAAATTCACTTACTAGCCTTGTCAGTGATCAAATTTACGTTATATATATATATATATATATATATAAAATGGTTGACGACTTAAATTTTGCTAATGAATATTTTATCTCTACATACATATTTTTTCTTTTTTCTCGAATGTTTTTCTCACTGTAAATTTGACAAACTTCTAGTCAGAAGGCTATAAAGGGTTATATACATTATTAAAAAATCATTAAATAAAAATTAATTTAAAAAAAAAAGTTAGTTATTATATTAATTATATTGATAAGAAATTTGAAAAAACTAATACAAAATACTAATTTCTATACTAAATTTAGGAAAGACGTATAATGTTGTCTTAAAAAATTATCTATCATATATATTCTTTGATTATTTTGAAAAGTTAAAATATTTTGTATGAATTATAATACTTACAATTGATTGAATTTTAGATCCCATCTAGTAAATTTTGGAGTGAAGGTTATGAACAATATTAGTTATTATTTTGAAGAATTACTAATACTTAGCTTGTTAAAATATATATATAATTTAATTGTGTGGCTATAAGTTGATTAATAATGCAGAAGATTTAATTAGAATATGATGTAGTGAAGAATAAGATGTTAAGAATCCTTTAATATAATTTGATGGGTCAAATTTAGATGAAATGCTATCTATTTTCCATAGATTCGGATTTCCCAAATCTTAGAATGTATTCTCATTAGTCGTTGTTGTTGTTAATCCATTTCGCATCTATCTCTTCTTCAAATCCCTTTTCTCACTTCTCAATCTCTTTCAAAAATTTAATCATTTTTTTTTCTTTCTCATCTTTCTACATCACATTCTCAACTAACACTATAACTATTATTATTAGCCCACACATAACTTAATCATTAATTACTACCTCAATAATAGCTTGGAAATTGTGAAGTTAGGAATATACTACCAATTATTTAATGAATTAAATTTTTTTTTTCTGTATTATAACATAAAACTGATTTTTTTTTTCTTTTGTTCAAATTCTTAGATTATTTAGATATTTGTAATATAAATATAATTGGAATTGATATTTTGTATATGAAATTATTGTTAATTTTTTTAAGATTAATAGTTTCTTTCAAAAATTCGTTGTTATTTTGATTGCGATCTGATATCTACGAATGAATGAAGTGGAACCTCAAATTGAATCAATTTCACTTAAAAACTCATTTTAATCATTTTCATACTACAAACAAGCACCGGTATGATATAAAATTTGGATAAAATTAAAAAACAATTTTATGTCACAGGAGAGGACACAAAATATATGTAAAATTTATTTAATTGTATAAGATTTAATAATTTACTTCATCCAACTCTTTATTTATTCTCAAATTGGTTCGATTGTTATTATTAAAATTATACTTTTAGTTCCATTTTTAAAAAAAAAAATATTAAATGTATTTCTCTTTATTAAGTTTAGTTGTCACGTGAAAGAGTGCAATGGGGCACTTTGAGAGTTTTGTCATTCCCTTTATTAGTTTGGTTACACCATTTCTTAAATAGTCAAACTATAGAAGGTTGGTTACACTTGTCTTTCAACATATCTAACTTATTATTTATATAATTTTTGAATTGATAAAAACTAATAACTCCATTCTTGTAAAAAGTTTGGTTATAATAATAAAAAATTATAGTTATTTTATAGCTAAACAAAAAACAGTTAATATTAATAATCTTAAACGTCTTTTAAGAATAAAACATATGGAGTTCCAAACTCTAAACGAACAATAGTTACGATGATTGACTTTAATGATGTTATCTTAATAAATTTAAAGTTAAAATATTGATATTGTGTATGAAAATGAAAAAGTGATTATAAAAATAACCCTTAGAACTTGTTTCAGTATGTTCAATAATCTCATATCGATCAGTATTCGATGTCTGAACATAATCTCATATCGATTAGTATTCGATGTCAATGTCAATTTCAATACAACATTCACTCTTTATTCTTTTAGAAGTATTTTTCAAACTCTAATATAATATTATGATTGAATCTACTGATATTATACCAACAGATTGATATCGAAACAAATTTCCTACTAAATTTAAATATCATTAGGAGAAATTGTAATTATGAATATACAAAATTAATTATTAACGTAATTGTTTATAGATTGATTTATATGGATTAAGTACTTTTTTTTTTCTCTCCTCGATAGTCTAATAACACCTTTTCATTAATGATTGGAAGTATTTTTTCAATAATTAATTAATAACTAGTCGAAGAAACTAGTTTCTTATAATATAATAAATCAAAGTTCAAATCTTAATCATGAAGGTGTTTAAATTTAGTGTCCAAACGTGTCTTAAATAAATAAATTAGTTTAATATATATATATGAGAAACTATATAAAAAGTTTTATTTTACTACTTTTTTAAAAAAAATAGAAAATCATTTATATCATATTTTGTGTGTATAGGATTAAAATATTTCTTAAACTTAATTTTGAACCATGTCTTACTAAAGTAAATAAAATGTATGAATGAAGTTAAGTAGTGTTTGGCACGCTAGAAAAATCGTAGCTGAGACGTCCACGAAAGAATGAGAAGAGAATGTTAAATATATGATAGTTAGGGTTCCCATAATTGGATAGAGCAATAGAATAGAATGAATGATTGTTTATTGTTATATATTATAGTATACAGTGTTATATATGTAATTGCAATTTATGTTTCTTTAGAATTGTGATATTTCTAATTTTGTGCAATGAGTCATTTCAATCACTATTGCCCTTTTGAGGGAACATTAATTCCCAAGCAAGGGCTACCTACCCGATTTAGTACCCTGCACACTCTTATTTTCATAGGCCTCACCCTTATCCTACCTCTACCTTCCACCAAACTTTAGGGTATATTTATTCATCCAATATTTTCTTTTTACACTTAATTCTATATCATTCCTAATTTATATATTCATGTTTAGATAATATTTAATTGTCAAGTGAGGAAAATTTTGCATGTAAATTAAATTTCTTGGTAATAATTATTCTTAAATCAACTAATTTAAATATTATTCTATCTCTTTCAATTAGATGTTTCAATATTTATCTTCTCCTCTTTGATTTCACATATTATTCTTAAATTTATTTAATCTTTTCAATCATCTATCTCTTATGATAAATTTGGTATTTATAATGGTTTATCATTTCTCGTGATCTCTATTTATTTATTATTTTTTATTGATAAAAATTTATTTATCATTTTTAATCAGTTATATATGAATTTTCTTTTATTTTGAATTTAGTATTTTTTTAATGTAAATAATTACACTACAAGAAAATCAGTAAATAAAAACCAATTTTAGAGATAAAAAATAATTAGTTGCTATAGTAACTAAATTATATATCATTTTAAAGACTTAAAAAAAAAATTAAATTAGTTTCTATTATTGTTAAATATTTCTAAATTGGTATCTAATTAGCTATCAAGATTTTTGCTGCCAAATTTAGAATATAAATAATTGGTAGTTAAAACCTTGGTAGCTAATTAGATACCAATTTATAAACTATTAAACCATAATAGAAATTAATTTAGAAACCAACAAAAATTTTAGTCTCTAAAATGATCTCTAATTTAATTAGTATAACAACTAATTATTTATTGTCTATAAAATTGGTTTCTGTTTCATGACTTTCTTGTAATGTTAAAACAAATATCTCTCTCTCATTATATATATTAAAATATAATTTATATATCTAAATATATTTATTAAACATTTTAATTATATGAAAAATATATATTTATCTTGTTTGAGGTAGGGCTTAAAATACTAGTTTGTGAAAATTGATTGAGTCTAGGAAAGTATTAAAAATTAAAAATGCATATATGGTAAATGTAGTGTTTTTTTGTTCTTCTTAAAAGATGAGACGAAGATGCATATATGGTATGAGGAAGAAGATGAAGAGAAATACAATAAACTAAGGAGTGATAGCAATAATAGTTCTCACCATTTAAAAAAGTGGTGACCATTTCATCATCTCCTTAATGCCCTCAAAGGAAGGAACAACTACTTAGTGCCTTTTCATCATTCGTTACACACTAAGTAGGGACATAAACCAAAAAGCTACACATGCTCCATGCACTCGTTAAATTTAGTATCAGAATTTTTTCTCATATATTGATTTTTTTTTGACAATTTAAACTCTTTTTATCTTTCTTTTATGAGTAGAAAGAATAGAATAAATGAAAATATTGAGTATTCTAATCCTTTTATAGAAAAAATTAACAAAATTCTACCACTTAGATTAAATATGTATCTCCTCCACTTACTATACTTATGAGTAAAAAAACATCTAAACAAAATAAATACATAATAAAAACTCATAATACATTAATTTAGCTAATACAAAATAGAATTGAACCACATAATTTTTTTTTATCAACAATAAATTAAATATGAATCACTTCAGGATGATCCAACTCTTATACAGATTCTGACAACCCTCACAACACTAACTCTAGAACTACCTGACAAAATTATATCACTTAACCAACCTCATACAAACCAATAGATCAATACATCAGTTAGAATAGGAAAAAAATCAGAATGTAACTTAAAAGTAACCCAAGACCAAACATTTAATTGAACCACGTAAATAACCATCAAGATATTTTGTAAATCATATTAAAACACTACATACTATAAATACGACATAAACAAAAAGATAATTTTTAGACTTATTATTCAGTAGATGATATCAACTACACTACTAGATGAACTTGACAACAACAGTCAACTGAATCTCAATCTCATCCCTTGCTTAGAGCTCCAACCATCCAAATTTTTCTTCCCATGAAAACTAATTTACACATTCTAATTGTACCTTTATATGGCATAAGTTTGATTCCATAATTGAATGTGATGGAAAATAATTTGGTTTCACAATTTTAGAAATCAATGATTCTCATTTTGAATGGATTGCTAAAACACTTTTGCAAGGAAAGCAGCACTCATGATTCATGCAAACATCTAAAACCTGAAATAGCTTCAAGAGTTTGCCTTTTAAATGTGAGATTTGAATGAGTCTTAAATTTGATTTTATTTATCGTGGCTTAAAAATATGTGTTACTATTTAACTATTATCGTTTCACGTGATCCAAATTTTTTTTCTTGCAAGTTTATTTATTATATTTATCAATTCAAAACCTTTAAAAAGTCAACATTCTATCACAATTTTTTTTTATAAAGCAACGTGGTTTTTTAATAATATAATGGTAAAATGCTAAACATTTAAGAAATAGGACGGCACAATGTAAAGAAAAAATAAATCTAGGTGGTAAAATACGTGAAAATTGAAAATTTGTCAATCAAATATATAATTACTGATAATCATTTTTTTAAATTACTTTTTATATTGATTATTACAACGATTGTATAACTATGTTCGATTTGAAGAGTGGAAAAAATTCTATATTAATTATCAATCGATCTAGAAAATGAATATATCATATGAATTGATTTCTAAAATTGATATTGAATATTTTATGTTTGACTCAAATACAATACAAAAGGACAATTTCTTTATATAATTCATGTAGAAAGTGAATATAGAACATTTATTTGTTTCACGACATAAGGGTTTTGTTATGAGGGTGGTGTTGGCTTCTTAGAGAGTGACTGTGGGAAGTGAAAAACCTTTATGTGAATAAAGAGAACAAAAATAAGAAAGACGACTTAAGTTGCATAAGCCAAAAAAAGAAGTATATAGATACACACTTAATTGATGTTCTAAAATTAGAACATACACACTTAATTTATATACTTAATTTATATGATTAAGATTAAGGATGAATATCTTATCAATACTTTTCCTAATTAAAAACATATATTAATCTTTTATTATTTATAATTTTACATTATTTTTTATTAAAAAATAATAAATAAAATCATATAAACACTTGAGGGATGTTCGAATCCTATTACATGTAGAAGGTTTAATAAAGAAGACCTTTAACTAAACCTAGAAGACTAAACAGAATTACATATTCTTTGTTCCAAAACCAATATTATAAAAAAAGTTTTTCCAAAATCTTATTCTATTAATAATTTAATGAAAATCAACTCCTAAAAAATCTTATTTCATATATACTTAATTTTCTCACGACCTTGTACTCATATGTTATATTAAATACATTAATTAAGTGTTTTTTAATAAAAAAAATTAAAATAATTTCAAACAATATTATTTGTTGGTTTAAGTTATTGTTGTTTTATATTATATTAAATGAAAATATTGTGGCAATTAAAGTGGTACCACTACTTTACACTTTTTGGCAGTAAGATTTATGATGGTGTGAGACAGTCACATATACAATGATGGTGATAAATGACATTATATATAATAAATTTTATCATTATTAATATGATTTTTTTTTTTTAGTGTGTGAATAATAAAATTTAAGATAAAAAATATTTATATAATATTGGTAATGTTATGCATAGATATATTTGATTTGAACGAGTTAATACAACAAAATTATGGTACTATATTACAAAAGTGAAAGGACCTACTACAACAACTTTATTATGTTCATCAACTTCAAGAAAATCTATAAAAAAAAAACCGAAATAGAAGATAAAACTAAGCAACTTCAGGAGTTGCATCCAAAACTTCAAGTTCTGATTCATTTTTTAAAACTATACTAATTATTTATGAACCAATTTTATGGAATACATAACTCTAGACTAGAGATATATTTAGTGAGTATTAAAAGAAATAAAAGTAAATTGCCCTATGATAATATATTTCAAATTCTAGTACATAAAAGGTAATATGTAAATCATATTTCAATGTAAATAAAATAGTATAATTTAACTCATGAAGTAAGTGTGTTGCTAAAATTTCTTTAATTGTTATTTTATCATCATGTTGGTCTAATAGTTAACTCAAATATGAAAACTGCAAATATTTTGATATGCGTATTTTCTATTTATGTCAGGAATCTCCAACAATTATAAGTCTTACAAGATTTATATTTCAAAGTTATTCAATTACGATTACTTGAATACTTTAAGTGATAAGAACTTTAACAAGTATACTTTATAATTTTATTTCTTAAATAATTCATGAAAGCATAAATCAAGCTCAAAAATCTCAATCTATTATAACTTATATTTTAATAAAGAGAATATAAAAATTTAAACAAAACTCAAATAAAGTAATTCAAAAAATACCACTATTAGAAAATCATTAAATAGAAACAAATTTTAGAGACAAAAAATAATTAGTTGTTATATTGACTAAATTAGATATTATTTTAGAGACTAAAAAGTTATTGGTATCTAAATTAATTTTTATTATTGATAAATAGTTTATACATGTATATCTAATTAACTACTAAGGTTTTAACTATAAATTATTTAGATTCTAAAGTTGGTAGTTAAAACCTTGGTAGTTAATTAGATACCAATAATTTTTTTAGTGTCCAAAATAATATCTAATTTAGCCAATATAGTAAGTAATTGTTTTTTATCTCTAAAATTTATTTTTATTTGATGATTTTCTTGCAGTGTACACCTATTTTAGGCAAGAATTTCAGTTGTGAAGGTCTCACATTTTAAGAACTCTATTTTCTTAGAAAGTTTCATTTTGCACTATATAGAGGAAGAAAAATGAAATAGGAGAACGAATCACCGAAAATAATGACTTAATTGGGAGAAGATGGTAAAAAGGAAGGAAAAGAATGACACGAAAGCAATAATGGTGAAAAAATTAGTTTGTGATCCTTATGCCTTGAGCAATAAGGAATTCACTCAACTCTATTATGTGAAAGAGAATTTGCTTGAGACTATTTATACTTGTCATGTTGATGTTTGGAGGTGAATTTATTGAGTGAATTCTTATTTTATTGGGTTAATCACTAAAATTTCAATTTCACTGCCTTGAATTTGTTAAGTGAATTATAAACCATTGAATGAAGACACTTCAAAGAGAAAATATGGAACTTTTTGTAAGCCAATTTTTTTGAACAACTAGACATTCGTTAAGCGAATGTGTCACATTCCATTGGTGGACATCAAAGTGCTCAATGGAATGTCTCTAAAAGGGAAAAACTTGATTTTGAGTTACAAAGCTAAATTTTGCTAAGCGAAATGAAAATGGTTGAGCAAAATTAAGAATAATTGAACAAATTTAAAATTGTCAAGTGAACTACACAAAAAAAAAAAACTTCAATTTTTGTTTTCTGTCCAAGTTAGAATCTATTTAAACTAGTTTGACTCCAATTTCACCAACTAAAATACCAAACTATGATTAAGACAACTCAAGGTACTTTTTGATCAAATTTGTGACTCACTATACTAGAGTATTATATTGAAATCTTGTTATACTCAATCGAATTGAACTATAATACCACTTAATTTCACATACAATCTCATTTTTACAATCTAAATGCACTAATTCACTCATAACCTAACATGAAATTTAGAACAAAGTTAGTTTCCTAATTTTGGATTCATTATACTCAAGGTATTTATAAGTTGAAGAAGATGATGAAGCTAAAAGTACTTTAATATTTCCTTGATCACGTATAAGCTTGGAATGTTAACCATCAAACATCCTACCATAATCTAAAAGTCAACAAAAATTCATTTCTCTCCACAATCCAAACATGTATGCAAGGCTAGAAAGATAAAAGAGAATTGAAAAACTTACCATAGGCTATACTTCACAATTTGTATTATATGCTTGTTGACAACTATCTTATAGCCAATAATTTCATAATAGAGGTAAGAATATTGCCATGGGAAAAAGCCCATTGGCTAAGTCCATGGGTTTTAGAGAGAAGATGAAATAGAGAGGAGAATAAATAATTCATTTTACTCTAGTTAATAACCTTATAATTTCTACTTACACCACCTCCAATTTACAAAAATCACCTCTGTTAATTTAAGTCTAAAGCTCAACAACCTTAACCTAATTATTTACTATAAATACCACCCCAAATTCTATTCTCACCCCTAATTTAAAATACAACTATTATATTCCATTTAAATTCAAAAACCATCTCAAATATATATTAAACATAATTACCTATTAATAAATTCACACTTTTATCTTATAAGATAAAAGTCTTTAAAAATATATTTTAAAAAAATATAAATATAAATATGTGTAAAATAAAAAAGTATGTGCATTTAACACTAGTAAAAAAATAATATAATAAAATCAAATAAATACTAATTAATTTATACTTTTAATACTCTTAATCTCTTATATCTTTTCACCTCGTATTAATTGTTTTTTCTATTATAAAATTTAAAATTTATTTTTATTTGGATATTTTAGTTACAGAAATAAAATATTACTATTGATGTAATGATTTTTCTTAGTATGTCACCAGTTTTTTTCTGCTAATAAATATAATCAATCATTTTCAATGATATTTTTAACTTAACACTAAAAAGTTATAAGATACTAAATTTGGAAAGGAAACCTCAGTACTAAAATAAGGTATTATAATTGATGCAATAATTTTTAGAGAATATTTTCTAAAATATTAATTTTCGAGATATTATTAAAAGGGTTATTTTAATTTTGATTAAAATATTGAAATACAAGATGGTTTCTAATATATTTTTTAATTTTATTTTGAATTTCCGATGACATGAAAAAAATACTATTGCTTCAATAATAATATCTTATTTCAAATTAAAATATTAAAAGAAACGAATGAAAATGTAAATTTATTTTAATATAGATTCGTTAAGTTGTAATTAAAATAAATGATATCAAAATACAATTTATATATAGTTTATTTAGTTTATAATATTATATTATTTATTTACTGCTAGTAAATATAAAAAATCAATTATATTATGAATGCATTTTTTCATTCATTAAAAAGTGAGGTTAGCTAAAAACTTAAACACACTTGATTAAATTTAATTTCAATTTGTGTATGCTGCCATAGTTACAAATGGAAAAACACTTTACCCTCCATTCTCCTTCTTAATTCTAATCATATATTCGAATTGACGTCATACATTATAAATTGAAATAAATGGACTAATAACCTATATGCTACTGATTCATGAATGTGACAAATAAAATTAAAATAAACAAATTTAACACAAACTTATTATTCATTCCATAACTAAAAAAATATATATTTAATTACGAGGGGAACTTGTTAACTAGCCCGAATCGTTTCTGTTTAATTAATAATTTTGAATTTCGATATATATAATTACATTAAATATTTAAAAACAATATTTTATTGTTTTATAATGCACTGTTTCAAAATTAGGTTCTATAAAGATACACGTGCGTGACATTAGAAAATACAGATATTTTTATTTCATTACTTATAACTAATGCAACAAATGTAATATAATATTCAAAGTATTGTTTATTTGAATTTGAAATAGTGTTAGAGAGTGAGGTTTTTTAAGCATACTTATGGAGTCGTATAACTTGATTTCATGGAATAATTATCTTTAAATTGAATAGAAACTATAATTACTCTTCCTAAATGTATAGTATTATTCTGAATAAATAATGTAAGTTGTTACTTTGTCTCACTGGATTAGTTCATTTATAGTAGTAGTTGTAGTAGCAAGTTAACTTTGTAAAACAATGGGGAAAAAATAATCACCATCTTCTTCCCCATTGGCTTCAACAATTGGAAAAGAATCTCCTCTCTCTCTCTCTCACTCTCTGTTTTTGGGTTTAGTACACTTTTTTTCCTGCACTTAATTATTTAAATGTAAAAAAAAAACAAATAAACTGAAGCAAAGGGCATTATTGAAGAAGGCAAAGACGAAGGGCAGACAACAACTGAATATTCGACATAAATTTAAAAAGCAGAAGAAAACAATTTTAGAAATTAAAAAAAAAAGAGTATTGTACTTAGGCGTTGGGACTACAGTAGGAGGCTAATATATTTATTCCAATAGTTTATAAATATAAAAATGAAGACGCACTTCGATTATCCTATAAAATTCGTATACTTCTCTTAAATAGTATGTCTATCTCGTATATACATATTGTGATGGGAAAAACGTACGCGGAAACAACACATAATCACGAATTAACTGTAAAAATAAACGACACAAGATTTAACGTGGTTCGGTCGTCAACTGCAACCTACATCCACACGGGCAACTATTAGGTTTACATTATATTCTGTTGCACCCAATTACAAGTACAATGATCTCTCTTTAAATAGAGATAAATAGAGATAATAAAGAGACACAATGATTAAGCCCACTCACTAAAACATGTATATTCAGCCCAACCCAATTGGTCTTGATTTCATACTCAACATATTAGACACTGATATTTGTGTCGGTGAAGTGTTTAATTCAGAAAATATTTATTAAATTTTTGACAATTTTAACACGATTCTAACATAATTTAAAAAATATATATATATTAATTTTCTAAAAATTCAAATTTATTGTATACATTTTTATTATGATTAAAAAAATAATAAACAAACCCTTTTAAACTAGTTAAAAAAATATCTTTTAATTAAAAAAAAAAAACTAATATATCTTGTACACATAAAATTGTTTCTATACCATACATTTTTGAAATTATACGGATTTTTTTATATTTTATATCGTCTATCACTAGTGTGTGATACATGGAATATAAGATTACAAATTGAAAGAAGAAGATGAAGAAGAGGAGGGGCTAGCATGAAATATTTGACTAGTTGAAGACTCCATTTATTAGTGATGGGATCTAGCGAGGGCAGGCGCAATATGAAGTGTTGCAAGTTGAAAAACCAGAGAGAGGCATTATTTAACAGTGGGAAGTTTATGCAGCATCTTAATAATGTGACGTGTAGTTATTGTTAAGCGAGCGAGGAGCGAAGATTATTGGTTTGTGAGATAGAAAAATGGTTATTAAGAGATGAAAAAATGGAGGGAGGGAGGGAGGGGAGGGGCCAAGGTGGTGAATAGTAAAGTGGTCATGTCAAGAGGGGCCACCATGTGAATTTGTGAACACTGTGCAAAACGCTCTTCACTCGCCCCCACCAGCATCACTCAACCAAACACCTTCTCCCTCTCATTCATTCAATTCATTCAACTCGCCTTTTTTACGTCCCATCACCCAATCTTTCTCTCTCTCTCTCTCTCCCTCAACCCTCAATAACACAACACATAAACAAATATATTTATTTAACCCTTCTCTCTTCTGCTCCCTCTTCTCTTTTCTTCTCTTCTCTTCTCTTCTCTTCTCTTCTCTCCATTTCCCCAATCCAACGACCTCTTTCTGCTTCCTGTTACTCCTCACCATCCTCATGGACGCTGCAGCAGGTGCAGCCACAACGCCCGCCGCCTCCGAGGCTCCGGCCGAGGGATCAGCACCAGCTCTGCAGGCCGAGGGGTCAGGACCTCAGGCGGTGCCAAGCCGCTACGAATCGCAGAAGCGGCGGGACTGGAACACGTTCTTGCAGTACCTGCGGAACCACAAGCCGCCATTGACGTTGGCGCGGTGCAGTGGGGCGCACGTGATCGAGTTTCTCAAGTACCTCGACCAGTTCGGGAAGACTAAGGTGCATATTTCGGGGTGTCCTTATTTCGGACACCCCAACCCTCCAGCGCCTTGCGCCTGCCCTCTGAAGCAGGCCTGGGGCAGCCTCGACGCCCTAATCGGACGACTCAGGGCGGCCTTTGAAGAAAACGGAGGCCGTCCCGAATCCAATCCCTTCGCCACTCGGGCTGTCCGAATTTACCTCAGAGAGGTAAGGGAAGCCCAGGCCAAAGCACGAGGAATTCCCTACGAGAAGAAGAAGCGCAAGAGAACCACAACCACTATCTCCACCACTGTCACCACCGCCACGGTTTCTACTGTAACCACCACTACTTCTAATAACCCTACTAACGGAGCTCCCGTTACTGATGCTCCTACTGCTATTCCTAATGTTACTACTGCTACTACTTCCGTATAGTATAATTCTCATCATTTTTTTTCCAATTCATACTCATATTATCTATCTTTATTTTTAAGGAAATTATCTCTGCTTGCGCTTTATATATATATATATATATTTATTTATTTATGCTGATTTATCTATGGTTAGTGTAAAAATTTAACCCCTAACAAGGAATACATATATAGAGTAATATATATGTATATATAGTGTAACTAAAACTATCTGATTCTGTTATACTTTGAAGTGGTGTTTCAGTTTCAGTACTAGGTTTCTCAATGTTTGATCTTCTTTGTTTTGTTTTCCGGTGTTTCATGAAATGAGGTAGCTGAATGGAAGTGGTGGAGGCATAGATTAAAATTAACACCTTGTTTTGCTTGCAGAAGAGTCCAAGGCCTTTCACTTTCATGTGAAATCCATTCCTCGTTTTCTTATGATGAAGTTTACTGTTCGAGAGTGTGAGGGAGAGAATCGTATCCCTCTTTATGGATTTTTCTTTGCATTATATATATATATATATATATATATATATATATATATATATTTATTTGTTTATTCTCACTGGGTAGCGTATATTTCTGATGCCATGAGCGAGAACAACACATCTCATTTCATTTCAATTTCATTTTGACATTTTGTCTTCACCCGGTGAAGCTCCAAGGTGCAGTTGGAAAACAAATTCGGTGAGAGATAGATTGATGGGAAAAGAAGAATCATATATATACATACACAGCAATGATGTGATTCTGCAGAACAGTGCAATTTATGGAAGGAAACCAAGGAATTGAATTTAGCCTTCCATTTTAGTTTGGTAGATAAATGAATTAAAAAATGAAAAGCTTATGATTCTTTTTTATCTTTCATCCTTGTCTTGTTTTGGATCTGGTGTTTGAAACAAGGGCAACAAGAACACATGGAGTCAAATAAGGTCTAATCCTTCTTTTATATATAAAGATTAGTTCCCAGCAACACTGTTCATCTGGTCCCCGGGGTTGTATCAGATCTGTTGGCCTCAATCTATCTACAATGATGCACACGTGCACTTATCATTTACAGCTTTTCTTTCACTTCTGTTCAGGTGCTCCTCCTTTGCAACTTCATCTCAGATTTTCTGCTCTTAGATTTTCTTCTCAAGTTTCACCACTTTGCCTCTTTTTTTCCCTATCTTTTCCTTTCTTTCTCGAGGTATAGCTAGGTTATTCCCTTCTGCACTATTCATCAGCTCCAATTGCCTTTGCTGTGATAACAACACTTGCAGAAAATAATATTCCATCATATAAATCTTTAATTTAGTTATTGGAAGTGTATACAATTTTACACCATCATCCAATGTATATATATGAGGTTAATTTAGGTTAAGATAATTATTTTGAAAATGGTAGTTAATTAAGAATAATGTGTTGTGGTAGAAGCGATCCTTGTGATTGCTGGTGATATTTTTTATTGTGGTAAACCCCACCTAAGCGTGAAAAGGACTTGTAGCCAACCGATCCTTACATTGTATAAAAAAATTTGCAATATTGATTTGTATTATCATAACCCACCCATTGTTTAATGGTTTATTTGTTATTATATAGCATAGACCCACTAGGCACTTCCAAACAAAACCACATTTCTGAATTCTAATTTGGAACTTTGGACCCATATCCACTAAATTCATCATTCATCTACTCATGATAATGTACTGAAAACATTTCTTTGCATTACTTTTTTGTCTGTTTCTTTTCTTGCAATAATTTTTTCGCCCTCCTCTCCATCAACACTTTTGCATTCAAGGGGAACTTTCGCTTTCTGGCCTTTTGTAGAACCACGTAATTTCGTATAGGGCACTTTATTTATCACTTTCTTTTGTTTTTTCTTTATTATGTCCGGTGGCCACTTTAACCATTTCGATTTCTAAAAAGTCAAAAAGATAATTTTTTTTTTAAAAAATAGTAATGAAATTGAGATCCCATTCCTTTCTTTTTCCCTCTCTTTCTCGATTTGGCATACCATTTTACTTGCACCCACCGTATGTGTGTGCGAACACAGAGACGCAGAGATAGTTATTTGTTACGTTGTTTGATCCTCTGATGTGGTGCAGAAGAATATGGGTGAGGGAGGTGTGAGCAGAGTGAAGTGCGAAAGGAGTAAAATCACGAAGTTGATAAGGATAAAGAGTATCCCACTAAGTTTCTCAGTTTCATCCTCTTTTGTCGCCACATACAACACCATCCACGTCTCAATTAATGTTCTTTGTCTACTCTACACTTCATTCATATTTCAACAGAGAGGTTGGACTGTGGAATCAACGGGGTTTTGTGACTACTCACAAATATGTTTTGCTTCTGGTTTTTAGTGGGGCTTCCTTGCTTTTATGATTCTCCCATGTCACCTGCACCTTCTCATTAATCTTCTCCTTCTCACTGCCAACAACATTTAACATCCTCAAATTCTGAAACGTCTAATAGTTTCAAAATAACTCAATAACTCTGATTTTATATTAATATCTCAAAATAACTATGATAGATCATTTTTATTCTTATTATGAATATGATAAGTTTTTATTATGAATTTTATAAAGAAAATATTATTTGGGTATTGGAGATAATGTGAAATGATTAGTTGAAGGGATAATAAGCAGGTGTGTTATCCCTAATAATGGCGATTTGAAATGTGGCATTATTGAGGAATGATTTTGAAGAGAGAATATATACCTAAAATTTATGAAGCTTAGCCCCCTCAATATGGAGCCCAATGAGGTCACCCACATGATCTTGCTTCTCGCGACACAAATAAACGGACGATGTAGCAACACGTGGCTAAATGTCCCCTCCACCATGCACTTCTTCTTTTTCAACAAATTTTATGCTCTAATTTTGCCCCAAAAATGAAGGCTCAGAAAATAACATCAAGAATGAAACCATTTTATATTATATAATTCATGACAAAAATACTAATTCACTAGTAAAAATAATATTTCACGTGAACAGTTATTTTATACGCACTAAATAAGTTATTGCTTCAACCTTAGGTTGTTGGGCAGCATCGTTATGGTCAATTACCGCATTCGAGGTATTGTTCGTTTTGAAGGTCGGTGCTCTGTCACTATTTTGTCCTTAAAATGCGTCTTGAAGGATGAATTGAGTATATAAACTGTCATTGACTTCGATTCTTAAGCGATGTGGGACTGTATTAGCATACGGGAACAATTATCACTAATAAAGAAATAAAATAAGCTATCACTGATGAAGAACAGATGTTATTTTGTGTAGTAAATAAACTTTTCCAAATTTAATTTTAGGGTGAGCCGGCTAATTTTTTATAAAAAATTAATATGATACAAATTATCTATTTTTATAAATAATCTTCTAATTTTTCACTTGTTGTGCCGACATTTTCATTTCTAATATATTTATAGATGATTAATCACTTTCATCAATTAAATTTATTTCTATAACTTTTTTATGAATAGTAACAAATTTAGAAGTCTTGATTGATTTTTTTTTCTTTTTCTTAATTTTTGTTACTGAATTCCCACCTTTTGTTTGATATTTTCTAATTTTATAACTAAAACAAAAAATAACGATAATTAAAAATACTTTTTCGGTAATTAGAAAATAATAAAAGGATAGAACCTGAAACGAAAAGAACTGCATGTCGAAGTTGTCTATTCTAATAATTTAGAATTGACAAGTCACTTTGAGAGATAACTTCAAAAAAACTTCAAAAGAATATAAATCTGAGAAGGTAAAAAAGAATTTAAGTTACTTCAAGTCTTTGTAAGAATGTAAATATGAAAATAAAAGACAAGAATAAAAATATTAAGAGTTATATATAGAGAGAGAGAAAATAAAAAATATCTATAATATATATATATATATATATATTAAAAGAAAAAATATATAAATATAAATTTAGAGGCATTTTATTCGTTACTATTAAATTAATTAGTCACACGTAAAACTCGGTAATTCATCATTTTCTTAGTTTATATAATAGTTTATTTCTTATTTAATGTTGATATTTGAAGTTTAAAATAAAATAATATGCTAACGCACAAAAAAGTGAAAAAATGCCGGAAATTTGTTATTACCGCATGTAAAAAAGTATAATTATTATTTTACCAAAAATAAATTGTATAATCAAATATGGGAGAATTCATAATTCATTATACACTTCTCTCCCATGATAATCATAGTAATATAAATAATGCCAATAAAAGAAATAAAATAATAATAACATAATAACATTATAAATAACAAAAGGTTAATGCTAATACATAACCTTAAAATTAAAAATATCAAAAATTAAATTGTATTTTATTTCTCCTATAATGTTCTTCCATCAAACTATCTCTATTTTATTTTATTCTCACCTATTTTATTAAATTAAATCACCTCTAATTTACTATACTTATTACTTACTGTTCTTATTTTCTTTTCTCTTTCACTTATCTTCTCTCTTTTTCTTTCCTCTACTAAACAAGTCATTTCTAATCTCCCACTATTTATTAAAAAAGTCAAAATTTTGTGTCCTTCCATCATATTTATCCTATTCTAAAAGACAGGCATGTGATTTTTTGAAATCTTATTATCCTATTTTGAATATTCCTTCAAATTAGCGTGCATTATTCATAGTTAAATACGTACGATTATATTTTACTGATATAAATAAATATTTCACATTTTAAAAATAGAAACAAATCTATCATTAAATAATTTTGAATAAATAGATGAAATATAGAGAAATAACAAATGGATTGATTTTAATAGATAACATAATCGAAACTAGTTCTCAATAACTTAATAAACATTCTTTTTTTACGACATAATTTAAATAATTATGTTACAACATAATTCTAACATCGTAATTAATCTGATTGTTCATTCTAATTTATGTTTAATATAAAAAAAATTACCACTATCCTATAAATATACAATGAAATCAAGATAAATGTATCAATTGAACAATATTTAGGGTTGAACAAAGTTCTCTTGTAATTCCTTTACGTACTTCAACTGGATTTTGAACCCATTGAATTGTATGAGGCTGGTTGTTTAATGCTTTCTTTAGTTGGTTTGGTTATTCCTTATTTAAGTTGGAAGATGTTTTTTGGTTGGAGGTTGATAAAACGCTAGTTCTTTATGTATAAGGGTTGGACCACTCCTAAAGTGATTTTTTTTTTTATTACTGATAAAAAAAAATTAAACAATATTTATTCCATTCAAACATCATATACCAAATACTTAGATTAGAAGAAGTATTAATATAATAAGCAAGGAGAGTTTTTCCCGATCATACAACAGAACAGAAATTAAAAAATGTATAAAATTAAGTTAGAGATGAAATTGTAAAGTTTTATTAAAAAATGAAAAGATGGAATGAATAACTTTTACGCTGGACCCGTGATGTAGCATGGATTTTGAGACTTTAGACTAAAACAATGGGCGACAAATGAGTGGAACGTTTGTAATGGCTCTTCAAAGGAACAGATCCAATAATTGAATGGTTGGAAAAAGTGCCACTTTTCATTGGGGACACCGTTAGTAATTAAAAGACATGTTTTATTTTATGTACTTCTACTTAATTTCCCTCCCCCAATACAATATAAACTATTTTAATTCTATCAATTTTTTAATTTAAAATTCATGTAAATAGTACATTCCAACCCCAATTAGTTTTACCTAGTTTTTAAAGAAATAGGTCATAAATTATTTTTCTAAACCCTTAATTCTACAAGTGTTTCATAATTCAACTTACTTTTCATGAGAATATTTTGGAGTTCGTATTCACAACTTTGTTTCACATTCAAGGACTACACCACATGCTTAATCGCATTTGCATAAAACAACATTTCTGCCAAACAAATAAAAAAAATTGCAAACTCGAATGCATTTATGTTATAATAATAGTTAATTAAACGTCTTATGCCTTACAATCATATATAATCTCTCCAATGTAAATCGAAATGTAAAGTAAGTTTTTATGTTAAACAGAAATTATTTAAAAAATAAAGGTTAAAGTGATAAAGTTATATTTAAGATATAAATTAAAATTTTAATTAATTAGTAATTCATTTATAAACCTTATCGTTTCTCTAAAAAAAATTATTTATATTTTTTTTTCTCTTTAAATTTTTGAAACCTTTTTCATTTTTCCTTTGGCTAGAAGATACAAGTTTATAATAATTTAATCTTTTTATATGTTTACTTTTAATAATATTTTTCTCTTATATTTCAATTTCTTTTTTTACAGTATAATATATGCATGTATAAAGTTTTGTTGAGATATGGGTTGAATAGAT
This sequence comes from Phaseolus vulgaris, assembly GCF_051622355.1. Classification (NCBI taxonomy): domain Eukaryota; kingdom Viridiplantae; phylum Streptophyta; class Magnoliopsida; order Fabales; family Fabaceae; genus Phaseolus; species Phaseolus vulgaris. The sequence continues at coordinate 60,095,109 of NC_143505.1, read as the reverse complement.
TATAAATTTTAACTACTAATTATTTAGATTCTAAATTTGGTAGAAAAACTTTGGTAGTTAATCAGATATCAATTTAAAAACCATTTAACAATAATATAAACTAATTTATAAATTAATTTTTTTTTAGTTTTTAAAATAGTCTCTAATTTAATCATTATAACAACTAATTATTATTTTTTTTAAATTGGTCTATTTCATGAATTTTTTTAGTGATTTAAGTTAGAAATATTTTTTTCTAATTTTTTTTCAAAATTGCTTTTGTTTTTGTTTTGATATCCTTGAATATTGCAAGCTTACTTCATCTTCATGAGTCAACACCTCTTAGATTTGATACATCCTCCCTCTTTTGAAGAATACTTCAAGTAAGAGTTCATAACAATTATTCATATTTTTTTATATTTTAGATTATTGTAACTTACAAATATTATATGTTGACACATACACACATATTTATGTGTATGGATAACTCATGACATTATGTTATGTTTCAGATTTTATATGTAAGATATTTTCAAAATTTTAACAATAAAAATTTGTTCCTAAGTAATTAAAAAACTAATTTTAATATTAAAGGTGTTACCCTCTCAAAGTTATTAGATGGAATATTACTTAATTGATGAAGTTTTGATAATTTTTAGGAGTTCTCATCATTTTTACTATTTAAATGAAATAGAATTTTGTTGGTGATAGTTGTATAAGAATTATTTTGGAAGAATTTTAGACAATAACATAATTTTTTTTAATCCTTTTTATAAAAATATCATGATAAATATCACAAAGTTTAACATTCAAGACACCATATATTTCAACAATCATATTTTATCACATAGAAAAATAATATAAAAAATATTTTTAAAAAGGAATAAAGTAACTTAATTGGAAACATGAAATTCGATAACTTTGTCAAATATTCTAAGTTTTCCAAGTGTTAACATGCATTATTTAAGCAAATATATTACTTCAATTAATGCATTATTAACTCTCTTAAATACATTACTATTTTTTTATGTTATGTATCCAACTCAACTAATTCTATAAAAAGTTATAAAAGGAGGAAGCTTAATAATTGGTTAGATTCCTGCAAAATATATTAATTATTTAATATTTGTTGTTTGCAATAATCTCTCTCTAAAGATGTATTAATGTAAGATTTGCTGTCGTTGATGACGTGTCTTCTACCAGTCCCTCTTATTCTAGAAGTCTAATAAAATAACTTATTTTGATTGTGTTGCGTAGCGTATGTGCTTCAACAATTTATTTGGCTTTGCATTTTATTTCTTTAAAAGTGTATATTTATATAAATAATGCAAAGAGTGTCATGATTTGGACAATTTGTAGAAGGTACTACGATAAATTAAGTGATAAAAATAAAATAAAACGTTGTATAATTAATTTATTTAATCGGGTTTAATCTATTAAAATTGTAGTTTAATTATTTTTTAATTTCATCATATATCATCTAAAATTTATATTAATACCAATTTATTGATAAAAATATGCATAAACTTTCTTTGGAAAAATAGTTTTTATATATATATATATGTATATTTTTATAAAAGCTTTCATTTAGGTATTTAAATGCAATTTTGCATCTTAACTAGACTAACACTTAAAGTAACAATAATCATCTGCCATTATATGAAAAAAATATTATTAAAAAAAAACAAAAAAATATGGGGGACAAAATAAGAACAAACTAGATTGAAACCTATTGTACTAATAAAATGATTTTATATGAATAAATCCTTAATTAGTCAACTTACAGCACACACATTTTCTTCACGAAAAATATGAGTAACCCTAAACTTGATTTTCCCACCGTAATTAAGATAATTATTTCATTGATTACGAAAAATTCACCGAACATTAGTCTTAGCAATAAAAAAATATAAATCATTTGTAAGCCCCGTCTTTTGAGTTTCCTCCATAGTATATATAACTTCATAAAATTCATCAACCATAGCAATCTGAACTTCAAGAAATGCAGAGAAAACACCAATAAACTCCCTCCTACTCCCACAAAAAATACCTCCATGAGTAGCAAGACCAGGATATCTCCTAGCAGCTCCATTAATGTTAATTTTAACCTAACTTGGTGAAGGGAACTCACATCTAACAGGAAGGGGACGGAGAAATTTACTAGTAATACCAAAAAACTTAATCACGTTGAAATCCAACATATCATTTTTCATTGAAACTTTAAACAAACTTCCCACAGGACAAGTTAAATCTTTAATTATCGAAATAGTCTTAGAAACATCAATCTTATACAGAAATCTAGCATAGTTTCTCATACGTCATATCATTCAAATAGAAAAAGTTATCACACTAAGCTTAATCAATTTAACCAAATGAGTATCATCACTCTTAATAAAAGAAAGAAAATCATCCTTATTAGAGAAATAAGAAGTAAGAAAAATTTGTAAATATTAGAACATTCAAAAAAATAAATGTTAAATAATATATACAATATTCAATCATTCTAAAAAACCTCTTTTAAAAAACAAATTTCAATTAACTCATTCATAAAAAAATGTCTAAGTCCAATTCTACACACTAAACTGAAATGCGTAATTTTGCATAATTACCTGTAACACCAACATCTGTAGAAAAAAAACTCTAGAAAAATATTATCCGTAAATAAATATCCTTATTCTGACGGTGTATTAATCACTATTGCCACTCTAGTCCGGACCAATCACTTTTTTTAACCATATACAATCTTCCTCAATATTAACTAAATGATTTATAAATTTTTTAAAAATACATTAAAATTTACCAGAAAACAAATTTCATTGAGTAATAGCAAATCAAATTTGAGTAATTTACAATTAATTGTAGTATAAATTAATTTCATAATTGACTATAAATTAATTTATCTGAAACATAAAAATAATTTAGAGTTTAGAATTTAGATTATATATATATATATATTAATAATCAAAACATGATTTGATGGGTTACTATTTAAATGTTATCCTACTTTATTATATTTTATTCTAATGGATTGGTATGTAGTAATGATGAAAGAAATGAATAAGATATTGGTGACGTATGATCGATCACAAATCGACGGCTCTATTTATGTATGTTTTTATATAAAAATCAACTCCGTTTTCTTTAATTGTTCTTTGAGGGATGATTTTTAAATCTAAATTCTCTCTCATTTTGACATGCCAATATATAGTTTAAGATGGACTAAATTTTACTTATTGACATAATATACTATTTTTAAAATTATATAAAATCAAAGAAATATATAACTACTTAATTTATAATTTTGCGATAGATAATACTAATATAAATATAATACTATATTAGATAAATTAATCAAAAATCACTTTGGGTAGGGTAGAATTAATAGGGCAAGATGAGTTTGTAGCTGGTAAGAATTATTTAGCCATAAGAAAATGAGTATTTTTTACTTCAAAAATAGTACAAAATCATTCGTCCAGTGCCAAAGCATATCATACTTATATATGGTAAATTTATTAACTTCTGCAACAACTATCTTAATTTAAAATCATGTTAATGGTAGAATATGATTGATTATTGACAATGTAAACTCTTTATTACACTGATACCACTATTAAATTTATTATATTTTTGTTCCTCCAAAGGTGGACAACTATCAATGCAGTGATAGTATTTCAAGTACGAAAAGTTGAATACACAAAATTCTAAATCTATTTTTTAAATGATCAGGTAATTAACCACTTTAAAACAGTCAAATAACTCTATAATTTAATTTCAGTCATTCATTTATAATTGTAGATTTTTCTCTTCGCATTCTTTCCCTTTTTAAGTGAGTATATAAACTCACTCTTACATCAGTATAACTCACCTGAACAGATTAAGATGAAGTTACATTTGGTAGAGATGAACTTGAAGCTGAATTTTTTGACTAAGGTAAGGTTCAGATGAAGAAACTAACGTATAGGGTGACACACACCATGGTGTGCATGTGGAGATTGGAAAGTGCAGAATGAAAGAAAAAGTGGTAAAATGAGATATAAGGAAACAAAAAGCAACAGAGGAGGTGGAGATTTTTGAGTTGCAGAGAAAAAGTACAGCAGGGCCTAGGTATGCATTTGGGGTTAAATGAAAGTTGGTGTTGGTGGAAGAGTGATGAAGTGGGGAAGTGTATGTGTTTGGTCCAAAGGAAGAGAAGACAACATATACATATTTCAAAAGATGGAGAAGTAAATAGGTAAATGGTTTATGAAGATGGACATGATGCGTGTGAGTGAAATGGGACCAAAACTACTTTGACAATTTGCTGGTTCAGTCACCGACAGGGGTATCTTGCACGTAGATTCGTTTCCTGACACTCCTTGTCTCTCTCTCATTCTCACTCTCTCCTCTCATTAAGGTACTCAATACGTACAAACTCCAACCTCTTCACACTACTATGTTGTTTGGTATGCTTCATTACCTCGTCCAACATCACTGTAATTGTGTTTATCATATAGCTCTTCCTTCCTCTCAAATTATAAAGTGTTCACTTGAGTTTAAACCACAAGTTTAAAGGTCATAGTATAATGTATCTGTTTCAGTTTGCCCTAATGTTGAAATTGTTTTTTTTTTCTCATTTAGAGTAAATGTAATCAAGGAAAATCATTCTTAATGAAATTTATCTTGGTGAGTGGTTTTTTATAAAATCATGATTTCATCCTGCAACTTTAATTAGTTACACAAAAATAATGTGTTCTCAATTTGGACATGGACTATATAATGTACACTACAATAAAATCATTAAATAGAAATCAATTTTTAGAAAATAAAATAATTAGTTGTAATAGTAACTAAATTAGAGACTATTTTAGAAACTAAAAAAAAATGGTTCTAAATTAGTTTCTATTATTGTTAAATAGTTTTTAAATTAATATCTAATTAGTTACTGAGGCTTTAACTACCAATTATTTAATTTCTAAATTTGGTACCAAACACTTTGCTGGCTAATTAGATACCAATTTAGAAATTATTTAACAATAATAAAAACTAATTTAAAAACCAATAATTTATTTAAACCCTAAAATATTTTTTCATTAGGTTAACAATTTTACTTATTTAGACACATTGAGGATATGCTAGTTTTAATACATAAAGGTGAAAGATTTCTTTATTGAAATTTTATGTTTTATGTGATAGTTGCAAGGATCTATTCAGATTATTGTTAGTTGCTCATCTCGAAACTTTACGAAAACTATAAAAAATGGTCTTTTTTCTTTTCTTTTATAAGGATTTTTTTTTATAGAATTTTGTATACCTATATGTTCTTTTATTTATATATATTTTTTTTATTAAAAAAATAGAACTCAATTAGTGATTGATAAATTATATCTGTTTCACTCTTAATTCAATGTATAAGAGAATATTTGTTAAAAAATGTTAATTCCTTCTTCTTAGTCAGAGAAAACTTAAAAAAAAGGTGCACTTTTCTTAATATGATAAACCAAACTGCAGACACTCAGAATATAAGGTAACAGGAAAAGAAAAATGTAATTTATTTCATTACAATTACTTCTCTGAAATGTTGTCTATAATGAAGGAGCTTATACATTTGTCACCATGTACAGATCTTAAATATCTAATTCATTGCAAGAAATTACTATTAATATTTTTAATATTATTTAGGCAAAAAAAGTTTGACCCCAAAAGAAAACTTGTCACGGAATTGTAAAATGGAAAGGAAAAAAAAGTTTAAACAGTCATAATATTAACTTTTTTTAAAATTTATGACAATCGCTTGACTAATTTTTGTAACAAGTTAATTTACCTTAAAAAACATATGATAGAAATATAGAATATTATTAGCTAGCAATAATTAATAGTAATCACAACGATGACAAGTACACGCATATTTTTCTATTAAGTAAATTTTCAAAACATGAGGGGCCACTAAATACGAGTTTAATTAATGATGATAAAATTGCAGATTAAAAAACAGATTTTTTTTACCTTAAAGTAATAGATTTTGCAATTACGTGTGGTTGAAAAAAAATCCCCCTCTCTTCTTCAACAGAATTATTTTTAATCATTAATTTTCTCCAGTGTACTTACATAATTTCGACAGTCTGTCATTGTTATATTTTTGAATAATTATTTTTTTAAGAAGGAAAAATGAACTTTCAAGTGATGCAAACCAAAATTAGATTTCATATGTTAATACATATGGGTATTGATTAACTAATATTTCCTATTAAGATTTCAACAAAATTATTCTGTGGATAACTTGATATTTTTAAGAATTAATTAATGGATTTTTTTTTATCATTAGATAATTAATTTACAACTATTTTAAAAAGTTAATAAAAATCATATTAGTTAATAAAATATCTTAATTATAGTTGAACAAGGTATTACTATTATTCTCAATGTATGTTCAAAATATCTTAACAACTTTTTAAACTCATGTGCTAAAAATTCTTTATATTAAAACCTATTTTAATTAATGAAACCAAGAAGAAGATATACTAAGGTTGACTATAATAAATAATACATGAAATAAAATCAATACTGGTTAAAAAAATATGGACATTAATATAAATCTATTTTAAGGTTTTAATATTAAATGAAACATCGTTTATACTACAATAAACTATAAGTAATCTATTTTTAGATAAAACTGGACACGTCTCTTTTCTAATATATCATAATTGTTAATTTAATTATAAATATTTTAAATTGATAATTTAATCAATAAATCAATAAAATGTTATTTTCTGCTGACATCCTTTATTCCAAAGGCTAAAAATTATATAAAAGAAGATTTCGATCCAAAGGAGTATAGTTTCATAACTTAAAGGACCATTTTTCTTTCACATTAAAATTCATAATATTTTCTTATATTAATATATTTGAATGCCAAAATTTTTTCTGAAAACCTTCATTCGGTATTCGAACACGTCTTCTAGAATTTTCACACATTACTATATTAAATATTATTAAATAATATGAAAATTAAAAATTAAATAAATATTTTATAAGAGTTATATTACGGTAAAATAAAATATTTTGACAAAATTAAACTATATTTATATTATAATCAAATGTAAAATACATAAATAAAATATTGCAAAAAGGACTGTTAGGAGTTAGGTCTACTCCCTAGGATAAGAATAATTTGAAAGTTTTAAAAGTAAAGCTCACTATGTGACATGACACTAAGATAAGACTAAATATTAATTATTCGTCAATATAAAAGGGCACTAAAAGAATAATCCATTAATTTTTTGTTTACTTTCATTTGGTTGCTCAATACTTAAATTTGGTATTCAAAAGAGTGACTCACTTTTTTATTTTAAGTTTTAAAATTTTAAAATTAAATAAAATATAATTTATAATTTTAGGTCAAAATTTAAAAAATTTGTATCTCATAGAAGGTAAATTATCCTTTTAAATCTCTTTATTTTTTTATTAAATTAATTTCAATATCTTTAATCCACATATTTGTACTTGAATCAATAACATATGATACCTTTTTTTTTTCTTTTTTTTTTGAAATATATCACACTTTTGGCTAGCACTTGGAAAACTATTAAATACCTTTGAAATGAGTATATTTGAAGGGAAATCTGGTTGCATGTAATTAGATATGAAGTGCAGGATATAGCAAATTTAATTTTTTTATATTAATTAAAATCATATTTTCTAAATACAATATGCTTTAAAAATTTGATTGCAAAAAGTTTACAAATGTTATGTGAAGAATATGATTCTTTGAAAATGTTGAAACTCACCATCATATAATATGATTTTTTTCAAAATTAACTCACTTCCAATATACAATTTGTCCAATTCAACAATAAAATTTTAATTTGTCGATTTTCAAAAACTCAAAAGCATATTACACTATTATAAAAAAAAAATCTGAGAGTAAAGGGATATCCAAGGCTATGACTCCTCGAAAACTTAAAATGTATTAATAGTAATATACTATTATTTGTGATTATATATTTTATTGAATGGAAAAATAAAAATATTTATTTTTAGCCTCTCATTCTAGAGCTTTGTCTCCGCTGTTCTCACATTTGTTTGATCTACTTATTTGTCATCTCGTTGATTTGTAATTTTCCATATATATCTTTGCGAGAAATAAAAAAGTTTAGCAAGTCCATATGAAAATTTGTTAGAAATTAGAGTTTTTTATTCATTATATAACCTGAAAAAGAATTTCAGAAGAAATGGTTTACAAGTATGTTGTTTGAGACCATAATGTTTTTTTTTTATCAGAAAAAAATGTACTGAATACCAAGTATGGTTTGTTTTATGTGACAGGTCTGCAGTCACTGCATTGGATCTGTTCATATATTATATTGGATCTGCAGTCATAGTGTGGAAAGAGTAGAGAAACATGTAAATTCTACAAGTGATTCAAGTAGCAAAGAAATATACCATACCAATATGCATCCTTGTAAATCATGGATAATGCAAAAAAAAAAAATCACTTTAATTGATATTCGATAGATTTAGTGGATTAAAACAAAGACTCATGATTAAACACTATAAATAAACCCTTTAACAAAAAATAAAATATACTTTAATTAACTTTTACTATGCAATCTTAACACAGAGTATCTACTTCATCATTAGAATACTTGTTTTTGGTAAACTTCGATCAAGTACAAACAATTAAAAAAAAACTTAAAATAAAGAACGAGAAAATAACCGACATATAAAAAACTGTAGAACCAATTTCAAATATTATTTAGATTTTTTTTCTGTATAAATACAAATATAATCAATTTAAACTTAATAAGACTTTACTTTTATCACTTGTTATTTTGACACGACTTCTATACCTCTCACCTTACAACTTCTTTTATATTTATAATTTTTAAAATCAACTCTCACTTTAAAATAAAATAAAAAAACAAAGATATAAGTAAGTAGTCTTGAAGAAAAGAAAGGAAATCCACTAGGGTGAAATTGGATGGTGAAGACGAAGTTGTAAACTGTGATGTCATTGTTTTGTTGAGATTGAATACCTGGAAAGGTTAAAAGGAAGTGAGAAGGTGTGGAAAATTTAGGGCACAGGAATCCTATGACAGATAATGGGTATGTATGGAATTTGATATTGATTAATTAATTAATTGATGATGTTCCTCTTTCATTGCGAGACTGTGACAGTGAATGAGTTCAAAACTGTGAAGTGTACTATTGGAGGGTCCCTCATTGGTGATGTATAGTGTAATTTTGGGTAGTACGTTGATGAAGGGACACATTCTTCATAGACACCAACTCATACACAATAAATTAGAATCACAGTTTTCTTGTTAGTGTGTCTCCCTCAGGTGAACTTTCCTAATTAATTCATTTCAAAGCTACTCCTAAATATGTGTCTGCCAACTGCACCTATTCATCTACGAGGGGATCTGTGACTCTCAATCACCAATTTATTCCATGCCTCGTTTAAGAACTTTCATTTCAACTTTGAAAGAGACCTAAGAAATCACGTGAATTGCCACTCACAATTTGAAAGTGATCTCCATCATCTACATGCATGGACTCCATTATTTTCTTGGCCCATAGTCTTCAACTCATTTATAGTTTCAAACTCATGTTCTAAGCTAATTAGTCTAAGGTCGATTTCTAAACAACTGCAAGTATGAAAGAGGGATGGAAGTGACTCTCTTATCACCAAATATAGTGTATTCTATAAGATACAATAAATATATTTGCAACACACTCTGAAGTCTTCCAGATGCAACACCCCTTATAGACTTCTTAGAGCTGACTTAGTCTAATGTGTGCAATAATAGAGCTAGGGTCACTCCCTTGGATTCGAGGTCAAGGGAAGAAACCTCCAGAAAACAAATAAGAGAGAAGATAAGAAATAATTATTTTTCTTATTCTCATTCCTTTCATCATAGTAGTATTTAAACAAATTATCTAACGCCAATCAATGGCAACCCGCAATACAAGGAAACAACAAAACAGAATTTGATTGCGTATCTACCCCTATGACTCAGCAGAAAAACAGAATTGTATATGACTCATCATAATTCTCCTTCACACATAGTCACTTAGGTAAGTGGGTTTTCGGGTCATCCTAATGGGTTTGGACGAGTGGGCCTCTGCATTCCTATCATGCACCCTGACATTGTCTCATCTTTGAGGATGTATCACCCTGGTCAATCCTTAATAACTTCACCAAAATAGTTGAATTTACAAAGAATTTCATGAGGATGTACGTAGGAAATTGTCCCAATGAAAGATATAGAACGCCGACACATCATTCGACAATATCGTCATTTTACCATTCAGAATGTAGAAGGCGTTGGTATGCTTGTGTCACCTCTCCACAAAGACTGAAAACAATCCCCTAAGGGTGGGCAAAAAATCCAAATTACAAAATCCAATCCATAATAATCCAAATCCATATTAGTTTTGATCCATTTAAATGGATTTATTTCAAATCCAAATCCATATTTTTGGATTTTAAATCCAATCCATTTAATTGGATATGGATTAGATATGAATTGGATACATTTTTGGATTATCCAAATTGTATTTTGGGTTGGATTTTGACTTGGCCCGATCCAGGTTGAGCCAAGACAATTCAGGCGCAGGTTGAGCAAAGTTGACCCAAGTCCACGTCAAGCCGAATGAGCCCGGGCCGATGTCAAGCCGAGTGGGCCCGGACTGATGACGGGCCAAGCGGGTCCAAGCTCATGTCGAGCCGAGGGGGCCAGGGTCGATATCTAGTCATTCGAGCTTAGGCCAATGTTGAGTCGTGCGGGCCGAGGCCGATGTCGAGTCGTGTGGGCCCGAGCCGATGTCTAGTCGTGTAGGCTCGGGCCGATTTTGAATCGTTCAGGCTCGGGCTGGTGTTGAGCCGAGCGAATCCAAATCGATGTCAAAGCGGCGGGTCTGGTCGATGTCGAGACGGTTGGGCCCGGACATATGTCGAGGCAAGCGGGCCCGATCCGATTTCGAGGCGAGCGGGCCCGGTCCGATTTCGAGGCGAGAGGGACCGGACCGATTTTGAGGTGAGCGGGCCCGGGCAGATGTCGAGCCGACCGGGCCCGGGCCGATGTCGAGCAAACTAGGCTCAGGTAGATGTCGAGTCGAGCGGGCCCGTGCAGATGTCAATGCGACTGGGCCTGGGTCATTGTCGAGTCGAGCGGGCCTGGGCCGATTTCGAGCCGAGCGGGCTCAGGCCGATGTCGAGCCGAGCGGGCTCAAGCTGATGTAGAGTCGAACGGGCCCGATCCGATGTCGAGCCGAACGGGCACGGGCCGATGTCGAGCTGAGCGGGCCCAGGCCGATGTCGAGTCGAGCGGGCCTGGGCGGATGTCGAGCCGAGCGGGCCCGAGCCGATGTCGAGCCCAGCGGGCCCGACCGATATCGAGCCGAGCGTGCCCGGGCCAATGACGAGCCGAGCGGGCCCGAGCCGATGTCGAAGCGAGTGGACCCAGGCCGATGTCGAGTTTGGCGGGCCCGGGTCGATGTCGAAGCGAGCGGGCCCGGTCGATGTCGAGACGATCGGGCCCCAACCTGATGTCGAGGCGAGCGGGCTCAAGCTGATGTCGAGCCGATGTCGAGTCGAACAGGACCAAGCCGATGTCAAGCCGAACGGGCCCGGGCAGATGTCGATGCGACCGGGCCTGAGCCGTTTTCGAGTCGAGCGGGCCCGGGCCGATTTCGAGGCGAGCGGGCCTGGGCCGATGTCGAGCCGAGCGGGCTCCAACTGATGTCGAGTCGAACAAGCCCGATTCGATGTTGAGCTGAGCGGGCCCGGGCCGATGTCGAGCCGAGCGGGCTCAAGCTGTTGTCGAGTCGAACGGGCCCGAGCCAATGTCGAGTCGAGCGGGCCCGGGCCAATGTCGAGCTGAGCGGGCCGATGTCGAGTCGAGCGGGCCCAACTGATATCGAGTCTAGCGCGCCCAGGCCGATGTCGAGCCGAGCGAGCCTGGGCCGATGTCTAGTCTGGCGGGCCCGGGACGATGTCGAGTCGTTCGACCCAGGCTGATGTCCAGTCGTTTTGGCCCAGGCCGATCTCGAGCCGATCGAACCCAAATCGATGTCGAAGCGAGCGGGCCCGGTCGATGTTGAGACGATCGGGCCCCAACCGATGTCGAGGCGAGCGAGCCCGGGACGATGTCGACGGGCCCGAGCCAATATCGAGTCGTTCAGGCCAAGACCGATGTCGAGTCGTTCGGACCCGAGCCGATGTATAGTCGTTTGGGCCGAGGCCGATGTCGAGTCGTTTGGGTTGGGGCCGATGTAGAACCGAGTTGTTCTGCGTCCAGATTGAGTCGGCTTAGGCTTAGTTCGAGCTAAGTTAGTCTCTGTGGATTTTAAATCCAACCCACTTATTTGGATTTGGATTTAGATTGGATTTTGGAAAATCCAATCCATGTACACCCTACAATCCCCTATCAACCACTTCATAATTGTTATTGTGCGTGACAATAATCCCGAAATAAACACAAGTGTGTTGATTTGAGGATGAGATACCCCGAATTTGCTTAATTTCCGACCACCATGAGAGACCAACTTTTTTATTATCTATCATCTTAACAAATACATTTATGTTATTGAATATACACCAACGCTATGATTAATAAAAAAACTTTAACTAATCAATTGGCATATAAATGAATGAGTTTTTTTGGGTTGGTGGATAAAAATGAAAAGAATTTTTCATTCTTACCTTCTTACCTCACCCTGAAAGTAAAGTGATGTGATCTGCTAAATTTATTGGCATAGAAATATGAGTTTTTTTGGGTTGGATAAAAATGAATTTGGGCTCAAGTGATGATGTAGTCTGTAGTTGACCCAAACAAAGTTGTAGAACCACACAGAAAACAACGTGTAGTGTTCATGCGGATTTTTTTTTTTTTAAAACAATAAATATTAATAATTGAACTTTTACAACTAGGTTAATTCAAGTGTTGAAGAAGAACTAAATTAATTCTCACCCATGTACTAATTGCGTTAGACTTATATAATGGAAGGTTTTAAAACCTACCCAGAAGTTAACATGTTTAAGGTTAAAAAAGGAAAATTTCTTTTGGGGGGTGGGGCATTAAAAAACTTCTAACGTGAGTTTTTCTTCTAAACACATATAATTCAAATGATAATTTTGGAGGGCAATTTTTTGTGTGTGTGGAAGGGGGCTATAATATCGAAATTTATTTTTTGACATGCAAAACATTATCCAGTGAAAGATATATAAAAGAGAGAAAAATATAAAGATGATAAAAAAAAAGAGATAAAATAATAATATACGTTAATTTATTTTGGAAAAACAAGATGTAAAAAATTATTTTTCTTTCCATATAATAATAATGATAATATTGTTTTCAGAATAAAAGAATGCATTTTTTATAATATTGTTTTCAAACAACAATCATTTTAATTTCTCTTAATTATATTTCATTGCTTGTTTTTTCTTATTTGAAATCCCTTCTTTTTTACTTACAAATAATTTTTAACGAATACATTTTCAGTTTTTTTCTTCAAAGATGAAAAAAATTGATTGAATATTTTAATGAATGAAAAGTAATATGGTATCATAGAAAGATGTAAAATATACAATATAGCCCAAGTCAAGCACCAAAGCATGGAAGTTTTGGGTGAAAGATGTTAGAATTTTCGATAAAGAATTTTTAGTAAAATGGGTTTAGAATATGTTTCGAATGAGAGAATTAATGTGGTGTTAATAGGAGATTTTTATCAGCACACAAAAATAATATTTCAGGAATACCTTAACCTTCATATAAAAACTATTGTATAAAGTCTCACAACAAAATCAGAGAATCATAATACTAAAAAGAAAAACGGCAGGAGTAAAAACAGTAAGACCTTCCATCATTAATACCAAACACATCAGCAAAATACTTAGTTTTAAACCAATATTCTTATCCAACCTTGTACACTATAAACAACACTTGAGTTGATCCATTAGAAAAAAATTACAAACAAAAACATCTACAAGACATGATTTATCTGAACTAATCCTAATATTTTACTTCTTCTCTATCAGTATCCAACATTGCTATTTCTACCACTCTGTTGTATGAAAATGTAAAGATCTTCTAAAGGAGTTGAATAAAAAAAAAAAAATTATGTTCGAAATATATGAGAACATGGAACTAAAACAAATGGGAATGAAATTTAGAGGAGATGGTTCTTTTAGTAATCTCAAGACTATTTCAGAAATGCTAAGTAGATATAGGCTTAAAGATCTTACTGACTGTTTGCATAGGAAGTTTTCGTATTAATTCGGTGACTAAATTTTTTTCTAACTTTGTAGTTGTTGTTAGTGCTGAATTTTTTTTTTTTTTCTGATTGGTAATGTCCCTATTTGAAGAAGGTTGGTTGTGTATTGGCAGGTTTTAATGTTTTTTTGGGTGCTTAAAGAATTTTCTGATTAAAAAGAAGGAAGCAAATGAAAAAAAAAAATTAGAAATGAATTGATACACCACATTACTTACATGACTTGGCCCAGAAGAGAATGAAGATTAAAAACAAAACTATTCGACCTACACACTACTTACATGACTAGGTCCCAAAGAGAATGAAGATTAAAAAAAAACTATTGGACCTACACATTACTTACATGACTTGGTCCCAAAGAACATGTTAGTTTTAACTACATGCTTCACTTTTATTTATTCACTACAAATTGTATAATGTTGTTTCCGCATTTATCGACACATTTAACTACATTTTGTTACCTTGCATACTTCTAAAGAAAAGTATAAAATTATATAGAGAGAGAGGACCAAAGGAATAAATAAAATAATAACTTCTTTTCTTTTTTAAATTTAATGTTCTGTATAAAAAATTGATACAACAGTTACTCTCTGCACAACAAAAGTGTGACCATGTCCTTATTTTATGTAAATAATTCATTACATAGCATATATATTCGGAAAAAACGAGAGGAAAAGGTGGATTTATAACTAGAGAATCTTATTGTTACAGAATTATGGTTATGGTTCGAAAAAATCGATGAACCAGTTCTCTAAGAATTACTATTACTATTAGTATCATCACACTTCACGTACAATTTCCTGAACTCATTCTTCTTCTCTTGATTTCAGAGTGGTTCTGAGTCTTTTGACCATGCTCTCGGGAACTTCTTCATTCGTCCGTGTCTCGCTCTCTGAAAGAGTGAAGCTTGTCCCTTCTCTGTCTTCCTCTGGACCCTTTTTCAACCCTGTGAATGGTGTGAGATTCTGCAAGAGAAATGGGGGTTGTGGGGTTGTGGCTAAGGCCTCCAAGGACACTATGAACCAACCCATTTCGAATATAGCGTTTGAACCTTTTGAGGAAGTGAAAAAAGAGCTTCTTGTCATCCCCACAGAGCTCCATGCATCACTGGCTCGCCAGAAGTACACTCATCAGTCTGAGGCTGCACTCAATACACAGATCAAGTGAGCTTATTTTTGTTTTGTTTTATGTGAAAATCTCAGATTAATTAAAGATTAGAGCATTTCATAGTAGAGGCAAATCTTATCTAAACTGGTTTATAATTTATCACAGTTTTTAGGGTCAAAACTCGAATATAGCTAACTGGTTTTTTAATTGGAATTGGAGCTTATCTGTGTATCTAATATACTAACAGTATGTATCTAAGTTTTTTCCATAAATTTAAAGGGGTGCTTGAGAAATTACGAAGTTTAATTTTTTTTTAAGAATTGTTTTGCTCTCGTTGGCACATTCATGCAAATATCTTATGCTAATTTTGATTTTGTTTTGATTCAGCGTGGAATACAATGTCTCCTACGTGTATCATGCCATGTACGCCTATTTCGACAGAGATAATGTTGCTCTGAAAGGATTAGCCAAGTATTACCCTTGAAAATATCAAGTTCTTTTGTAATTTGAATTTTATTATGACATAATTGTTGGTAATTATTACACAAAATTTTCCAGATTTTTCAAGGACGCAAGTATGGAGGAAAGACATCATGCTGAGATGATGATGGAATATCAGGCATTTTTCTATATCAGTGATTCATACACTTCATGACAGTAGTTTTTCTGGCATTCCTTTTTGTAAATTATTTTTATTCCTGACGATATTAATTACCAGAATAAAAGAGGAGGCAAGGTTCAGCTGCAGTCAATGCTGATGCCATTTTCAGAGTTTGATCATGCAGAAAAGGGTGATGCATTATATGGTAACTTTTTCTCTCTCACACACCCACACCCACACATATATATGTGTAATTAATATTTCACTCAAAACTGTTTTCTTGAATGCTTTCTCAGTTTCTTCAATTATACTTACGATTCCTGTTTCCTCCCATTTTGCAGCAATGGAACTTGCATTGTCTTTGGAAAGGCTGAACAATGAGAAGCTTCTAAATTTACACAGCGTACAACTTATAGCTATATTTTCTTATTTTTTTCTGTCAATTCAACTCAAACACTTTTTAGTCTCGCTATCTTCCAGTGGAATTTTCCATATGTTTTTTCCTTTTGCTATAGTTATTCTGCATGACAATGTTTTTATGCCAATAACTAGTTTTTATTACTATTATGCAGTTAGCAAATGAAAACAACGATGCTCAATTTGTTGACTTTCTGGAAAGCCAGTTTTTATTCGATCAGGTAAAGAATCTCTTGGCCTAAATGCAGTCAAATGTTACTCCATTTGTATACTGTTTGAACCTGAGTATAAAATTATTTATTGCATACATTAGCTAGCTGAAATTCCAATTCTAGTTTACAAAATTTTGCATCTGTTTTGAGTAGCATGAAAAGAAATGTTCTCATTAGTTTATTCTTTTGCTTAAAGGTGGAAGATATTAAGAAGATCTCAGAATATGTGGCTCAGTTAAGAAGGGTGGGCAAAGGACATGGTTTGTTGCTTGTACCTAATAAATCAAATTGGTTGATTCACTATTCACATATATTTGGTGAAATTGAAGTAATGTTGTTGGACTTGTAGGTGTGTGGCACTTTGATCAGATGCTTCTAAATGGAGGTGTAGCTGCATGATAGTTCTAACTATCATCTAAGCAAAAAACATTATATCCATAAACTTAGATACATATTTTCATTAATCCAGTTTCAATCTCTTTTCCCATGCTTCTTTCTAGTTTGTCTTGTTTCTTTTTTATGTTTTTATTGGATATGTTAGTCTAGTCAAAGCAGTTAGGTTGGGGTTAGTTTCAAACTTGAGTGAAGCTTGAATGAATCTTGGTGTAAATGTGTTTGATTATTTGAATAAAGATGCTATGACAGAAGAAAAGATGTTGTATATTAATCCAATCATAGATGATTAAGTGTATTTTCTTTTATCAGCAAGAAAAAAAAATAGATATATAAAGTTTCACAAATCAACGGACGATTGAAAAAGATAAATTTTAATAGACACCATGATATTTTACGTATTATATATTATTAATGATATATTAATTTTAACATTGCTATAAAATACTTACTAATATAAACACATCAACACGTTTTATAACATAGGTAATGCTTTGAGGAAATAAAATTGAAGAATGAATGTAGCTGTGAAAGATGTGTAACTTATATATGTAAGATTAAACATGAATAAATGTAAATTGAACACATACAATAATGTTATCAGATCTTATCATATTATGATTCTCACACAATCATACAATCAATAAGGAATAGGCACTTTCCTTGATCCATGAGTGATCCTAATTGAGCAATTACTTTATCTCCTTCTTCCCAATCTATCTCTTAGCAATTCCGTATTGTCACACACTTTCGTGATGGTTAACAGTGAGACAACTATTATTTGCAGAGACAGAACCCTATAGCCTTTAGTTCCCAATCTCCATCAGATGTGGGTTTTCCATTAGGTATATCATCATATATATATTTCTCACATTAACCAATGGGCCTTTAATTCTATTATTATTATTAAATCATATTCGGGCCCAAAGCCCAAACTCTAAGTGATGTGAGTCACTTTATAGAAATTAATTTACATAATTTCTTACATTCTCCCACTTCATATGAGTTATAATACTTTCATGATTTAATAATGACATAAATGCGCATTTAAAAGGCCTTACATAAATTGGTTCTAACATTAATCAAGATCAAGGATACAAAAATAATAAGAGTCATGCGGTTACATGTCATTTCAATCAACACATCTCCTTCCATGTACTTTATAGTGAGAAATTCATAATAGGTTCAAACATAATGTCATTGTCATCAATAACAACATAATTTGTTTTCCACACCATCATAACATAATTTGCATGCATATACATAAAGTAGAAAACAACATAAATTTCAGAAACTTTATTTATCAATGAGCTCAAAGTGTCAAATAAGCATTAATAACAACATTCATAATTCACTAGTAACATAATGCCCATATTTACAACATGACCAGTAAATGTTTTGGGCGGTAACCCTTTTGTTAAAGGGTCAGCAATCATAAGATCAGTGCTAATATGTTCTATTGACACTTTATGTTTCTGAACTTCTTCTTTAACGGAAAAGTATTTCAATTCCATATGTTTAGCACCTTTAGAATACTTGTCGTTTTTAGAAAAGAAGACTGCTGCGGAATTATCACAATAAATTTTCAGCGGCTTGACAATACTGTCAACAATTCCAAGTCCTGAACGCAACAAAGTATGCCACAAATTCAGCTTCCATAGTGGACGCAACAATGACTGACTGCTTCGCACTTTTCCATGAAATCGCTCCTCTGGTTAAAAGATACACATAACCAAATGTAGACTTTCGTGTATCCACACAGCCAGCAAAATCTGAATCTGTATATCCAATCACGTCAAGATAATTTGATCTTTTATAAGTAAGCATGTGATTCTTTGTTCCTTGCAAGTATCTTAAAACTTTCTTTGCAGCTTTCCAATGATCCAATCCTGGATTACTCTGGTATCTACCAAGCATACCAGCTGCAAAACTAATATCTGGTCGTGTACAAGTTTGAGCATACATTAAACTCCCAACAATAGATGCATAAGGTATTTTCTCCATTTGTTTCCGTTCCAAATCATTCTTTGGACATTGCATGAGACTAAATTTGTCTCCTTTCTGTATTGGAACAGGAGATTTTGAATATCCATTCTGAATCTCTCTAAAACTTTATTAATATATGCTTTCTGAGACAAACCTAACAGTCCTTGTGATCTATCACAAAATATTTCTATTCCTATCACATATTATGCCTCACCCATAATCTCAAAGTTATTAGAGAGAAACTTCTTAGTCTCACTTAATAGACCAAGATCATTAGTTTCCATGAGAGTCACATTTAGTCTTAAAGACCCATTTACACCCGACTCTCTTGCATCCTTCTGGCAATTCTATAAGGCCCCATACATCATTCTATGCCATTGATTTAAGCTCATCTTTCATAGCATCTAACCAGTTATCAGAATTATCATCATTGATGGCGTCTGAAAATGAAATTGGATCATTATCAATACTTAAGTCATTTTCTGACTCTTGTAGATAAACCACATAATCATTCGAAATAGTAGATCTTCTTTATACTATTTCTTGTGGTTGTTCTACTACAGGTTCATTGTTAACTTCATGATTATTAATTTGTTGTTCTTCTTCATTGTTGAGTGGTTCAACTACATTAGGAACAACAATACTTGGAGTAGAGGTACTAGTTAAAGGAACATGTACTCTAACTTTCTTAATCTCCACATTTTGTGAAGTATCACTCCCACTGGTTTCACCATTTTCAATGAACCATGCATTTCCAGATTCAATAATTCTTGTGCTATGGGTAGGACAATAAAACATATACCCTTTTGACTTTGCTGGATAACCAATGAAATATTCACTGATTGTTCTTGCATCCAATTTCTTTTCTTGCGGATTGTATATTCTAACTTCTGCCTGGCATCCTCAAACATGCAGATGTCTCAAATTGGGTTTCCTTCCTGTCCACAATTCAAAAGGTGTCTTTTGAACTGCCTTACTAGGAAACTTGTTCAACAGATGCATGACAGTTTTTAAAGCATACATCCACATTGAAACAGGTACAGTTGACTTACTTAACATGCTCCTAACCATATCCATTAAGGTTCGATTACGCCTTTCTGAAACACCATTTTGTTGTGGTGTACCTGACATTGTGTATTGAGCACAAATACCACGTCTCTCAAGGAACTTAGCAAACGGACCAGGGTGTTGTCCACTTTCATCATACTTTCCATAATATTCACCACCTCTATCTGACCTGACAATTTTCACCTTTCTGTCTAATTGCCTTTTCACCTCATTTATATAAACTTCCAAGGCATTCATCGCTTGCGATTTTTCATGCAGTAAATAGACATAACCATAATGTAAAAAATCATCAATAAAGGTGATAAAATACCTTTCTTTATTTAAAGAACTTGCATCAAAAGGTCCACATATATCAATGTGTATAATTTCAAGAAGCTGAGTACTTCTTGTGGCTCCCTTCTTTGTGTGTTTTGTTTGTTTTCCTTTAATACAATCCACACATACATTCAAATCAGTAAAATCAAAACTTGGAAGTATTTCATTCTTTACCAATCTCTCCATCCTTTCTTTGGAAATATGTCCCAAACGTTTGTGCCATAAGAAAGCAGAACATTCATTCACTAAACTACGTTTAGTGCCAACATTATGATGCGAGGTCATAAGAGTTTCAGCATATAGATTATCAAGGTTCAATCTATATAATCCATCATAAAGAGTACCAAATCCAATCAAATAGGTACGCTAATATAAACTGAAACATCCATTCCCAAATTTAAAAGAGTATCCGGCAACATCAAGTTTAGACAATGAAACTAAATTCCTAGATATACTAGGTACATAAAAAGCATCCATCAAGTCTAAATAAAATCCAATGTCGAGGATTAAACGATAAGTCCCAACTGCTTTCATTGGAACCTTTTCTCTATTCCCTATGAAGACAAACTTTTCATTTGGCTTTATGGTTCGGGTTAAAAGGAATCCTTGCATCATGTTAGAAACATGAGTTGTGCATCCAGAATCAATCCACCAAGAATTATGTCAAACTTCAGTTAAGTTTGATTCAAAACATACATAATAAGCATTATGCTTACCCTTCTTTTCGAACCAAGCCTTAATTTTCAGACAATCCTTTTGGAAATGTCTAGATTTCTTGCATAAATGACATTTGCCATTCTTCTTCTGGAGCTTAGTAGAGGACTCATTTATCTTCAGTGGTCCTTTACCCTTTCCTTGTTTCTTGAAGCCTTTCTTTCTAGCTCCCTGATTGTTCACATAATGTATGGAGTGGTTTCCTCGATTATTCAATCTAGTCTCTTCCTGAACTAACATGCTATGCAATTCATGCATATTCCACTTATCTTTCATAGTGTTATAGTTCATCTGGAAAAGATCATACTCAGACGGTAAATAGTTCAAAATGAACTGTACGAGAAAATTATCATCCACTGCCATTCCCAGAGACTTAAGTCTTGTCGCAATATTAGTCATTTCAATGACATGTTCGTGCATAGTACGAGAACCATCAAATTCCATGGTGGTTAATGTACTCATTAATGTCCCAACAAGAGACTTATCAGTAGTTTGGGAGCGCTCTTCCACAAATTTCATAAATTCTTTTGCACTATCAGTTTTGGGAAGAGCCGACTTAATATTACTTGTTATGCTCATTCGCATAAAGATACAGGAACAGATACTTGATCACACATGCTTAACATTAATACTTTGATTCATAAACTAAACATACAATACAGATTCAGAAAACATTCTATATATACTAATGTTCTCCTTTGGGAGATTCATTAATACACAAAACATAATGATGCTAATAGTATTAACTTTATTTGGTAAGATATATGCATTAACTAGAAACACTTGTTATCTTTGGATATACAAGCAAAACTAATAACACATACTCACTACCAACAATCATATCTATTAATTATAAGGACAACTAATCAACCTTTGGGTGATCCAAAATGCCCTATAATAATGAATTTCCATTTACCCATATATATAAATAATTTAGCATCCATTCTATAGGTAATTGGAATAAAATTTATCAGTAATCTGGAATTAAATAAAACTTAAAGATTTGATCACTTTGGTGATTAACAAATCTATCATACAAATAATTCCAGAAATTATATCATTAATTGAAATAAAATTCATCCATAATTTGGAATTAAATAAAACTTAAAGATTTTATGACTTTGGTGATTACAAATCTATCATACAAATAATTCCATAAATAATATCATTATATGAAATAAAATTTCATCCATAATTTGGAATTAAATAAAACTTAAAGATTTGATCACTTTGGTGATTACAAATCCATCATACAAGTAATTCCAAAATTTCAATTTAAAATTAAATACATAAAGCGGAAATATAATTTTCCATTCCTCACTTTCAATCAATTAATTAAACTTTAATTTAATGCAAATTAAATTACATTATGACATAATAAAATTTCATTAAAACTTTAATTTAATGCAAATAAAATTACACATAATAAAATTTCATTAAAACTTTAATTAAGCATTAATTTAATTCAAATAAAATTACATTATAACATAACAAAATTTCTTAAAAATTACATTACAAATATAATAAAATAAAATAAATAAAATAAAAAAATCATACATGATACTATTTTATTTTCCCGTAACACAAATGCAACCAAATTAGTTGATACTATTCACAATAATAGGTGCATCCAAAAGGGACGTAAGGTGCAGGGAAGAATAATGGGCCATTCCATACGAGTCAACTATTATTGTGAATTCAATAGGTGCAGGAACGAATTCACACGTGTAGTTTCATCCCTTATCCAGACACCAAACGGTAGTTGATGTAAACCTTAATACATAAACTCTAATTTTAAAATTAGGGTTTTTCAATTGGGATTATTTTAAAATTATGTTTCTTTGATTTTGATGGTTTAGGACAATTAGGGATCTATTATAGAGGAATGAAAATCTTAATCTATAAATCCTATTTTTTTTTTAAATTAGGGTTCTTGAAATTGGGAATATTTTAAAATTAGGGTTCTTCAATATTTTGGAAAAACATTAATGGAGAATTACAAAAAATGAGCAACGTAAGAAGAAATAGGCACTTACCTTGATCCATGAGTAATCCTAATTGAGCAATTACTTTATCTCCTTCTTCAACCCTATAGCCTTTAGTTCCCAATCTCCATCAGATGTGGGTTTTCCATTAGGTATATCATCATCATCATCATCATATATATATATATATATATATATATATATATATATATATATATATATATTTCTCACATTAACCAATGAGCCTTTAATTCTATTATTATTATTAAATCATATTCGGATCCAAAGCCCAAACTCTAAGTCATGTGAGTCACTTTATAGAAATTAATTTACATCATTTCTTACAAGTATTCCACTAACCAATATAATCCCACATGGTTTCAGAATCGAATAACAGTTTATATATTATCTTCTCCTCCAATCCAGATGTTTTTTAAGGATAAAACTAATAATATTTTAGATGCGGTGATTAACTTACATCCTTATTTTCTTAGTAAAATTTAATAATATTTCTTATTGATCATTTACATCATTGTTTCTTTTCTTGTTAAAATGTTTATAAGCATTCTTTAGAATTTTTTTTAAGAAATCCACAAAGTTTGACCTCGTAACCTAACTAATAGAGTACATACACGTAATAATATACAATCATCAAAAGAATCATATAATTTACAAAAATAAAAGAAGTATTAAAAAGAACAAAATGATGATATGGATTATGAATTTCACAAATTTCTAACATTTTGAGTTTACTTTGGTTGTTCGCTAGGATGGTGCATGAGGTATGTGTGAAGTGACCCCCGTTAGGGGTGGCAATGCAGGTTGGCTCGTCCCAAGTTTGGTCCATAAAATGTGGGTCAAGTTGGCCCACCCCACAAAAGGAGTGCAAACTCATTCCGTTGACCCGCCCCGCATCAGATGTAACCCGCGAGCGTGTGGGCCAACTTGTATAAGAAAAATATTTTTTTCTCAAAAATTAAAATTTCATTAATTTTTAAAAAAATTATTCCTACTACTAAAAAATTAAAATTTTATCCTTGTTTCAAATCATTCAATTAAGGTAAAAATATAAATTAAAGTATGAGGATTGTTAGAAGGCTTGATTAAAAATAATTAAAGTTTTGCTTTGCATCTATTTTTCCTATATACGTGTGTAAATGTATAAGAATATTTTATCAAAGTTTTGCTACAAAATATTTTAATGAAGATGACTAATATTTTAACCATCCTATTGAAATCTCTTATTTATATTATTTTTTTATTAACAAATTTTAAATATAAGACTTTACTTAAAACTAAATTCAGTGTCACTCTTCATATTAACTCTATCACTCAACTAAAGGCCTGGTCGTGTGGGCAACCTCAAGTCCCTTATGCTTGTTTCTTGTTTTTCTAATTAGTGTTTGGATCTCCTAGTTTGTATGTCTTCGATAAAACATGTGATTTATTTATGTTGGTCAGATTGTATTTGTTATAGTAGGAAGTTAGTGACAAACTTATGGGAGGATGACTTGTTCGTTTATGTGCGATTTTGTACATGAGTTGGATCACCCCTAAATTGGTTCTTATTTATTTACTTTTAATTGCTAATAAAAAAACTAACTCATTTAAATGATTAAAATAAAACATTCTTTTTTTTAGTACATTATATTCAAAAAAATTAATAAAATAAAATAAATGTCACACTGCAATAATGGATGAATGAAGTATGATTTTTTTTACAAAAAAATAAAATAATTACTTTTGTATTTATACGGGTTAGCGGGCCAACTCGTCCCGCTATGCTGTTGGCCCGCGCGTGCTGCGGGTTATGTCGGACGAGCCTAAACGGGTCAGCGGGCTAGATTAGTGAGCCCATCCTGTGCCTTTTGGTAGCAGGTTGCAGCTTGACCCGCTTCGCATTATCATCCCTAACCCCAGTGGAGGGCACCAAGCGGAATTTCTCTAATGTGACTGTTATCCGTATACAATTATCATAGTGGACCAGTCGAACTTGAAGTTGTGTAGAATATTTATAATTTATAATTCAAGTTGGACAATTCTATTAGTTAGTAGGTTCCTGTTACCAATGTTACATTGTTCAAAATGTTTAAAGTAATAGATTTTATTTTTGATGTCAGTTCACCTTATTCATCATATCCCTAACCACTCTGCAAAAACTTAGACTATGTCTTCACTTCCTAAACTATTTTTCTGGATGACCAACAAATTAACCTCAACCATACTTAAGTCAAATTGTTCAGTACTTTAGTAAATAAAATCTTTCATACTAGACTTAATCACACTATACATTGAAGCATAAAATAATCAGTTTGAATAAAATTATAAAAATAATGTCAAAAAGGTTCAATTCAAAATTATGCTTGCAATAAATATTTATTTTATTCAAAAATATATTTGACTAGATTAAATTGGAATTGTGAGAATATAAAGATAAATAAATAACATTAAGTTAAAAAAATATTATTATAGTTATTATTCATATTAACATTATTATTATTTTATTGTAATTACTACTAATATTAATATTATTACTAATAATAATAATATTATTATTATTTAAATTATTATTAATATTATTTATTATTATTATTATTATTAAAATTAATAATAATAAAATACTAAAACCGAAATTAATATTAATATTAGAATTATTACGAAACCCCAAAACAAAAAACTACAAAAAAGTTAGAAAATGATTCCAATATTAGAAAAGATCACACACTATTAAAATATTAAAAAAAATTATGCGTATTTGTCAGAATATCTAGAATATCCGGATCCTTTAAAAAATTGAATTGGTTTTCGTACTCAACTTGTAAGACTTGGCTATTTTAATTGAATTGGTTTTCGTACTTCTGGAACCAACTTTTGCATAGGAGTTATGACACAATAAATATTAATATTTATTTTTTTAAAAAAAACTTTTCAACAAAAATATATATAAGACTTATTTTTTTTAAATTAATAAAATTATAAATTTTTATAAATAATTAGAATACTAATATTTATTAAATTGTAGGATGGAATTGCTTTTGTAAAATAAACATTTGGTTCCTATAATTAATTTCTACTAATATTAATATTAATAATTTTATTATATTATTATAATTATTATTAATATTAATATTATTATTAATAATAAAATCCTAAAACCGAAGTCAATTACAAAACAATACAGAAGAAAAAAAGATGTTTGAGTGCAGAAAGAAAAATTTGCAAATACATAGTAAAGCTAAAAAAAAAAACCCGAATAGAAAAAGATTACAATATCAGAGAAGATCACAGACTATTAAAATATTAATACTTTTTCAGAGTTATATGGTGTGTACGTTGTCAAAATATCCGGATCCTTTAAAATATTGAGTTGGTTTTCGTAGTAGGTCATTCCTACTTCTGCTCCCAACTTTCCTATAATTAATTCTCCTGTCCCTGTCTTCCCTTTTCTTTTTTTTATAAATATACTTTGACAACTAAATATATATATATATATATATATAATAATAATAAGAATTAAGTTTGTAATTACATTATATGAAAAAAATATTTGTAACTATTTAAAAGATATTTTCAATTATAACTATTTTTTTTAAACAATTTTTATTTATTTTATCCTTATTTAATTATATCATTTTATTAATATAATATAGTATTTTATAATTTATTAATATATGTCATTTTATTAATATTTATCTGCAATTTTCCCACTTTTTCTAATTTTTTATTTAAAAATAAAAATAAATAAATATATATATATATATACTCAACACAAAATCTCAAATATCAAATAAAATAATATTCATTTTCAATAATTTTCTTCGCTACATTTCAAATTTTTTGATAAAACCATTATCATTACACTTTACAATATCAAAACTACTAATAAAAATAATTATTTAATTAATTTATTATTTTTTTACATATATATTTTTTTTGTCATTTCACTATCCAAAATTATTTATATATATATATATATATTAAATTTTTATCGTAAAAATGGAATAAAATATTAAAATGTGAATACACATACACCTAAAGGGATCTGGGTTTCCTAGTTAAAATAATAGTAAAAGTTGTAATCTAATTCTATAAAAATGTGTATTTTCAACATATCATTACACTTCTTTCTTTCTTTCTTCTTCTCTTGAATTCATAGTGGACTTCTCCAGTCTCTCGTGATCGTTTTCGTGTTAGAATTAAGTTGCAAAATGGAGAAGGTGGTGTGTGTCACCGGCGGCAGCGGCGCAATCGGTTCCTGGCTCGTCCACCTCCTTCTGGACCGCGGCTACACCGTTCACGCCACCGTCCAAAATCTCAGTTAGTACATTCCACACTCTCAATATTATTCATTCGTTTCACCCCAATACTAACACATCACAACACAACTTTTCTAACAGACGACGAGGCCGAGACAAAGCATCTACAAGCCTTGGATGGAGCGTCGGAGCGCCTCCGCCTCTTCCAGATGGAGCTCCTCCACTACGTCTCCGTACTCGAAGCCATCCGCGGCTGCGCCGGCGTATTCCACATAGCCTCTCCCTGCATTGTTGGTCAAGTCCAGGACCCCCAGGTCTTGCTCTCTCGATCTTCTCGCAAATTTTCAATCTTTTGGGTTTTTGCATAATCCCATTTGGGTGTTCATGCAGAAGGATCTTCTGGACCCGGCGATAAAGGGCACCGCGAACGTGCTAACGGCAGCGAAAGAAGCAGGAGTGCGTCGCGTGGTGGTGACGTCCTCCGTGGCGGCGATTATTCCGAGCCCCACTTGGCCCGGTGATGTTCCAAAGAGGGAGGAGTGTTGGGCTGACGTTGAACTTTGCAAGCAAAAAGCGGTTAGAAAGGGTTTTAATTTTTTGAATTTTGTGTTTGTTTTTGTTATGTGTTGGTGTGTGAAGTGTTTGTGTGTGGAACAGTTGTGGTATTCATTGTCGAAGACATTGGCGGAGAAAGCAGTTTGGGATTTTGCAAAGGAGAGTGGGTTGGATGTTGTTACAGTGAATCCTGGCATTGTTTTGGGTGAGGTTATTGCACCCAGGCTTAATGCAAGCATGCTCATGCTCTTGCGCCTTCTTCAAGGTAGAGAGAGACTTATGCTTAATCAATTGCCTTTTCCAAATATTGCTTTCTAATCTTGCAGTAGGAGTCTCTTGAATATTGAGAAGTGCTGAAATATTCTGCATTATTACAGAAGTATTACTGAGCCACTAGAGAAACGTTGATTGCATGGAAAGGTGTGTCTGAGAGACACTCAGAAAGACAAAGGAATTTTTCTTTTAAAGGAAAATATCCTTTGAGAAGAATTGTATACTAAAGTCATAGTTGCATACCATTATTGAAAACCATGTTGGTAGATTGTCATGTTTTGGGTTTGTTTTAGAAACTTGTTTATTGAATATAAGAGATCTAGTTAGTTATGACTTATAACGGTTGAATTGAAATATTTTGATTATTTTTTTTTCTCATAAAAAAACTATTTAACACCATGTTAGGGACCTTGTTATTATGAATAATGTATAATATTTTAACTGAATAAAATGGTATCATGTGAATAGGGCTACTGTTTCTGTTACCTAGTTATTAGACTAATTTCACAAGACCTGCTACAACTTAGTTCATGGTATATAGTTGCGTAGGGCATTTAGAACTTGATGCCTTCGTGAAAAGTATTAGACTTATTTGATTATGCTATGCTCTTCTCTTTATATTTTTGCACACTATAGTCGTTGACCCGAATACAAATATCAAACTCTACCCAATTTATGATTTTTCAGGGGAATTACTGAGAATTTGTGACATTTTGTATGTTGCGTCTCAGGTTGTGATGATACATATGAGGACATTTTTATGGGATCGGTTCACTTTAAGGATGTAGCATTGGCACATATTTTGGTGTATGAGAACAAATCTGCAGCTGGTAGGCATGTGTGTGTTGAAGCTATCTCTCACTATGGTGATTTTGCAGCCAAAGTTGGTGAACTTTATCCAGAGTACAAAGTGCCTAAGTAAGTTAGCCACACACTTGATACATGTATTGTTAATGCATAACTTACTTGTAAATGATGTGCTTTGTGATTTTGCTTGAAAGGATGCAACGAGATACCCAACCAGGATTATTGAGAGTGAAGGATGGATCAAAGAAACTTATGGATTTGGGTTTGCAAATCACTCCAATTGAGGAGATTATTAAGGATTCTGTAGAGGATTTGAAGAAAAAAGGATTCCTTCCATAATTGCTGCTGCAATATGAGTCCTTATGGCACATATGTTTGGTGCAAATTCCTGTTGTTGTAAAATAAGGCACGATCATATGTGTTGTTAAACTTTTGTTGGTGTGGTTAGTTTTATTATTAGTATGAAGGAATAAATAAATATGAATTATTTTAAAAATTGTTTAATTCTATTACAAATCAAAGCAGAAAATCAGTTCTTCAATTCAATAAATTTGAGTTAATAAATAGATAAACATAATAATATAATATCAACTTTCTACTCAAAGTTAAAGTCTGCAAAATCAAGAATTTTTAATTATAAACCAATATGTCAATGTTCTTATTGACACCTAAATGATTTCCTCTTCAGACATTCACATGGGGATCAGAACAAAAGAAAGATTTATAATTAAATGATATAAAAAAAGTAGTAAATAAAAGAAAGGAAAGAAAAAAGGGGTGGTTGTTTATGTTTTTTGTTATAAAAGAAGAAAGAATAAGTGGGGATGTTACTATAAATGGTTAGAGAATGAAAGTGAGATACTGTTTAGAATGTGAAAGAATCTTAATTATTCATTCATCCATCACAACCACTCATTCTCATAACGTTGTGGCATCACCCTTCCTTACAATGCCTTCACATGCCATTCTTTTCTTTCCTCATTCTTTTCTATATTTCCTGCAAACCCTATTTTTTTATTTACTCATTATTTTCTGTTTGCTGCAAGTGGGGTCATCGTGTTTTCTTTGCCCATTATTTGCTGTTTGCTGCAAGTGGGCCACCACGTTTTTTACAACAATTGTAGAAAAGGAAGAAAGAAAGAGTGAGATATGCTCCTTTTGGGTTTTTTAGATGTCTTAGAGATACTTTTGTAATTGCACATGAATGTTGGGGTGCAGGAAGAAAAATATAAAGGTGCAGAAAGAAACACCCATGAAGGAAGGGTGATACCAAAATGTGATGAAAAAAGTAGTCCCATATGCACAAAATTGATGGCGAATTCTCTTTGCACCTCCATATCTTCATCCTCCACTTACATACTCTTTTTTAATTCCAACAATACTTGATGGAGAGTGTTGTATCTTCTTCATTTTCAAGTGATGATGATTGTTCGGTGGTGACTCTGTTTTTGTTTTTTTTTTTTTTTTTGGAAACCACAAAAAAACAATGTGTAAAAATGAAGTACAAAACTAAAAAAATTGTCTTTCCACTAGAGAATGTCAAATACAACAAATCTTCTCGTCAAGCCTCTTACACACGATGAAATTATGGTACTTGTACTTGTATAGACAAAGTGAGACTAGATATAACATGAGATTGACTGTAACAATTGTTTTGGTTGTCGGTCCCTCCCTTGCTCCTCAGTACTTCACTCATTTAAACTTCAAGACTCCTTCTCCTCAATTTCTCAATAGTCGATTAGGAGTTAACTTGCAAAAGGTTTTTCAACGATCAAGTAAGTACCTTGTGTTAAGAGTGTATAGTGAAATTGATCAAAAGCGTATCTTCCTTCTTTGTAAAGGGTTTACTCATGAGTCATTTCTTGTTATGGGTCGAATTTATCAAATATCAGTGTTAAGTGATTTTTTAAGGAGATTCCCTGATTTATAGATATGTATATTTAGATAATATATTCAATAAATTAATATTAATTATTTTCCCGGAGTATCACCGAGATGGGATATGACTTTGATTTGTAGGTAGTTTTCATAATTGTTGCAACTCATTTATTGAGTGTCTTAAATGTATTTTAATGTGGTTGATAAATTTTCAAAGTGAAATAACTCACTCATTTGGTATTGATCGATCCAAAAACTACTTTTTCAAATATTACAACTAAAAATATATAAGAAAGATATAAAAATACGGAAGTATAACTGAAATTATATATAAATAAATTAAATTATTAATTTTAATATTAATATTTACATATAAAATATTGAAAAAATTCCCGTGCGTTCCACGGTTCAACGTACTAATTATTTTAAAAAGTGAAGTTATTCTTTTATTTAGAGTTACTCTTTCTTTCTTGTACGTCTTCAACTCCTTATTTCCAATTTTCATGCAAACAAATAAGCGCTCCCCATGTGAATGTATGACAAAAGAGAAAAGTTACTTTAAAACCATAAACAATAAACAACAGTAAATAAGATACACTTATAATAATATAATAATATTTTGAATTAAAAATAAAATGAAAATGAATAAAGTAAAATAGCAACAAACAAAAAGTGGGTCCATATGCATAAAGTAAAAATTGGGAAACCATAAACAATGTTACCAAATATTAAAATGATGCAGGTATTGAAGAAGCCCACTTGGTTTTTTTTTTATCAGCAAGCCCACTTGGTTAATCAAAGTCAAATTATATATATTAAGAAAATAAAGTGTACTTTACATTTTGTCATAATGTTATGGATAGAAATGCTTTTATAATTATCTCAATGAGTTGGAAATTAAATTAATGAAAAAAAAGTTATCCTTTGGTACTATGAGTTTGTGTTCCTCTATGATTGAGTCTTGGAATGATCTATAATATTCAATAATAGATTTTTCAAATAATTTTATTCGATATTTCAATAAGTTCAAAAATCTATAAATATGATTTTATTTTAAAAAAATACATACTAAATATAACTTGAACGTAAAAAAAAACTAATACAAAATTATGATTCTATAATAATTTATTATACTATTGTAATACATCCATCAAAATAAATAAAATAAAATGATAATAAAATTGTTTTTTTATTATCAATAAAAAATAATAAATATGAACCACTACATAGTGGTCTAACCCTTATACAAATTTGTACTTTATCCTCTTTCTACCAAGGAACGTCTACCATACCGACAAAGCCACACAGTCAAACAAAATATAAAATCTCAAACAAGGCATTGAGAAAACAGTCTCGTACAAGCTGAATTTCTCTAATGTTACTGTTATCCGTGTACAATTATTATAACGAATCAATCCAACTTGTAGTTGTGTAGAATAATTTTAATTTATGATTTAAGACAATTTTATTAGTTAGTAGGTCTTTGTTATCCATATTAACAATCATGTTTAAAGTAATAGATTTCATTTTTCATGTGAAAAATAAATTTCATGTGAATAATAAATTTAATGTGTTATAAACAAACTCAATTCACCTTATTCATCATCCTCTCTAACCGTTAGACTAGGTCACCACTTCCTAAACCATTTTTTTAAATGACCAACGGATTAACCTCAATCATACTCGAGTCCAATTGCTCAGTACTTCAATAAATAAAATCTTTCATACTAAATTTAATCACAATATGAAATTTAAACATAAAAAAAATCATTTTGAATAAAATTATAACAATGATGTCAAAAAATCCAATTCAAAATTATGTTTGACAATAAATATTTTTTTTCTTTAAGAATATATTTGACTAAATTAAATCGGAATTGTAAGAATATAAAGATAAATAAATAACACTAGTTAAAAAATATTATTATAATAATAATAATTATTATTATTATAATTACTACTAATACTAATATTATTACTAATAATAATAATATTATTATAATTAGTAGTAATATTAAAATTATTTTTATTATTTAAATTATTATTAATATTAGTATTAGTATTATTATTAATTTTAATAATAGTATTAATAAAAATAATATTATTATGAATAACGATAACAATAAATAAAACCGAGATCAAATAAAAACAATACAGAAGAAAAAATAAATGTTTCAGTGCACAAAGAAAAATTTGCAAATACATAGTGAAGCTTAAAAAAAAGAAAGAAACCTCAAAATATGAAAACTACAAAAAAGATAAGAAAAAGATTCCAATATGACAGAAGATCACACACTATTAAAATATTAAGATTTTTTCAGAGTTATACGATGCGTACGTTGTCAAAAATCCGGATCCTTTAAAAAATTGGATTGGTTTTCGTACTCACCAACTTTCCTATAATTAATTCTGCATTGCTGATTTCGATATTTTTGTTGTCAAATTTTCCATGTCTTTCGTTTTCTGTCAAATTAATTCTACTGTCCCTGTCTTTTTTTTTTTAATACAGTTTGACAATTAAATATATATAATAAAGACTAACTTTGAAATTAAATAATATAAAAAAATATTTATATCTATATATAATTTTTTTATTATAATCGATTTTTAGTGTATAATTTATTTTATCTTTATTTAATATATCTCATTTTATTAATATAATTAAATATTTTATTATTTTATATAAATTAATTAAAAATTAAAACTATTTTTTATTTTAATATTATTGCATATGCACATCTCCTACTCTTTTCTTAATTTTAAGACAAAAGAAAAAAATAAAACATACGATCAAGTTTTTACATAAAATTTAACAAATAAAATAACATTTATTTTCAATTCCTCATTAGAAACAATTATATTTTTTTATAAAATCATTATCATCATTATACTCTCTCATTCCAAAACTATCAATGGAAGAAGAGTAAAAACTTCAAAAAAAAAAAACTCAAATTGAAAAAGAAAATAAATATTTTTTAAGTAATATTTTTTATATATTTAATGTTAATTTTTTATGAAATTTAACATAAAAATTGAATAAAATAATAAAATACGGATGTATAGATGTTTAAAATAATAGTATTGAAGTGATATTATTCTATAAAAATGTGTATGTTCGTCACATCATTACACTTGTTTCTTTCTTCTTCTCTTGATTTCAAAGTGGACTTCTCAAGTCTCTAGTGATCGTTTTCGTGTTAGAATTAAGTTGCAAAATGGAGAAGGTGGTGTGTGTCACCGGCGGCAGCGGCGCCATCGCTTCCTGGCTCGTCCACCTCCTTCTGGACCGCGGCTACACCGTTCACGCCACCGTCCGAAATCTCAGTTAGTACATTCCACACTCTCATTATTCATTCGTTTCATCCCAATATATACTTACACAGCACAACACAACTTTTCTAACAGACGATGAGGCCGAGACAAAGCATCTAAAAGCCTTGGATGGAGCGTCGGAGCGCCTCCGCCTCTTCCAGATGGAGCTCCTCCACTACGACTCCGTACTCGAAGCCATGCGCGGCTGCGCCGGCGTATTCCACATCGCCTCTCCCTGCATTGTTGATGAAGTCCAGGACCCCCAGGTTTTGTTCTCTCGATCTTCTTGCAAATTTTCAATCTTTAGGGTTTTTGCATCATCCCATTTGGGTCTTCATGCAGAAGGATCTTCTGGACCCGGCGGTAAAGGGCACCGTGAACGTGCTAACGGCAGCGAAAGAAGCTGGAGTGCGTCGCGTGGTGGTGACGTCCTCCATCACCGCGATTGTTCCGAGCCCCAATTGGCCCGGTGATGTTCCAAAGAAGGAGGAGTGCTGGACTGACGTTGAATTTTGCAAGGAAAAAGCGGTTAGAAAGGGTTTTCATTTTTTGAATTTTGTGTTTGTTTTTGTTATGTGTTGGGGTGTGAAGTGTTTGTGTGTGCAACAGTTGTGGTATCCATTGTCGAAGACATTGGCCGAGAAAGCAGCGTGGGATTTGGCAAAGGAGAGTGAGTGGGATGTTGTTGTAGTGAATCCTGGGATGGTGTTGGGTCCGGTTATTGCACCGAGGCTTAATGCAAGCATGCTCATGCTTTTGCACCTTCTTCAAGGTAGAGACTATTTTATTATTATTATTTTATATTTCTTTATTGTTTGACTACTTATTATTATTACATTGTATTATATTGTATAATTAATTATGTTTAGAATAAAAATACAAATATTAATCAATTAATAATATCACTAAAAAAAAACATCAAATAGAAAACTATGTTTAGAGAATAAAAAATATTTAGTTGATATAGTAACTAAATTATAAATCATTTTAGAGAAAAAAAAACTTTAGTTTCTAAATTAGTTTGTATTATCATTAAATAATTTTTAAATTAGTATTTAATTAGCAACCAAAATTTTTACGACCAAATTTAGAAATTAAATAATTGGGAGTTAAAACCTTGGTAGCTAATTAAATACAAATTACAAAACTATTTAATAATAATATAAACTAATTTAAAAATTATTTTTTTTAGTTTTTAAAATAATTTCTAATTTAGTTATTATAACAACTAATTATTTTTTTTACTATATTTATATTTTTTTTAGTGTATATATATAATATAATAATTATATAAAAATATAATAACATGTATATTCCATAATCAATTATATTATTAAAAAAATGGATTATTTGATAAATATATGTCATCAGACTATGTAATGATCCGTTATAGAATATATATTTTATTGTAAATATATGATTATAATGTTTATTCAACTTTCTTTGCTACTCCTCACAGCTATGCGAGGAAAGAATCTAACAATTTTTTACTTTTGATTTTCATGCTTTCTGTTTGTATTCATCCGTCCAAATCTGTGGACGGAACCACTAAAGTCATAGTCGCATACCACTATTTAACACCATGTTAGGGATCTTGTGATGAATGATGCATACATTTTTAACTGATTAAAATGGTATAATGTGAATAGGGCTACTGTTGTTGTTACCTAACTATTAGACTAATTTCACAAGACCTGCTACAACTTGGTCGATGGTATAGATGCGTAGGACATTTATAATTCGTGAAAATCACTACACTTTTTTTTTATTAAATTTTTTACCATATAATCTATAATCGTTGACCGGAATATTAACATGAAACTACCCAATTTATGATGTTTTAGGGGAATTACTGAGAATTTGTGACCTTTTGTATGTGGCGTGGCAGGTTCTGATGAAACATATGAGAACATTTTTATGGGATCGGTCCACTTTAAGGATGTAGCATTGGCACATATCTTGGTGTATGAGAACAAATCTGCAGTTGGTAGGCATCTGTGTGCTGAAGCTATCTCTCACTTTGGTGATTTTGCAGCCCAAGTTGGT
The DNA here is from genome assembly GCF_051622355.1 of Phaseolus vulgaris. Classification (NCBI taxonomy): domain Eukaryota; kingdom Viridiplantae; phylum Streptophyta; class Magnoliopsida; order Fabales; family Fabaceae; genus Phaseolus; species Phaseolus vulgaris. Next base: position 60,058,955 of record NC_143505.1, on the reverse strand, counting down.
GAACTTTATCCAGAGTACAATGTGCCTAAGTAAGTTACCCACACACTTCATACATGTATTGTTAATGCATAACGTACTTGTAAATGATGTAGTTTGTGATTTTGCTTGAAAGGATGCAACGAGATACCCAACCAGGATTACTGAGAGTGAAGGATGCATCAACGAAACTTATGGATTTGGGTTTGCAATTCACTCCAATTGAAGAGATTATTAAGGATGCTGTAGAAGATTTGAAGAAAAAAGGATTCCTTGCATAATTGCTGCTGCAATACGAGTCCTAAAAGCCACATGTTTGCTGCAAATTCCTCTTAGTTCTAAAATGAGGCACTATCATATGTATCGTTAAACTTTTGTTGGTGTGGTTAGTTTTAATAAATATGAATTATTTTAATAATTGTTTAATTCTATTATAAATTAAAGAAAAAAATCAGTTATTCAATTCAATTAAATTTGAACTAATAAATATAAACATAATAATATAACATCAACTTCCTACTCAAAGTTAAAAATATGTAGAATCAAGAATTTTTAATTATAAACCAATATGTCAATGTTCTTTTTGACACCTAGATGATTTACTCTTCAAACATTCACATGGAGAGCAGAATAAAAGAATGATTTATAATTAAATGATATAAAAAAATATTAAAATAATAATATTAAAAGTAGTAAATTAAAAAAGAAAAGAGAAAAGGGGTGGTTGTTTTTGTTTTTGTTATAAAAGAAGAAAGAATACGTGGGGATATTACTATAAATGGTTAGAGAATGAAAGTGAGATACTGTTTAGAATGTGAAGGAATCTTAATTATTCATTCATCCATCACAACCACTCATTCTGATCACGATGTGGCATCACCCTTCCTTACAGTGCCTTCACATGCCATTCTTTTCTTTCCTCATTGTTTTCTATATTTCCTGCAAACCCTATTTTTTTATTTACTCGTTATTTTCTGTTTGCTGCAAGTGGGGCACCACGTTTTTTACAAAAAAAGTCTGGATCCATTTGGCTGCTACAAGAGTTTTCTATTTGCCATTACAGCTAGGAATTACAACCATGTTTATAAAGTGTAAATAACCACACAAATACACCAATCTAGTTAATTCTTGGATCAATGTGCTCTATTACGGACTCACTTGTCTCTGAAATCCTAAAAGTTGCATTACGGAATTCAAAATTAGTTAAAAAATTAAACATCCAATATGTAACCAAAAAATAATATTACTTATCTTCTTTTCTCAATACAGTGTAAACAAAAAATAATATTACTTATCTTCTTTTCTTAATACAGAGTCATCTTAGAAATCATCTAACCACCATCAAGATTTCAGAAAATGAACCACCAACAACATCCCAATGCATTACCACTTATTGTCCTTTGTTCGCTCCTTGAACAAGGTGCACAACAATTGTAGAAAAGGAAGAAAGAAAGAGTGAGATATGCTCCTTTTGGGTTTTTTTAGATGTCTTAGAGATACTTTGTAATTACACATGAATGTAGGGGTGCAAGAAGAAAAATGTAGAGGTGCAAGAAGAAAAATGTAGAGGTGCAGAAAGAAACACCTATGAAGGAAGGGTGATACCAAAATGTGATGCAAAAAGTAATCCCATATGCACAAAATTGATGGCAAATTCTCCTTGCATCTCCGTACCTTCATTCTCCACTTCCATACTCTTTTTTAATTCCAACAATATTTGATGGAGAGTGTTGTGTCTTCTTCATTTTCAAGTGATGGTGATTGCTCATGGTGACTGTGTTTTTATTCATTTATTTTTTTTCTTTTTTTGGAAGCCACAAAATTCATAAAAAAATGATGTGCAAAAATGAAGTATAAAACTAAAAAAAAAAAATTATCTTCGCATTGGGGAATGTCGAATACAACAAATCTTCTCGTCAAGCCTCTTACACACGTTGAAATGATGGAACTTGTACTTGTATTGACAAAGTGAGCATAAATAGTACATGGGATTGACTGTAACAATTGTTTTGGTTGTCGGTCCCTCCCTTGCTCCTTAGTACTTCACTCCTTCAAACTTCAAGACTCCCTATCCTCAATTTCTCAATAGTCGATTAGGAGTTAACTTGCAAAAGATTTTTCGACGATCAAGTGAGTACCTTGTGTTAAGAGTGTATAGTGAAACTGATAAAAAACATACATTCCTCTTTTGTAAAATATTTATTTATAATGTTTAGTCATGAGTCATTTTGTGTGATGAACCGCATTTATCAAATATCAGTGTTAAGTGGCTTTTTAGGGGATTCCTTGAATTATAGAGATGTATATTTGGAGAATATCTTCAATAAATCAATATTAGCTATTTTCTTGGGGGTGTCACCCAAATTCGATGGAATATGACTTTGATTTGTCGGAAGTTTTCATAATTGTAACAATAGTCATTTATTGAGTGTATTAAATGTATTTTAACGCAGTTGATCGATTTCCGAAACTAAATGACTCACCCGTTCGATATTGATTGATAAAAAACTACTTTTTCTAATTTTACGACATAAGAATGAAAGTACTGTAAATAAAAGAAAGTTATAAGAATGTTACTGAAATTATTTTAAAAAATAAAGTTATTCTTTGTTTAGAGCTACTCTTTCTTTCTTGTACATCTGCAACTCTTAGTATTTCAATTTTCATGCAAACAAATGAGCACTCCCCATGTGAATGTATGACAAAAGAGAAAAGTTTCTTTAAAACCATAAACAATAAAAAACAGTAAATAAGATACACTTAACAAACACTTATAATAATATAATAATATTTTGAATTAAAAATAAAATGAAAAGGAATAAAGTAAAATAGCAACAAACAAAAAGCGGGTCCATATGCATAAAGTAAAAATTGGGAAACGATACGTGGTGGGCTTTAGTTGGTCTGAGATAAGAACCAGAAAATGAGAAACAGGTACACAATAATGGAGCCAAATATTAAAATGATTTAGGCATTGAAGAAGCCCACTTGGTTAATAAAAGTCAAATTATATATATTAAGAAAATAAGGTGTACTCTACATTTTGTCATAATGTTATGGATAGAAACGCTTTTATAATTATCTCAATGAGTTGGAAATTAAATTAATGAAAAGAAAAAATTATCTACTATGAGTTTGTGTTCCTCTATGATTGAGTCTTGGAATGATCCAACAATTGTATAGATTTATTTTTCTTTCTTTTGTTGCTTATATACACTCATTTAAGCTTAAGTGTGCTCAAATCCTCTTATTAAAGCATACCATATCCTCTCCTAAACTATATCAAATACTTATTACAAAAATCAGTAAAATAACCATAAATAATAATTTATAAATAAATCATCAAATTACACTAAACTCTACGTGTCAGTTCTTTTATTTAATTTATATGCTATTTTTGTGATTGTGGGACCACCACTTTTTTTGTACATGACGGTTAATTTGCTATCATTTTTTCCTTGCCTTTTAAAACCTTCAGC